>NC_137925.1:22182100-22321495 GCF_963457725.1 Sprattus sprattus | reverse complement strand
GACCGCATTTTAAGTCGTTTTATGAAAGTGATGGCAGATTTAAAAGCCGGTGCTTAAAAAAAGGATCATTTGACAGCAATACAGACAGCATATCAAGAGGGCAAATCTGGTCAGGGAAGACCTGAAGTAGGCAATGTTGTAATGTTGAGATTATAATCATATTTATTGAGTTGTACAGAGTTCAGTACAGAACATGCTTAGCACATCAGCAAAACTCTATGACTGTAGAACATCAATATTGATCATTTCTTGCAACATTAGGGTTTGACCAATCATTTAAGATAAACCAAACATTTATATTTTGAATTAAAATAATGTGGTTAAAATGTTTGTATACTTTGACACAAAGTAATGTCCCTTTTTTGTCATCTTCCCACAACATGACACATATTTAGAAGAGCAGAGATACAATTAACCTATGTTAGCCATTACTATGTTAGCTGTTAACCTGGAACCCACAGGGCAGGAGGAAGAGAGGCAGACCGAGAACCACCTGGAGAAGAACCACAGAACAGGAGATGAAGAGAGAAGGGCTGTCCTGGCAACAACTGGAGCGGAGGGCCCAAGACATGGAGGGGCTACGTCGATGGCCTATATTCCTCTGGGAACTTAAAGGCCTAGTAGTAGTAGTAGCCGTTACAACATAACTAGTGTCTGTATTAGAGCCCAATACAGACTGTATTAAGCACCATTAATCATATATTAGGCCAGTATTCACAAATGTCTTCCTAACTGAATAGGTTATTTATTCTTGGTACATCATTAATAACCAACTAGTTGGTCTTAATCTTTGGTCACGGATATATAGCAAGGGTAAAAATAGAAGATGTATAACTATTTTATATACTTTCTTAAATTGTCACTTAGTGGAAGAATAGTTGTAGGTATTCCTACCTGCAAAATGTTCTTTACCAACAAACAAACTTTACCAACAAGTCCATCCTGTAGTCTCACAAGACAGTGTCAGATCCTGATGGAGGCTTAAGGCTATGGAAAAGGTCTCTGTCTTGTAAAAACACAAGCTGGTTACTTTCTGGGGGTGTGGTAGACACATGTTGTATGCGAACAACAACTGTATGTTCTGAGAAACTGTCTTGTGATTCTTTTGTAAATAGAAATGTCTAACTTGCACAAGGATTTCATCCTTTTTTACGTTGTCATTAGAAAACAATCAGCCTTCACTTTAGAACACAGAACCTGTTTTAAAGGAATAATGACATATTTACAGTTTACATTTTCATCATTTCAGTCTGATCATATGGAAAGAAATCTTTCACTTTATAACAGGAAACTTATGTTGAATCAGTAATGATATTCTATGTACTGTAGGTATCACCGATTGAAGCACAATAATTGCTCTTGAGGAAGTTTCCAGGCCCTTCCTCACTAGCAGCCTGGATGAGTACAATTACCATTACCTGCTGTGCCAGTGCATTGAGCAATGTCTATTCAACAATTATTCTGTCTCTATAAGTACCATATGTATTAGGATGCTACAAACCTCTGATTTTAGTTTTAAATATATATCAGTAAGCGTAGGTTGAGACTGACTAGTAGGCTATTAAGGATGTTCCAAGAATATATTACATATTCAGTGAGAATAATAAATTGGCGAATACAGGCCTAATAAATGATCAATGATGCTTAATGCAAATCTTATTGGGCACTTACTGTATACAGACACATATTAGTTCTGTGTTAATGGTTCACATACAGTATGTCTCCCTAACATGAAGGGCTACCACATATTTTATTTCAAACTTACTGTATTCCCAAAAATCTAGAAATGTTTTGGGTTTTATATAAAATAGCACATTATTGCATCAGTGAAAGCTTTTCATTCATCTTCAATATAAATGCACATACTCCATGATATATGTTTGTACAGCTGGACAAAAACACTTGATATGAGGCTAGAACGAGCTCTCCATCTCGATAACATTGTTGGGTGTCTCGTTGGTCTCCCCGCCAGATGTTGGCTTGATTGACAGCACGTCCTCCATCTCCTGGTTGGGTTTGGCGTCGGAGACTTTGTTCATTTTGGCGAAGCTCTGGCTGATCTCCACAAATGTCTTGTTTTTGGTCTCGGGGAGAATGAAGAAGAGGTAGACGGCACCGATCAGACAGAACACCATAAAGATCAGGAAAGCATAGGTCTGCAGAGCCTCCTGCCAGATCAGAACACAACAAAACACAAACTGTTAATGGTTGCTGTGTGACCCCCAACACAAACCACATCACTACAATTGAAACATTAAAATAAAATCGCTGCAAAGGACCTCTGGAAGCATTATCCCTTACATAAAATAGTGAGGCATTATTGCTTACTTACACAACGTGATCGGTTATGATTTGTTTTTTTAGACTTTGATGTGACCTGCGAAATCCAGTTGTTTCCCATGTAAGAATACGGATGATATCTGTTAGTAGCTCTGAATGAATTCCCATTTTTTAAACTTGCGTTAAGATCAGTGATGATGTAATTCCCTGTGTCATTTGTTAGAGAGGCGCTCTCAAGTGACAGCCCCCCCCCCCCCCCCCCCCCCCCCCCAAATCCCATGACTCCCTAGAAGTGCTTACTATCAAATGCTGCTGGAGCGTGAAGATGTGTTTGGACTGGACGCATGTTCTCCCTACAGGGGCTTTGTTCAGGGAGAATCATCACCCTTCTCTGACCAATCCAGTGTCCACTACTCGCCCCCCATCACCCCCAGACCCCCCCCCCCCCCCCAACCAACGTGATGATACTAAATTCAGCTCAATTCATGAGGGAATTGCACACTATCCTAAAAATAGATCCCCCTTGTGGCTCATCCGGCACGTATGTGTCACATGCTCTTACAGGGTCAGCGTTGATTCTCAGAGGCAAGGATTCAGGGAGGGAGAGAGTTTTTGGTCCAGCCACACTCCCAACTAATGCCATCATGTTAAGAGAGATGATTCCTGCACAAAGGCGATGTGACATCTTCTTTCAGAGCCTGGCATTTAGGGTCAGCAGCCATTAGGCTGTGTAGAAGCGCCCTTGCACGGTTGCCAATTATGCTCATTATTATTGCCTAGGTATAGCATAATTATTATCATAAAGCTTCATGTAGCATATTTGTTTTATTTGCTGAGGATAAAGCAACGAAACTCGATCAAGCAGCAGCCAATGCTACATTAGATATTCTGCTGAGTCACTGTTGTAGATAGTTGAAGACTTTACTAGGTCACATGGTCAGGAATGACAGGATTGCCACAAAGACTTCACCTTCATAAAAAAAGGAGAGAAACGGGTAGTTCTGGTACTCGAGGTGGGTCTAGAAACACAAGCTTTTTTTTAAAGATGCTTCAATAGAATGCTTCAACATTTTCTTTTGTGAAAAAGAAAGTGAGAAAGTGAAGAAAGGATAATATTACAAAGGAAGTGCTTGGAGCGGTGTGAATACTTTGGCAAACAGGAAGAGATAAGGGGTGAGGGTGGGGGTGGGGGTGCAGTCTGAGCCCAGGTGCCGTGACAAAGGCTCAGCTCATTCGTGGCCCTGAGAGCTGAATCAGTGAGGAGCAGGCAGGTCACGCCGGCACACAGCCTCAATGCCACAATGCCACGTCGTCACGACCAACACCGCGATCCTGCTTTAATGCCATAACGAGCAACGCCGGCGGAAAATACATCAACAACACAAACTAAATAAAATACTGGGGCACTGTTTACCTAGTGAGAGAGAAAGGGAGGACGCGAGAGAGACATTGAGCAAGGGAAACAGATGAATTCACTGAAACCTCACAGCAAGGTCATCGAGTTAAACAAACATCTACTTCTATTTGTCCTGTTTTCACCCTCAAAGGAAGTAAATCGGTCAGGACATGCTGCCAAAGGGCAGGGACGTTCTCAGGTGCACGATGACAGACGTTGGTTTTTTCAATGATCTGAACGGATGGGATCTAGACGTTACTCCAGGCACAGGGGGGCTGGGGTGGTCACATCCCAATGCATGTCATATTCGAGTGGAAATCTTTGAAAACTGACCTTGTGGCTGTTGATCGCAGGGCTTTATGGCGGATTATGAACATAGAGCTGCAGATTAGGAGGGGGCGGGGGGGGGGGGGCAGGGGGCTGCTCATCTACCCTGACCTCTGGCAAGATGGCACCGTCAGACTTTCAAGAGAACCGGTGAGCCATCTGCTACTCAAAATAACCCCACCACACACACACACACTCTCTCTCTCTCTCTCTCTCACTCACTCACTCACTCACTCACTCACTCACTCACTCACTCACTCACTCACTCACACACACACACACACACACACACACACACACACACACACACACACACACACACACACACACACACACACACACACACACACACAAACACACATAACCACATACACAGATAGCCACACAAACAAATACTCAATGGTCCATCTGTAGTTACCTGTTGAGTGAGACTGGAGTCCCTTAGGAACACTGTACCCTGATGTGGCACCACCTCAGGCTGCACCCGCCCTCACCCCAGCCCTGCCATGCCATGCCATGCCTGCTTCAGCCAGCACCACACAGTTCCTCTGGGTTACATCATGGCTGCATTATGGCCCCCAAAAAAAGAGCCCAACTGGTTCTCCTCTTTCGAATATTTCATAAGAGGATCAGCGAGGGCCCGTCCTGCCCTCCCTCACCCACCCACAGCTCAGCAAGAATGAAAGAAATAAACAAATAAATAAATAGATATTGAAAAAAAAAGATTGCTTGTGTGTGTGTGACGCAGTTCACATTTCCGAACTCAGCGCATGCCTCCGCTCATCTCCCTCATCCGCGTTCCACGCCCGCGCCCTCTGCACACGGGAGAAATGAGTCACGGCTGAAATCAAAAAGTTCTGCTCTTGTATTAAGTCTGTGCTTAGTCATTTATTTACTTCTTCCTTTTATCTAAATCTCTTCTGTCTTGACCCCCCCCCCCCCACCCACACACACACACACACACACACACAGACACACACAACACACACACACACACACACACACACACACACACACACACACACACACACACACACACACACACTCAGATTCACTCCACTGCTTCTCTGAAAAGGGCATGGGATGAGGTGAAACAAGGTGTGTCTTTCACACATCACAGTTCCCTTCCAGGCACGGCTCAGTTAACGCACTGTCACGCTGCCTGTTAGCAGGCTAATTAACAGGGACAAGAGCAAGGACAGTAACCTCATGGGGACAGTAAAGAGCGCACCCTGGAGTGCTTGGCCTAGCAGAAGCCTCTTTTCTTGGTCATCACTTGTACGCAGACAATATTCTCTGGGACCAAACTTCAACTGCATTGTGTGCATGTGTGCGTGTGTATGTGTGTGTATATATGTGTGCTTTATTTGCGCATGCATTCATGAGCATGTTTCCTGTGTGTGTGTACTGACTGCCCAGCGGTACATCCCTGAAGGAGGGGGCTGCACTGAAGGACACCACATTATCTGCACGAGTGGTCAACACTTCTGCTGCAACTCTGCACACACTCCCCCCCCCTCCCCACACCACCCGCCATCGTCACCCTGGAGGACCATCAGCTGAGGTGTCTCACAGTCACATCCTCTCCGTAACACTTTATGACGCATCTGCATCCCTATCGTGAATCACTCGTAAGTGGCTAAGCGGAGCGGAGGGGAGCAGGGCTGGGCTGGGCTGGGCGCTGCTTAATGAGGTGAGAAAGTGTGAGAGTGAGAGTGGGAACACTGGAGTTCAGGGGCACCGGGCTGCCTCAGTGCATCCTTCTGCCTCTGGTGGAGGGGGTGTGGATGTGTGACGCCACTGTGGAAGTGCACTCACTTTGGGCCAGTGGACACATTGGAACACATGATGGCCTTTTAAACCCCTCCTCTGATTCCAATGCATCTGCATGTCATTATCCACTGAGCCCATTAACAATAAGGATTAAGAACAGCTATCTCAAAAAACTAAAGAAAAGAAAAAAATGAAATAATTATAAAATAAATAAATACATAAATATTAAAAATAATAAAAAATATAATATATATTATATATATATATACATATGTGTGTGCGTATTTAAAGAGAGTCAGAAAGGAAAAGAGTTAAAAGAAATGATAACTGAACAGTAGTGGGTGATTAAGGGCTTTACAGATGATACTGAAAGAATTAACTAGCTAATCCCTGCATTCATTAATGGCGGGAGGGAGACCCATTAGATTATATGATTATGTGGTGTTGGTGCACTCACTGACATTCACAGATGCTCAGAGGTTGTTCAACCCATTAAACGTCTGGCAAGAGCTACTGATCAATATCTTCACCTAAACAATATTGATTGGCCAGTGTGCTGACACTGTGACAATAGTATCATCACATAGTTGCCAGTCCCCATCCCCTGATGGGCTTTCCTGCGAGCCCTTACCAGACCCAATCTGCAGACAGAGAGGCAGACCACCGTCTGGCCCCGTCGGGGTTTTCATCACCGACAAAAGCCACAGCCGGATTACGGCTAAACTCCTCGAAGGCTTTCTCCAATGGCCACATTATTTTTGGAGATTACAGTTGTGCCCTGCCCCCTTCTCCTCCTCACCTTGGCTCTCCTCTGCCCCAGCGCCGTCGTCCATGTGGCGGGGCGGGGGGCGGAGGAGAAGAAGGCATCCCTCGCTCCCCTCCACTCCGCTACTGTAATGAGTTTCTTGGAGGTCTGGGAGCTCTCGACGGGACAGAGGGAAAAAAAAGCACCGTTCTTTTACACCAGAGGCATGTGAGGTGGATTACGCATGAGATGCTGCAACCCCCCCCCCCCCTGCCTGGTTTTATTTGTGTGTGTGAGTGTGTTTGTGCCTGACTGGCTGTGTATAAATATACGCATGTGTGTGTGTGTTTGTGTGTGTCTGTGTGTGCCTGTGTAAAAATGTATGCATGCATGTGTGTTTGTGCATTTGCGTGTGCATATGTTTGTGTGTCTGCAAAAATTAGGTTTTTTTGTGTCTGCATGAGTCAGTATGTGTGTGTGTGTGTGTGTGTGTGTGTGTATGTGTTCGGTGTGTGAGTCTGTGCATGCATGCTATTCGAGAGGGCAAATCAAAGCAAGGAGGAGCAGTGGAGTATTTCCACCACAGTGATTCTAGAGTCGAGGGATTCATCATGACATTCTGCGCAGGGATAGGATGCTGATTTTAACATGTTTTCCTCTTTTCTCCTCATATTGCGCAACTCCTTTTTTTCTGATCCCGAAACAAGTTTGTGTGGGGTGTTCTGTGCCAACCTCATCACTTGACCCCTCCAGTGCTGCTTAACACATGCCTCATGCCTCACACACACACACACACACATATACACACACACACACACACACACACACACACACACATACACTCCCACACCCACACACACACAGCAGCAGCAGAAGAAGCAGTGATGCACAGCCAGTGCCCCTCATCAGCTTAAAGAGGAAGATAAATCAGGTCAGTGTATGTCGAAATTAACATTAAGGAGTTTTTCACACAGCTAGGTATGTGCTTGTATGTGTGTGTTTGTGTGTGTGTG
Organism: Sprattus sprattus; assembly: GCF_963457725.1. Lineage (NCBI taxonomy): Eukaryota > Metazoa > Chordata > Actinopteri > Clupeiformes > Clupeidae > Sprattus > Sprattus sprattus. The sequence continues at coordinate 22,313,961 of NC_137925.1, read as the reverse complement.
TGTGTGTGTGTGTGTGTGTGTGTGTGTGTGTGTGTGTGTGTGTGTGTGTGTGTGTGTGTGTGGCGGGGGGATGGCTAGGGGCTCCAGGTGCCCTGAGCTGCCCACTGACTCAGTACCCAGATACCGACCTACCCACACACACACACACTAACACTCACATACACAAACACACTCTTTCACTCTCTCTCTCTCACACACACACACACACACACACACACACAACCTTCTTTCAGCCAGAAGCCCATAGAGCCATTTCAGGCTACTGGCTCTATTTGTGTTCCGCCGCTAAAAATAAACTGTCTGTCATCTCCACTCTCGTCCTGCCCCTCCCACTACTAACCTCACGCACCCACCCCTCCCCCCGCCCGCCCGCCCTGCCAGCCAGTCATCTCTTTAGCTCTCGCTAGATTTTCATCCCCCTCTTTCTCTTTCTCTCTATCTTGGTCTCTTTCTCACCATATCCCTCCTTTTGTCACTCACTCACTCTCGCTCACTCACTCACTCACTCACTCACTCTCTCACTCTCACTCTCACACTCACTCGCTCACTCACTCACTCTCACTCTCTAACCCACACTAGTCACTCGCTCACTCACTCACTCTCACTCTCTCACCCACACTAGTCACTCTCTCCTACCAGGTCACTCTGGTTTCTCCAAGCTCCAATGTGAGTTTTCCCCCTCTCCCCCTCCCTCTCTTACACACACAGAGAGAGAGAGAGAGAGAGAGGGAGAGAAAGGGAGGGAGAGAGAGAGAAACGCACACACTCTAGTAAAGTGAAGTAGACAAGGCAATTCACTTGTTTCTGACACTCGGCTCCAAAGCAAAATTACACGTGGCGTTTACACAACGTTCCCCTTGCGGATGTCAAACTGAACACACAGCCAACACACTCCTGGACCGCTCCGGCTCTGACGTCTGACGGACATCTGTTTGGGCCGCGGCGGGCCGTAACCTTGGCACTGTCCGCCTGCAAGCTTTTATTCCCATTCAAGTGGCTCTAGGAATCGGGTCCCTTGCTCAGGGTCTGATATAACAAGCTTTGCTTCTGCAACCATGTGTCCGGCCCACAGGCAGATGGGGGAAGCGCTACGTTCCCATAAACTTGCATAAGCGTCCTTTGTGGTGTGATTGTGTGTGCAGTTGTGTGTGTTTGATTGTGTCTTGTGCAATGGGCCAATGGGTGAAGAGGAAAGATGATATGTTTAGTTTCACCTTGTATAGTGGGCCAATGGGTGAAGAGAGAAACTATGTATATGTTTGGTTTTCAATTTGTATAGTGGACCAAGGGGTGAAGAGAGAAACGACCTACATGTATATGTTTGGTTTTAGATTTGTATAATGGGCCATTGGGTAAAGAGGAAAGATATATATATACCGGTAGTTGTTTTGACTTTATATAGTGGGTGAAGAGGGGAATGGGTCAGATTGGCTAGAGGGTGCACATCTTTACCTTCGGTCAAGACATCCTGCTATCACTCGTTTGTGTCTCTACAACCACTTCATCTCTTCCTTCTATCTCTCTCTCTCCCTGTAATCTATCTCTCTCCCTCCAATCTCTCTTATTCTCGATCTTTCTCTCTCTCTCCAATCTCTCTCATTCCCTCTCTCTCTCTGTCCCTTCAATCTCTCTCTCTCCCTCTCCCTATCTCCCTCCTATCTTTCCCTCTCTCTCTTACTCTCCCTCCTATCTCCTCTGATTTTCCGCTTCCCTCTGTCTCCCTCTCCCTATCTCCCTTCTATCTCTCCCTCTCTCTCTCCCTCCCTCCAATCTCCTCTGATTTTCCGCTTCCCTCTGTCTCGTATCACTCTTTCTGTGGAGGCGGGTGACGGGGCCAGCTGCTGTGGCAGCACAGGGTTACATTATGAATGTATTGTTTTTCAATAGGTCCATTCTGTGCAGTCTTTCAATGCTTCTCTATTCTATCACAGGCATATTGTATGATCATAATCAAATATACTACAGGAAATTACCATTGTGCTGAACTAAAGATATAGAAGCTTAATGGGATATCTCTCATTAGATGTGTTAGATTCCATAAAAAGACTAAATGGCTGAAGAACATTACATTTCCCAATAACACATATAAAAACATGCCTTTAATTAGCACATCTGCTGAAGTGTTGGGACTATGTTTTGCGTGTGTTCTACCTTTATATCATATGTGTTTTTTAATACCAGGTTGCAACAGATTGGTACATGAAGTTACTGAGCTGAAATGAATTGGCTGAACTAATGCAGACTAATGCAGTATAGCATGTACACACGCTATACTATATGTCATGATTGCTATGCGGTTCACCCTTGAACATGGCCAGAACAAATATGTACACACACACGCACGCACGCACGCACGCACGCACGCACGCACGCACGCTCGCACGCACACACACACACACACACACACACACACACACACACACACACACACACACACACACACACACACACACACGCACGCATACACACACACACTCAGCATGCACCCACATACACGTGATCCACATGTGAATCAGCGTTAATGAAGCAGGCCATCCATTTGCAAGGCTTGTGGAGTAAAGGACAGTTATTTGATTAGCGTGTAATACCATCCCATCAGACCCACGTTATTTATGGCAGAGTGTGTGTGTGTGTGTGTGTGTGTGTGTGTGTGTGTGTGTGTGTGTGTATGCATGTGGCATGTGTGCAAACAAAGATGAATAGGAGATCTTCTCAGTGTCTCATACAGACACTCCCACACACAGAGGGAGAGACAAACAGACAGAGAGAGATAGATAAATGGAGAGAGACAGAGAGAAGGAGAGAGAGAGACAGATAGAAGGAGAGAGATAGACAGAGAGAGAGAGACATATAGATAGGAGACATAGAGAGAGAGAGAGACAGAGAGAGACAGAGAGAGATAGATAAAGAGAGAGAGACAGGAGTGATGGTCAGAAGTAGAAAGGCTGAAGCCTGAGCCTATAGCAGCGTGTGCCACATTCACACCGGCAGCCATTTGTTGCACTCCGACTTTCAAGCAGAATCCGGTCTAGCGGGGAGGGGGGGGGGACACACGTGTGTGTGTGGCTGCTGAGACCTGGCCTGAATAATTCAGTTTAATTAGCGCTGAGTGCTATTGGCCTCGCTCTCTAGCTCACTCACAAGCACGCTTCTGTTTCTCACAAGACCACAAAGCCATATGTACACATGCGTGTCAACAGACAAGCACAGACACAGACAGACACACACACACACACACACACACACACACACACACACACACACACACACGGCACTCATACAAACATCCAGTCTTTTCCCCCTCTACAACATACAACACACTCTGAGCATACAAAACATAGAAGGTCTTGCACACACAGAGTATGCATACAAATCCCCCTTATACACACACATACCAAAACAGGTCATTTTGTAAAACATAAGGTATCAGATTCATCTTATTAGCAACAAAATGCTCCTCTGGCTTATAGCACAGTAGTGCCAGCACAACCTTGTGTACTTTCCCATGATTCCAGTGTGCCCCTACAGGTGACTGATCTTCTGTCCTCCGCGTTGGCACATGTTCAACATCAATATGTATTTTCCTCTCCTCCTCTGTTTGCCCCCTCAACATCAATACATTCCCACATCATTACACTAATAATGTGAAGAGCTTGTGATGCAACAGATGGGCATGTCTGCAAGGACTGACCATTTTCAGTGGCTTCAAAGAGGATTCTGACCCCATACGGTTTTTGCAGGCTTTATAGTGCTACAGTCTTGAAGCAGTGTATTACGCAGGATCAACCTCAAGGTCCCAAAATGCAAAATTATGTGATTATGCTGACGACTGTGCTAAGCAAGCGATGAAGGCAAGTTGGTGTTGAAGGTGTGTGTAGTGCAAGGCATTTTGGCAACCAGACTGTCAAAAACAGTACAAAAATATATAACAACATTATCGTAACGGTGTTAATTATCTGACACCGTGTGTTATCGGCAAACGTTCACATTGTCATATGAATCCATTATTAAACTGAAGGTATAGTTTGTTAATCCATTATTAAACTTTGCATTTTTGATTGTTTAACAGAATGGCTGATGTTTGACCCTGTCCGATAACTGACTTAGGTACGCTTGAGCTTTTAAAACTCTGTGTTGATTGGGGAACATTTTGGACTGGGAGGATTTGTGACATAAAATAGCAACTGTTCAATTACTTTTATGACAATGTTAACAATGTTAACCTCTCTGGTCCTCATCGGATGCAACACTCAACAAGCTGCCAGATCTGTGTCCCTCTTGAAAAATTCATGAGATTCACGTTGAATGCACCACTCAAGGACACTCACAGGCTTGTCCCACAGCCCCTGGGGCATTCTGTTGGCTTATCTTGTCATGAAGCCTGAAGGAGAACCATTCTCTCAGTCAAAGGTCATACGGAAATGGATTTTCTTTTTATTATGAAAGTGGATTTTCTCCAAAGGGCATCTTTGTAAATGGCTGCCCGTTTTGCCTATCCCTCCTAACCAGACCCCTTGTCCCTGCATCTGGCAGACACCTATAACATTCCAATGCCACCACCACACTTTACCGCAGGAATGGGTTTCGGCCAGCTGATGAGCCACATCTGTTTCTCTCTGCCAGTTGCGAAGCTTGGCGTTCAGCCCAAACAGTTCGATTTTTGTCTCGTTAGACTGGGGAATCTTGCCCCTAATTGATTTGGACTCCTTTCAGCAGCAGTTCAGAAAGACCGCAGGCAAGTTGTTTACGAGAGATGTTTGCTGTGCTTAAGCTGTCCCATGACAACCCCCGATTGATCGCAATGAAATTAAACGATAGGATTTCTAACCGGTACTGTGTCACTTGGCTTAATGTGCCTCAGTTGGGTGAACCGCACGGATATTACCTACAGAGGTGCGATTCATTTGGGCTTTAGTGTTCAGCTCAGTCAACCGAGCTGCCTACTTAACGCAGGGAAACTACTGTATGCCAGCTCACAGCACCAATTTTGTGGAAATGTGTTTAGATGCATCAGACCAATGAATGGTTACATACATAAAACACATTGCCTGATTTTATGTTGCTGCCAACTGCTGGATAACCGCTTCTTTCTGAGTTCATAAATGTGTCTTGGTTGATGCTTGCCGATGTGCCGTGTTATTAGCTATTACATTTACATTTAGTCATTTAGCAGACGCTTTTGTCCAAAGCGACATACAAGGGAGAGAACAGTCAAGCTAGAACAATAAAAACCCGGTGTAACAATAAATACTACTTTACATAAGAAATAAAAAAACAACATAGAAAAGAAAAAGAAGTGCAGGAATGTAACTGCTGTAAGTGCAAGTTAAGCACTAGTCAAGGTGCCAGTTAGGAAGGGAGGTGCTCTCTGAAGAGTTGGGTCTTCAAAAACTTCTTGAAGGAAGAGAGGGACGCCCCTGCTCTGGTAGAACTAGGCAGTTCGTTCCACCAACGTGGAACTACAATTAACTATTAGCCACCCTGGTCCCCGATTTGCACATCATAGATAGGGATTCACGAATGCACATATGCACACAAAAGTCAGGTTGAATGATGACACTTTCTGACACTTGCTTATTGAATGACCCCTCTAGAAAATAGAAGGGTGACTCACTATACGATTCACTACTGACTAAAAATGTTCACCAAACAAATGAACTGACCTTTCTCCCGTGATCTGAAACGGGGTGGGGGGGTTTGTGAGCGTAGCATGTGATGACAGACGGTCAGGAAGTCATGTGGGGGTGGGTGGGGGGGGGGCATTACATTACGGGCTGGAACTCTGCATTACATTACGGGCTGGAGCTCTGCATGAATGGGTGCATCTAAGAGACTCTCATTTTATTAGTCAAGACTGAGTGGTCTTCAAAACCCAGCTGGCTGTGACGCAACAACAAGTATCATTCCTCTGAAGTGCATTCACAACACGACCCAGGGGGACAAACCCGCTCGGAAAAAAACACAAACACACACACACACACAAGCACACACATGCATGCACACACACACACACACACACACACACACAAACACACACACACACACACACACACACACACACACACACACACACACACACACACACACACACACACACACACACACACACACACACACACACACACACACACACACACACACACACACACACACATAAAGAGGACTGATAAGACTAATCCTTTCCTAGCTATAAGAAGGGAAAAAGGAAGAAAGGCTTAGGAAATTAAGAAACATTATTTTCCTTCTTTTGGTTGCCAGACAGGCAGGAAATGACCACATGTAGTACAATAAATGCAAAACACACACACACACACACACACACACATTAACACAGGACTTTCCCCAGACACTCACACATGCTATACGTTTTCTTGCGATCTCAAACACAGATACACACAAAAACACGCACACACACACACACACACACACACACACAAACCCCCCCACACACACACACACACTTGAGGAAGCAAATGCATACACAGCACCAGCAAACACAAATAACAGAAAATCAATCAGCCAAATCTTTACTAAAGGAACAAACCACCACACACAAATCAATACAAAGCTCCAAACACATAGGTGGAAATTACTTAACAAAGTGATAATTTAGTCGCCTATGTACTTAATCTAATAAATATATTCAACCTTAAGTCAGTGTTCATGGTTAACAATGATATATATAGATATATAATAAATAAAATGGACTTATATTGAAAAATGTATATTTGCTCAAACACAGATACACACACAAACACACACACACGCACGCACTCACACACACACATACACACACATGCGCACGCACACATACAAACATACACCCACACACAGTCAAATACACAGAGGGAACAAATACAGAAGAAATTTCAGATAAATATCTGTCACTATGCTTTATTGACCGCCCAACCCCCCACCCCCCCAACTCCAAACCCCAGTCTCCTGTGGACAACGTTTACATTCTACAGGGTATCTTCATTGCACAACAACATATTGATGAACCCCTGGAGAGCAGTAAAGTCTCACTGTCTACAAAGAAGCATGCAGGGGGGGGGGGGGGCAATTCCCACAGCAATTCCAAATCACACAGTAGGTGGTAGCGACTACAAATTAACAATGAGAAGTGCACGCAATGTGGAGTGACTGATTACGGAGGCAGGGCTTGTGCTGAGTAGTAACCCACCTGCATGGCAGGCCGGTGACATTGGGGTGATGGATGTCCCAGTGTGTCCCTGAGGTCGTGCAAGCAGTGGCTGTCTAATTCATCATTATGTCCACTCCGGTGGAAATCGGAACATAAATGACATGGGGTCAAAAGAACGGGCTAGCCTGCTTCAGTGTAAACACAATCTAAATCGCACTAACCTCCGTGACACTATGCTTCTCAGGAAGAGAGACGAGAGGTAAGGGAAAGGAAAGACAAATGGAGAGAAAGAATGAATGTCACAGACAAAAAAGAGAAGAGAGATGGAGGGTACATATGAGAGGGGATGGAGCGGTAATTCAAATTTGATGAGGATGCAACCTGCAGTGGCAATCAGTAGCGCACAGTTTATTAGACATACTACCAATCAGCATAAGGAAGTGCCTATTAATCACATGTTTAAGTACTACTTACAGGCTCTGGAGAAAAACAGCTCTTTTCTCCTAAATGGACCCTAGATTAGAGAGTAAATCAATCTCCAATCACAGCCCCACTGTTTGCGCAGGAGGCGAGATGTTTACTTCATCTTAATTTATTTTATATATAAACCATCTTGTGCCACAGAAATGAACATGCTTCAGCGTACATACTGATTAAGCCTGCAATGCGAGTGCAAATAAAGTGTAATTTTATGTAAGGGAAACTGACAGTACAATCATGTCCTCTTACATACGTGTGTGAAAAAGGTGAAGTCCCTCCCCCTTCTCACTTTGTTCCCCGGCACCTGTGGACAGGTCCAATTCGGACTGATTGGGCCTAATTAGCCCTGGACTACCTTGTTAAAAGGTGCAACTCATTGTTGTGCTAGAGACAGACTGAACAGGCTGCAAAGAAGCTAAGACAAGGTACTAGACGAAACCTGTGTGACACAGTTGGACCTTGTCTGTTTAATAGCTTTAAGTTTTGTTTAGTGTATGTTTCTTTGGTTTTGGGGTTGTGATTGCCCTGTTGTATGTCTCTTTGTTTTTGGGGTTCAAGTCCCTCGCATTTTTGTATTTATGGTTTTGGGGTTTGAGTCCCTTTGTTGTAAATAAATATAGCTATTTTTATACGTAAGCCACTGTCGCCTGCGCTGTGTCTGTTCCTGCCTGCCTGCAACCACCATCTAGAAGCCTACATCCTACATGGTGAGATGGCCGGCTCGGGCCTTTCTCACATTTGGTGGTAGCAGGTGGGTTGGTACGCTAACGGAGACACTGGGTGGAAGCTAGCAGAAAGGAGACTGGCACCGGCAGGAGAGGGCCTACCACCGGCGGCTCAGCTGGAGCTGGAGCAGCAGCAGTGGCTGGAGCTGGATCGGCAGCCGGAGCCGGAGCTGGAGCTGCACGTGGAGGCAGAACGGAATGGCCGACTTGTTCCGCCACTCATGTGGCGAAACTCCAGAAGGGGAGGGAAATGTGAAAAGGTGAAGTCCCTCCCCCATCTCACTTTGTTCCCCGGCACCTGTGGACAGGTCCAATTGGGACTGATTGGGCCTAATTAGCCCTGGACTACCTTGTTAAAAGGTGCACCTCATTGTTGTGCTAGAGACAGACTGAACAGGCTGCAAAGAAGCTAAGACAAGGTACTAGATGAAACCTGTGTGACACAGTTGGACCTTGTCTGTTTAATAGCTTTAAGTTTTGTTTAGTGTATGTTTCTTTGGTTTTGGGGTTGTGATTGCCCTGTTGTATGTCTCTGTTTTTGGGGTTCAAGTCCCTCGTATTTTTGTATTTATGGTTGAGTCCCTTTGTTAAATAAATATAGCTATTTTTATACGTAAGCCACTGTCGCCTGCGCTGTGTCTGTTCCTGCCTGCCTGCAACCATCATCTAGAAGCCTACATCCTACATGGTGAGATGGCCGGCTCGGGCCTTTCTCACAACGTGCGTGTCTTATCTGCACACTGTTCTAGTGAGGACAAATAAATAAGGTGGCAAGAGGCTCTCAGACTCCTTGTCTCTTCAGACAGCCTACGCAGGACGGTTCTGCTTTGGCACAATGTTGTTTTAGTGTCAAGTATGTAGTCAGCCCTTGAAAATGTCTGCCATTAAGTTGTTCAAGGACTGAGAGTGACAAGACAGTAACTGCAGATATAACCTTGATCTGTGCAGTGGACACCGCCCTAACCGCATGCTACACTGCAACAACAACAGCAACACTGAACAGAATGACAGTTCATACAATATTTACACCATAACAGATAAGATGGATGAACTACAAAACAAAATGACAACTCAGGTTTTGATGGACAGATTTCTGTAAGTAACAGTATGTAGCAATTGTAAGTCAGGGTTAGGGTTAGGATTAGCAATTTTACCTTAAAATAACTGCTTTAAAAAATTGGGGCGCTTCAATGACATTTAATATGGAGAATGGCCTCTGTGCCATTGCCATACCAGGGTCCCTAGGCATATTACTGCGCTATGTAGGTTTCTGGAAGCCACCCGGGTACTACTCTCTGCCGGACTAGTAAGTAACTTATTTACCGTCTTGTGTTGCACTTGCTTGATGAATGTGTCAGGAAAGTTGTTGACTCACTAGTTTGTCATTATGTCAAAGTAATCAAATGTCAACAGGTTAGGTTTAGCCACTAGCATCTTGTTAACAATTAGCAATTCCTCCGTTGTGCTGCTTAAAACAACTTAAACAAACTCCCCGAAACAGTACACCCAAAGGTGCAAATATTTGACAGAAGCACCCAATTCATCGTGGCCAGCTAATTGACCACAAAGACATCATTGAGTCATTCTTTCATAGACCCTCGGGGGTCATCACTAAAACTAGCCCCCAAAAGCTAAATTAGCACATGCAGTCATGAGAACAATGAGACTGATGAGACAAGACGGAGCTAGAGTGGTAGTAATGGTGACGTAAGTAGGGTAAACGTTCAGGATATCTCGTACAGATATTGTTAATTGTGTAGGTCTATTACTGCCATAACTGAACTGGCAAATAGCTTTCATACAAATTGTAGGGAAAGGATCATCTGGTTGACTTCAATGTATATTTAACAATAAATGTAAAGTTTGCAGCTGATAGAGATTATTTCCAAAACACTGTTAATGACTTAAGAATATAATAATCAAGTGACTTGTATTAATATATTCCTTGTATGAATTATGTGCTTATGAAAGAAGGAGCACAGCTTTTCTCTGTGTGTGTGTAACTAGAATATTAGGTGCCACTAAGTCTGCATATGAACAAGAGCATGTTTAGACCAGAGGAGATAAGAAAGGAACTGTGCTTCTTCCGACCTTGTGCAAAACTGCCATCCTTGCAAGACAGGGAGCCTCGGACGTGAGAAATCCACCACGTGATCATCCCTGCTCAAAGCTAAACTTCTGACTATATAAATTTGGTGCGAAGAGTTTATCATGGCTTCACTGTCAGCCTCGGCTGGGAGGGGAGCCCAATTGCAATTGTTGTTGTTTCTCTGTCTAATAAATATACTTTCATGCAGCTCCGGAGTCCTGAACTAACTAGGGTGATTTTTCACCTATCATAATTGGGGGCTCGTCCGGGATTCCAACATCCTCTTCGACTCTCCTTGCTGGTCTAATCATCAGGAACTGAACCGTATGGAGGAGTACGAGACTCCGTTTTTTCTAAAGACCTCCAAATTGAATTGGATGGAGGCCAGGGCCTGCCAGCGAGGAGAGCCGAGAGTGAAGGAATTGAATTTGACTATAGGGGTTGGACTCCGAGCTGTTTGTGAGTATATTGGTTGTTTTATGTAAGTGTACGACAGTATATGGTTCTTGTTTGTGTCGGTTTTGCGTACACTTGTCTTCAGGTGGGGTTTGTGACTAACTTTTTGCCTGTTTGCCGTGGGGTGGAAAGGGGAACTAAGGTTCATGGAGGGATTTATTCCTGTTTGCCCCGTGTGTTGAACGAATTGCAAGAGTTAGAGAGACTCCTGTCTGTAATTTTCCTATTCAGAGATGCGCTAAGGTTATATAATACTGTTCACGTACCTGCTATTTGCCTTATGTGAAGGATAGCACCTTGTTTGAAGGGAAAAAAAGGGTACCGTTCGAAAGGTTATATGTAAAGTATGCCAATTGCCTTATGTGAAGGATAGCGCGCACTATATGGTTATATAAGCACTGTTCACCTTCCGGTTGTTTGCCTTGTATGAAGGGTGGAAGGAAGGGTACCGTTAAGTTTTGTTTTAAACGGTAAAGGTTATATGTAAAGAATGCCATTTTCCTTATGTGAAGGATAGTGCTTGTGTCTGAATTTGAAAACTTCCTAGGCCTATTTTCTCCGGATATTTCTCTATACATTCCTGTTCGCCTTGAATGAAGGGAACACACTTTTCACTTTCTGTTTTCCTGTTGGGCCTTCTGGTAGGCCTCTTGGTGCATTGTTAAAAAATAAAAAAAAGGGCTATAAAGAAGGATATAGTCTGAAACATATAGAGACATACCTGTCTAGCCGGATTTTAACAATAAGAAAAAATGGGAAACAAGGGATCTAAAATTGATGATATATCCCAGTTAGAAGGGGACATGAAACATATGGCAATACAAGAAAATGCTGACTGTGTAATGCACAGACATATGTGGAAACAAGATTTTGGATTTTAAGGAGTCTCTTTAAGAGATAAAGAAAAGGAGTCAGAGATACTCTAATATACTAATACTTGTGTGTTATTTTCCTGTGGGGTTGAGACAAACTTTTTACAATGGGTAAAACCAGATGAATAAAGTTATAATCTATGTAATTAAAGATTTGTCATTACTGAGATGCCTTGACCCGGAACCAGTAGGGGATTGATCACCCCAGGGAAATTCCCTGGCCTCAACCTCCTCAGAAAACGAGTGAGATGGAGGACCTCTGGTCGGGCTCGGGTTGACTCAGCATTGCGATCTCAAACACAAACTATGAGAGTCTGAAAATAGAAACATAACTAACCCTAGTGTGAAGAATAAACTAAAGGTAATTTAAAAGGTTTCAATATCAGTTATTAGGTATTAAGAGAAATACATAAAATGACTTAGAAATGGGTAAAGGTGCGTCAAAATCAGAAGACGTACATGATAAGAGATGGATTTAAAATGTCTACAACAAGAAGAAAATTGTAAACACAGATTTGAAAATGTTTTTGCATTATTGGTTGCGCCAAACAGAGAAAAGCTTACGTTAATGGTGGCAAGAGAGCCAATGATTTTTTGTTTTGTTTTGTTTTGTGTGACTTTGGTGCCTGCAGAACCAGAGCCTCAGTAACCAGAGAATAACATGCACAGAACAGAAAAAGAATGAGACATCTAAAAGCAGTCATACACATAACCCATTACTTTTGAAGAGTCTGAAACGGGACAGATATTTAAAATGCAGATTATGTTTAAAAAACATGCTCTACAAACTTATTAGGAAGAGATATGATGTGGGTTGGGCATTACAATTGTTCCAACAATACATGGGTTTTAGAATAAATTAAATAATGTTGTCCCAAAATGTTATGTATAGAATATACACTGTTTAGGCCAAACGATTTAAAGAGAAATGTAAGCCTGTGACACTAACTATATTAACTTAGATTGATGCATTGGACTAACACAGGATGGGTGGGGGCTGAGTGCTGGCTCAAAAGACTATATTCTCACAGGCCATGAGCTCAAACTTAGCTACAGTTCGAGAGACCGTCAATTGTTGTTGAACATCTTGTGCTGTTCTCCAGATAAGAAGATTTTAGCAGAAACAAGGCCACAAAATTAGCAGCTGTGGTTCACTAAAGTAAAGCTATCTTTTAAAAAGCACCTTTGCCAGACACAAAGAAATAAATTATACATTTTCTGGAAATAACTTAATTATGTAGATAATGGATTCCAAACCATGCGTTAGAAACACAAATGTTGCAGAGTTTACTTTATTCTCAGACCATGTCAGCTGGAGATATTATTAAAAAGCCTGAAGTGGGAAGGCAAGCATTTGATCACATTAAGAAACTATTGGTTAGTTCTACTGTCTTAGCATATACACGACAAAGCCATTCGTACAAGCTGTAGACTGTAAAAAATAAAGAAAAAGGAAAAAGGTTGTATGATATTTGTGTTAATGCATAAGTGGGGACTTAAAGTTGAGACCAGTGGCATATTATTCAACACGGCTAGATCCAGTAGCCCAAGCAATGTCTGAATGTTTACAAGTAGGAGTGGCTGCAGCCTTGACGGTGCAGGCCTCTGCTCCTATTGTACTAAACAGACACTTACACTGAAAGTTCCACATGCTTATTTTTTATTTAATTTGTTTTGCTCTCACAGCCTCATATCACTTTTGAGCACTGCGTGACATTTAAGCCAGCTACACTTTTACGTACAGCACAAACAGATAAAAACTATGGCAGCCAGCGCTGACCTACAAGATATGCCTTTTTCCAAAAGAGATATAACCATTGTTGATGGTTCAAGCAAACAAACCTTGAACACATAGCCACTACTTCCACACTATTCCGCACAGGCAGCGGAACTGATTGCCCTGATTGTGCACACAGGTGCAAAAGGGTTTCATTGAGAAACCACAAAGCAGACAAGGCCACTAACCAGGCAGAAGGTTTTTTTTCTTTTATTATGATTTTAGTAATCCAAGAAGCCTATTGGAACATCAGGTTCTGATACGATGTTGACCATTATTTTACTCCCGATATTGCTATTGCTGCTTGCTTTTATTCATTTTATGTAAAACACTTTGAACTACAACAACCATCTGACACATACACATTTGAAGAATTAAAACACACAATACTAAAACATATGCTGCAATATTGAGCCATGGTGAAAACATGCCTCAATAAGAGGGGATAGTAAGCATCTATTTTTAGTTCTTGTTTTTATTTTTTTGAGAAAGAAAGTTAATCATTCATCATTGATTTTATATTGTTTTACTTCTTATTGAATTATGTAGTTTGAAAGATGTTTTAACATTCAGTTATAGATTTTATTGAGTTAAATCCCAACGAAGAAAGAAATATTGTCTAGCCATAGACAATCACTGCCCATACAACCTCCAGTCAGCCGGACTGGTAGAAAAGAAAGAACCGATCTATTGAAAGCCAATTCAGAGAGAGAAATTAGTGATATTAAGCATGCATGTAGATATCACTGTTTGAAATGATGTATGGAAGAATCTATACTGCCTAAACTCTTAAACCATTTGCCAAAACAGACGAAGAGATTGAAAATACTTGGCAAAGATGATATTTGAAACTAAATGCTCTCAGACTTCTCCCCCCTACACAGGAACACTGTGAGGCTGAATCCAAGGTTGGGCCAGGAGATTGGGTCCTAATCAACAGCCTCTAAAAAAAAAACACTTCCACTTGCCCAAGTGGGACAGAGCAGACCAAGTGCTACTGTCAACATCTACCACAGTCAAAATAGCTGAGAGAGCCACGTGGATACATCTGACTCACTGTAAACGGGTAAGCCTGCAGATGGCGGATGCAGAGGAGTAAGGACCATCTTTCTTTGCTGTTTCCAGGTATTGCCCGCAGTGACAGAAAGACCAGTCTACAAAGGGGGGTTGATGTATAGATTCTTCTCGTCTCAAACGCTGGCAGTAGATATAGTACTGTCCTGTGGGATTAGAACCGAGTGGAAATTGTGGAGTAAAAGGTCTATTCCTCTGCAAAGTCATGGGAGGTTACGCAAAGTGGGCCAAAGTATGTGGGGGACTCCTAGCAACAACTGTGAGATTTTACATTGTTGGTCTAATAACATGCTTATAAATGATAGCTATACAACATCACTGTTCACATTTTATGCTTCACCACCTCCACACATCATTAGCAAAGATGCTCTGTTTGAATGCTATTTAAAACCTGGGGAAAAGAACGATGCACACCTAGGACACTGGACACAATGTAAAACCATTACATATGTGCTTGATCATGGAAGAGAAATACAGTTAAATACTTCATCTGAATGTAAAACTGCGGGGATGTGTTTGAATGGCAGACTTCTTGAAGTACAGGATATAGCTATAGCTGATATGTGGTGGTTATGTGGGAATGGTGAACTAAGAGCTACACTGCCTGTGGGTTGGTCTGGGACTTGTGCTTGAACAATGTTAGTACAACCTTTTCAGATTACCCCCAGGTCCAAGATACATCAGTACCTGAGGAACGTTCCAATGCATTCCGTACGAGGGAGGAGAGACAGCGGGATCTGGTTTCGACAGCCTGGGCATTCCCTGAGGCATTCCAGACGACTACAAGGCATTGAACCCAGCAGCAAATGGCCTGGCATCTACCCTCTGCCCCTGGTGCGTCATCGGAGCACACACAGATTGGATTAATTTCCTTTACTACGCTGAGATGATATTCCAAAACCTGACCAGAGACGGACTACAAACAATCAGAGAAGAACTACACGCCAACTCCAGGGTAACACGGCAAAACACGGCTGTGCTTGAGATCCTCACTGCCGAGAATGGAGGCATTTGTGTCATGCTTGGTACTGACCAATATTGCACACATGTCCCTGACAACACCAGAGATGGGAAAGACTTAGATCTGATCCTACAAATAAAATGCAAGCGAGTTCTGGCACGCATGATTGGTTTAGTGCCCTGTCGACAATGTTTTCCTCATGGGAAGGAATGTTGATGTCTTGTGTGGGAGTGATTTTGGTTATTCTTTACGTGTTGGCTACCTGTGCATGCTGTGTAGAACCCTGTATACAGAAGATGGTGGCTGGAATGATTAAAACTGCTGACGACGAATACCTTGCCTTACAAATACGTAGCCTGTGCCTCTGATGGAAACTTTGCTTAATAATTACTTACTAAGGTAGATGAAACAATGCTCATTAATGACCTCTGTTCCGAAAATCCATGTGATGAAGCTCAGAATGATGATTTTGAAGTTATCCATTGAAATTGATAATTAATGCTTAAGAAAGATGATTTGTGATTTTGATTGTAATTTTTGATTATCCATTGAAACGGATAAAAGGAGGGATTGATAGAGATTATTTCCAAAACACTGTTAATGACTTAAGAATATAATAATCAAGTGACTTGTATTAATATATTCCTTGTATGAATTATGTGCTTATGAAAGAAGGAGCACAGCTTTTCTGTGTGTGTGTGTAACTAGAATATTAGGTGCCACTAAGTCTGCATATGAACAAGAGCATGTTTAGACCAGAGGAGATAAGAAAGGAACTGTGCTTCTTCCGACCTTGTGCAAAACTGCCATCCTTGCAAGACAGGGAGCCTCGGACGTGAGAAATCCACCACGTGATCATCCCTGCTCAAAGCTAAACTTCTGACTATATAAATTTGGTGCGAAGAGTTTATCATGGCTTCACTGTCAGCCTCGGCTGGGAGGGGAGCCCAATTGCAATTGTTGTTGTTTCTCTGTCTAATAAATATACTTTCATGCAGCTCCGGAGTCCTGAACTAACTAGGGTGATTTTTCACCTATCAGCAGCACTGTCAGCTTTTCTTAATGTAATTGGCGTGATTTACTGTTTTCATATTGAAATACAGGCACTGATTAGGATGATGATGAGTATGATGAACTGAGGATGATCAGTTTACTAATCGAAAACTTTTAAATCAATACTCAAATAATTTGAGACTCGACCATGCCACTAACATGTTCTAATGAAAAGGCCTGGACGATCGATTCAGTCTTTGTTAAAGCTGTTCTAAGCTTTTCTACAACCAATACTTTGAATGCTGGCTCTGTTCACTTTTATCCTGTATTATGTTATCATGTATATACCATCATGCATGTATCATGTAATCTTGTATGTACTGTATATATGCCGCATGTATGCTAATCCTGATGCATGTATGAATTAATCTGCTTAATAGGTTACAACGAGTTGTGGGTAGTGAAAACACATTAATTGCAGATAAAAACATGGGATCCCTTTACTGCTTGAGAGTAGGAGCTCTCCGCAAAGGTTAACAGCGCTCTTATTAAAACATAAAGAAAAGATGAAATATCAAAAGACAGTGATAGACATGTTTATTCTTGATCCTACCTACACAAGAGATATAAATGATGAAAGCTTTTCCAAAAGCAGTACTGTACAACCCCGCACACAACAGCACGTCAGGACATCAAACTGTGCAGGGTGCTCTAAGCACCGACAGAAACAAACAAAACAGAGATAGTGAGACTGACAGAAACAGAGAGAAAGAGAGAGCGAGAGAGAGAGACAGAGAGACTGACTGAAATAGAGAGAGAGAGCCAGAGAGAGGTATGTGCCTCTGGTTGCAATGTCTCACTGTCAGCTGGGTGAGATGTTCAATAGAACCGAAAGTTTCAAAAGGAGTTCTGACTGCCAAATACTTTTCTTTCCCTACCTCCTTTTTTACTGACCTTTCTCCCTCCATCTGCCCTGTCCACTCTATTTTGTTAAATCCCCATTCTCTCTCCCTCCCTATCCCTTTCTCCATTTCCTCTCTCTTTCCCAGTTCCCCTTGTGTCTTACTTGTCTGGGTGGGTGAGTAGGGTTTGGGAGGATGGAGGGTTGAGGTAGAAGAAGGGTCAGGCACAGGCTGGGATTGTTGGCTCGAAACAGCATGGTTGGAGAATTGGCTTATTAGATGACTAACACCGTGTCTGTGTGTACTGTTACAGAAAGACAGAGAGCTGCCCCAGGGCTATACTTATACAGACAGCCCCAAGGCAGAGAGGAGAGGAGAGGAGAGGAGAGGAGAGGAGAGGAGAGGAGAGGAGAGGAGAAGGCATCGGCTTCCTCCAAATGCTCTTGAAGCTGGAAGCGGTTATATGATATGCTACTCTCTTAGTTTCATGCCATGATAGTTTTATTTTACCCATGAAATGTACTCATACTTGTGTGCCATGACTGCTTATTGATCTCATTTTCACTACATGATTTCACACTGAAGGCTGTTCGGGTGATTTATATCCAGACTGTGTCCAACAGTCGATAAAATGTATTCAATAAAGCACACGGCAGAATGTAGAAATAAAAATCACCCTGCGTTTTTTTTCTCCTCTGACCTACAGCATATGTCTGCCATGCTTATTCCAATACAATACAGCATGGTTACTTAAGCTACAACGGACATGACAGCAGCACACTATGCTCAACGGTCCACTGAATTGTGACTAACTATAGCCCACAACAATACCAGCTGATAACTCTTTCATGAGCCAATCTTTACACACCCCGCACCATACAAAGCACACTGTGGTGCAGCAGGCTCAGCGCTTTAGCGAGAACATGATTTGGGCTTTGATACCCGCCGAGCACGGGGAGGCTCAGGAGAGCGGCAGAGCAGAATGGCGGAGTGTCAGGCGGCATGGAGAGGAGCGGAGCTGTCGTCTAATGAGGAGCGGGCGGCTGGAGAAGCTCTATGGTGCCGGCACAGCAGGGGGGCACAGCAGGGGGGTGAGGGGTTCCCTGCTGTGGCAGAGCATGGGAGGGAGATGAAGCCGCCTGAGCTCCTGCCAGGCCTTGGCTGGGAGGCCTTTTCTGGGATTACACACACGTACTTGAACACACACACACAAGTTTTTAAGACGCATCGAAATGTGACTGAGAACCGTGCATAATCATGCTCACACCTGAAGCTGAGTGCACACTTGAAACCCCAACAAACACAAACACACACACACACACATATATACTGTGTGTGTGTGTGTGTGTGTGTGTGTGTGTTTAACTATGAACCACTCCGTATATAAACCCCATTTCAGTATTCTATGTAATTTTATAAAACCAACTGTTTCACACACACACACCCACCCACACACACACACACACACACACACACACACACACACACACACACACACACACACACACACACACACACACACACACACACACACAAATGCCCCATTCCCACGCACAGTGAAAACCATTTCTCTTCAGATGGGAAGATGATGGTACATCACAGTATAGGCAGACAATGTGCTGGAGCATTACTGAGGACCAGAATAAATACAACCAGTCTGGACATTTCTCCACACACACCTTTTAGATGCGGTCCCTCAAGTCAAATAGAGGGCTCGCAAGCCTGTCCAGGTGAATCAGACGGCCTGACAAAATGGTGGATGCATTCCCCCAGTTGCAAATGTGAAGTGATGTTTCAAAGTGCTTGCCTTGAGAGAAAATCTAAATGAAGGGTATCTGTCCCAGTCTCATTTCGTATTAGTGTAGTCTTCCTCCTTCACATAGACTTTACTAAGATGGTGAGGGTTAATGTCATCACCATCACACTTGCCTGACACCTCTACTTCTTACTGAAAATAATGTAGTGTTTTGTTCTACCTGAAAAGAATCTGTGAGGACTACTGCAGACAGAGAAAGTACAAAAAGCGTTTGTTGTAATTGTAGCCCTAAGAAAGAAAGAAAGAAAGAAAGAAACACAGAAAGAGAAAGAGAGAGAGAGAGACTGAGAGAGAGAGGGGGAGAGGTTTGAGCCTCTTGAGAGGTTTGGTTTCTGAGGTGGTACACAGAGGACAGCCGTAGTAATTAAAGTGGGAGTATCCTTAGGCGGTCGGCTAATGTGCAGGAAAATTATTTGGATTGCTCAGGAACAGCTTTCGCCTTCCGGTTATTAATTGATGGGAATTATTCTTACATTAGCTGTCCTTGTCAGGTAAGGATGGGAATTAGAGACTTAATTAATTGACAGCATTCGCCGAAAAACACACACGCACGCACACACACTATTTAAAACTTTGCACTCTAGCATAACTAAAATGCACCATTACGACTAATGCATTTGTCACAAACATTTTCAATCCAAGTAGTATATATTTGGTTATGATAAAAGTGTTGTGTGTGATTTATTTGAAGTAAGTATGTATTTGTAAGAATTTAGTTTTGTCCAGCTACAGTCCTTTGTCCAAAGGGTACAAGCTGCATTACTGCATTGGGATAAGTCAGGAGTATGAAACGGACTATCTATTTTTTGGGACATTTAATTGAAACATTTGGGTTCTCAAACCTCTCACAAACATCTTATTTGTCCTTCAACTGGCGGCACCAAATTCAATCTTCCACTTCATCGTAAGAACACTCAACATGGCGGACTGACGAACTATGTAGACGTGAAGGGGTCATTCTAAGCTAACGAAAAACACAACGACTCGTAGTTACAGGTGCGTATATACTAACAAGATCATAATTATGTATACTATATTCCATTGACCCCCCCCTAAATCCAACACACTGTAAAAGGGAACACGTGTAACATGTGTTTCTAGCACATGTAAAGCGTAGGTAAATAAGGGCTTTATGGTGCCCCCCCCCCTCTTCCCTATGATGGAGCCTATGCCTGGAGATCAGCCAATTGGCTTCAAAAATGAGTCAGAGATGGAGCTACTAAGGAAGACTGTTTAAAGTAAACTTTAGCACACAGGGGAACATGCCTCAGGTATGATTTTTTTTCCCCTCTTTTTTTTCTTCTTGAAGAGCCTGTGGTAAGAGCGAAGTGATGAGCAGGGAGTAGCTTGAGTTTGAGAGATTAAACTGGTACAGAAAATGACACTGGGCAAGGTTCATCTTCTTTTATAAATTGGCAAACGAGAAACGTGTGATATAGAGAGACAGAGAGGGAGCAAAGAAGCCCCGGAGGGTTGGTTGCTAGGTGCAGAGTGAATATTTTCACTCTAAATGTATGTATTGATAAATCAATCATTGATGTATAAATACCCTCCACACCTACACATGCTCTCTCACATGCGCCTTGAGACTATTATATTGTTAATTCAGATTGAATTTAATTTAATTGAAAAACAAATGCTCTCTACATTTACCTTACTTTCACATTTAAAATGCATATTTGTTTCACTAACCAACAGGCACACACACAGTAAATGTATTATTTCTCTGGAAAGAAGTCACATTTCTGCCACCTTATAGGTACTGCAACTTATTAAGGGAAGCAAAAAACAACATTTGTAATTGAAAGTAGCTACAAACCTTAAGACTGCTGTGGCAAGCCAGCCACAGTATGTCTTGGTATGGTGTCATATCGTTGCGCAATATTGTACCCTGCACAGTTACTTGCCTACATACAGACATACACACCTGAATGAAAGGAAACAGGAGGCCGACAGCGAAGTTGGCCAGCCAGTTGATGGTTCCTGCTATTGTGAAGGCAGCAGCTCGATAGGACTGTTCAAACAACTCACCAGTCAGGATGAAAGGGATACCCCCTGCAGGACAAACACACACACACACACACACACACACACAGAGAGAGAGAGAGAGAGAGAGAGAGAGAGAAGAACATATCGACAATCAGTACACACACTAGTACACACACTATTCCATACCACCAACAGTGCTCTGACAAGTCTAATTCTCTGGAACAAAGCTTTTTCAGATTAATATTTAATTAGTGGTATGAATATTTCCTAGGAACTCGGATTACATTATTATATATTATACAGCCTATACAATGACATCAAAACCCTATTGCAAATAAAATATTGCATATAAGTCATAAACAGTCACGATCAAATGTATTTACATGCAGTTCATAGATTCTGCTTGAATAATCAGGACGATATCTGAAACCAAATCAACTTTATTCAAACCAGTCAATAGCATGTCTAACACAGACAACCCTATGATGAAATGCCACATGCATTCCACTACATCAAACCGAATCCTGGACCACCATCACATGAACATCATGCTAGTCCAGCTCTTCCTTTTTTTGGTCAAACATGGCACGCATTAGGGGTGGACTGGCTAGCACGCTATGGGTGAATGGAGAAGGTTGCATTGGAGACATTCAACACACTGCAAGCAGGGATGTGGACTCAAGGAGTGGATCGGATCAATAGTGTTTTACATTATACACTATGGCAATGCTGGTATAGGCAG
This sequence comes from Sprattus sprattus, assembly GCF_963457725.1. NCBI lineage: Eukaryota > Metazoa > Chordata > Actinopteri > Clupeiformes > Clupeidae > Sprattus > Sprattus sprattus. Next base: position 22,291,941 of record NC_137925.1, on the reverse strand, counting down.
AGTTCTGGGCGTCGAGGGATCAGCATCGTCACGGTATCAGAAGCTTTACCTCAAAGATAAGAACTACAGAGCACGACAACTATTGAAGAAAACATGCAGATTAAAGGGCCTCGCAGGGAACAGGGGAAACAATCTCACTCAGCACAGCACCACTAATCCAAATGATAATGGAAGCAGGGCAAAGAGCACAACCCAGGATGACAGTGGAAGTATGTCAGGATGATTGGTGGGTCAAAGCTTCTGGATTTACGAGTGTACACAGAAATGGCTCTCATGCACACACACACACACACACACACACACACACACACACACACACACACACACACACACACACACAGTCAATTCTATGATATCCGATCCTGTAGCGGTTAGCATCCCCAACTTGCATGTAATTAACAGGCGGAGCATGTCTGGCATGCCTATGAGATGGGGGCCTGAAGCGCCCCCTAGGGGGTGGTACAACAAATTGCACCACTGGCAGGGAATGTGCAAGAAGGCTGTGCAATCAACCCCATGTGTTTCCTACTGGGAGGAAAAACAGGAGACGGCAGAGAGGAGAGGAGGAGGGACAAGCAGTCAGTCGAAAGCCATGGTGGAAGGGGTAGGGTGCGTGCACACAGAGAAGTCAATTAGAGGGGACAGGTACAATGATGAATTTTGCCTTAATTTAGTTTAAATTTGGTGAACACCAATAAAAAAGGCCTGGTTTGACACAGGGAGCCAAAAAGTCTTTCCTGGGTGATAACAATAGATTAAAGCACCACAGCCAAGGGTCCAATTCCCAGGCAGCACATGTCCTGAAACAATGAATAGCTCACAGGTGTTTGTGCTGCTTTAGATCAAAGCATCCACTTAAGGAATAAATGTAAATGTACTTCTAAAGGATTTACTACAGCACTATAGGCTTCACAGAGGGGAAATAAATCAAATTTAAATTAAAAACACGGAGAAGTAATATTACATGGATGCAACATACATTTTTTATTTGTATTCTTTCAGTACAGCTATAAGTAAATAGCATGGGGGTAGGGGGGCTTGTAGAAATGGGGAAAGGTTTGGAAACAAATGCATTTTCTGAGCCTGTTAGAGAGGACCGACAGTTGTCCAGAGTGCATTTTTTCGTAGCCTGTAGTCTTCCCGGTTTATTATTGAGTGCGGTTTAACATTATCTCGCTCTTTCTCTGTGTCTCACAGATGCACACACAGCATGGTAAAAAACATCTTCTACTGCCACTAACACCAGCTATTCACAATATGAATACAGACCTAATACCATTAATCAACAACTGGAGTACAGCACACCATTTTCATGTGTGCATCAAATACAATCATTTTCAACCTCAGGCAGTAAAAAAAAAATTATCTCTGAGTCTCCGAGGCTGCCACAGAGTGGAAATAGACTCCTTGCGCATGACAAAATGGTACTCAACAAGTCATATCAACGTGACAAAGTCATCCCCGCTTGTGGGGACGCCAGTCTAATTAACAGTCAGCATATTGCACACAATGTGCTGAGAGGCGAATGGGCCTAACAAGTGTCCCTTGTGCATTAATCTCACAGGGCATATGTCTGTGGGGTGTGGTGTGGTGTGGTGTGGGGGGCTTTGTGATGGATTCGGAACTAGCCCGGAGCCAATTCATTATGTTTCCACAGTCACGGAGCGGACCCAATCATGGCTGAATACGAATCAAAAAGTTTGAGACGGCAGACGATCGCATAATGTAGTGCGTGCTTTCTGTTGGGTCAATGACTTTCCCCTCTGGCCAAGAACCACCTAGAGCCTTTTCACTGAAAAGGCAAAATGAAGGAATAGATAAAGCTGTGTGTGTGTGTGTGTGTGTGTGTGTGTGTGTGTGTGTGTGTGTTTTGCCTTTGTGCAGCAAGTAGCAGACCCCACAATGGGAGAGAAAGGGGTTAGAAAGAGGGAGGTTGAAGATGAGCTCATTTATCCTGTGAATCCATAGCAATTAAGTCCATCAAGACTGAGCCTATTCCAGCGCCTACTCCAGCAGAGCCAATAAGAATGGACTCCCCGGGCCAGTCAGTCAGATCGTATTTTGACACCATAGAATAACAGAATAACACCAAAGATACCAGAATAACACCATAGAATATCAGAATAACACCATAATCCTGGGCTTCTGAAGGAATGCCTTAAAGCGTACTGCTTTATGACTCAAAACCTATAGAGGGGCTGGAACACACACGAGCAACTCTGTGGTTGAAAAAATGTGATAGGGAATTGAAGATACATGAGCTGTGTGGTACTGCATCTCAGTGGGATCTCGGACACTGAGGCACTCGAACAATATAGTAAAGAAAAAGATAAACATTGTTATATAGAGAGACCTTGCTTCAGAGTGAGCCAAGGATATTTAAGAATGGTGCAATGATTAGACACAAACCAGTGAGAATGTAACTTTTTACTTGAGATTCAGACATGAGATTTTATGAAGACCTTGTGCATTCTTACCAATTGCCAACCAACAACAGCCATTCTTTGGAAACCAAATCAACTATGGCTCATATCAAAGGAGTGATATTATGTGATATGCTAAAAATCAGGGTCAAGGTTTGTTGTTACAAACCACAGCAAAGGTTGGGCCCTTCACACTCATGCACTTCATTAAATGAATGTGCAAATATGTTCATAAGTCTATATGTGGACACTTTAAATAAAGATACTTTATAAGAATGTTTCATATGTGAAGGACAGATAAATGACAGGAATAGCAAACGTACATCTGTGACATGCATACCAGGATTAGGAATCATTTGCTTAACAGCCATGGTGGATCAGTAAGGCAACTCATGGATCTGCAGATGTTCAAAAAGACTGCACCTCTTTGGCTTCAGTGATCATTCTCATCATCTGATTATCTACAACAGCCAGCTTTTTAGGGACATGGAAGAACGTCTGCTTTCAGGGTGGGTAATCACACTTAATGACCGACCTGAGAGGAGTTTTCTTTCCATCCATTTAACCTGTGCCGTCTCTGAGCCAATCATATGCTTTACAGATCCCCAAGCCATTTTCCCTTTTCTGCCTCTCTTCGGCTTCCAGACTTGTCTCCCCTCGTCCTACAGTAGCTCTCAAAGCTGATCTGACGTCACCTTTCTTGAGGCGAGATGCAAGGTTAATTTGCGAGAACCAGAGAGGGGGCACGTTGAAAATAGAGCCTGAAGCGCAGCGCACCATTTTCAATACCCAACACGAAAAAAAAGAAACGCCTCATTCAGCGAGCCACCTGGGTTCGGCACATGCAACAAAAGCCAGGAGCGCGGCTAGCTGCGAAAGCCACGCAATGGCAGCGGTTTCAAAGATGCGCTAAAAGCCATGATGCAAATGCTGGCGTCTTTCAGCCGAGAGGCAGAGTGGAGCACTAGAAAACACTTAAAGAATCTCAAATGGCTCTTTGCAGATGCACGACATCCAGTTAGCAAGTTTTTCTCCGTGGTAAGTTGTCTACAGCAGCAGGAGCGCGACATTGCACAACAGAGACTCACATCAGTCACTATGTGGCGTTAGCAAGACATTCATCGTGTTTGCCTGGACTATGTCACTCCGCTCTCAGTCAACAGCACGAACCAGAAACAACAACAACAACAAGCACCCTCATGATATTTGCTTTTATGCATGGATGGCTCGCGGTCGCCTTTAGGCGCATCTGATGGACCCTCGTCACAGCCAGGTTCTGGTACAGCTAAACAAAGAAGGGGGAGGATAGCTGTGTGGGACGGTGTGTGTGTGGGTGTGTGTGGAGGAGGGGTCATACAGCTTTCACTGATATAGCAGGTCTGTACAGCTTCCTTCCCAAAGTTGTGGTGCACTGATGGTGGGCGGGTAATGAGGAAGTGGGCCACTGCGCATCCGTGCTGTTCCATGACAGATGCCTTGGTGGGTCTTCAAGGAGGGGGATGAGGGGGCAACATGGATGCTGCTCAGTGGCCACGCACTGCGGGCAGATGATGGGAGACTGCCGCTTGTGTGAGCAGGTTTGTGCATGCATGGGTTTATATGTATATGCAACCAGGAAGAATAGATGCACTTGTGTGTGTGCATGCGACTAGATTGGAACATGAGTGGTTTTGTTTTTTTGTCGACTTGCATCCAGGAGAAACAGCTTTTGGAGGCGTGGCTGTCAATTTTTCAGTAATGGTTTGATAACATCCTTCCTTTGTCTCTACATATTTCCCAGCATGCTGTGCAGACTACGCTGGGTTCATGGCAGGACCACCTACATCTTCCATCAGGCTGTTGCCAGCTTCTCCATCTTCCGCATCGCTGGATTCATGGTTTACGGCTAGAGATATTATCTAACCGCAAATGTGGAAAACTATAAATAGCTAATTACATAAAGCAAGAAGTAAAGCTTTCAGGCAAAAGCATGCGCACGCACACACACGCACACAAACACACATGAATGCATATTCGGAAAATATAATCTCATTTGCTTTAGTTTATCTTCTCCAGCTTTCGTGCAAACCCACCCACTGGAGACTCAAATACAACAAAAAATGGATACAAATCCACCCGTACCAGTGCACCAATCAGATGCTCAGTTTAGGTTCTTCTCTTCTCTACTTTAATGCCACTTTAACTGTACTAAATGATTCTGAATTAGCCTCATGCACAACCAATTAGCACATCCCATGTGTTCAAGGCCAGCCTTTTCCCATGGATCCACTCAAGAACAAAAGCATGTAGTTAATTGGCCTCTTAAAAGGCACATCATCTAAAGTGCTGTGAAGACACATGCCTTTGAAGGACTGCAAGACTTTCCTCAGAGAGAGAAAGAAGGCTGGGGTGGAAGGTGGCTACATCATCAGTCCATGCATGTTCTCACCTGCAAACTGAGATCAAAAGGGATGTTTTTACTGACAGACATATTGTCCATGTGATGTCTCTCCTGACACCATTTTCTGCAAATGCGCCTAGTTAATCTGTCAGGCATATGCCACTCAGCAAACACACACACACACACACACACACACACACACACACACACACACACACACACACACACACACACACACATATATATAAACATTCTTATATTTACACGATCATGGTGAATAGGATCATTAAGGACTGTTCGAGGGCATGAAGCATCTGGACACTGGACACTTACTCAAGCCTGCAGCTGTTACTTCAGTAGAAATAACTAGCAGAATAAAGTAGTTCAAGATTTCCTAAGGCAAACAACGAAAGTCACAGAAACATGGCGATAAATGTGTAGGCGGTTTGTTGCATTTCAGTGCAATATACAGTATGTGTTTAAACACTGAGAGCTAATTAGTGTTTTAACTAATTTAACTTTAACTTTTAACTAAAGTTATTTCTGAAAGATACGTTTTCTTAGCTCTCTGGATGCGCTTACTGACTCTTACTGCCTTTTGTGTTGTGTGCCTAAGAAACAGGGGACCAATTGCAACTCTTAACTGTCATGATACATTTGCAAGGCCAGAGAGGACACGTTGAAATTAGAGCCTTTCATTACCCAACATGGAAATAATACCAGCTCATTCAGCGAGCCACCTGGGTTTGGCACATGCAACAAAAGCCAGGAGCAGGGCTAGCTGCGAAGGTCGCGCAATGGCAGCCGTTTCAAGGATGCGCTAAAAGCCATGATGCAAATGCTGTCGTCTTTCAGCCGAGAGGCAGAGTGTAGCACTAGAAAACACTTTAGGGACCTTGAATGGTTTTGTGCAGACGCACGACATGCAGTAAGCAAGTTTTTCATTTTCTCCGTGGTAAATTGTCTACAGCAGCAGGAGCGCGACATTGCACAACAGAGATTCACATCAGTCACTCTGTGGCGTTAGCAAGACATTCATTGTGTTTGCCTGGACCATGTCACTCCGCTCTCAGTCAACAGCACGAACCATAAACAGCAACAACAACAACAAGCACCCTCATGATATTTGCTTTTATGCATGGATGGAACGTCGGTCGCCTTTAGGCGCATCTGATGGACCCTCGTCACAGCCGGGTTCATACAGCATTCACTGATAAAGCAGGTCTGTACCACTTCTTCTTGCAAATGTTCAAATCTGACCATTGTGTTTCAAACATGGCACTTTAAGCTATGTATTATTTACTTTGTATATAAATTATGCATTTATAGAACAATAATATAGTACATATACAATTAAATCACCTGCTAAAATTATGATGGCACCAAATCTACAACTGATGATTCAAATGAGACCACTTCAGTTTTTGCAACTGCAAGAAAGTCAACGAAAATCAAGGAAAAGGAACAATCTGGAATCTGCACAACAAACACAGAGAACTGGACTTTCACAGGTCAGTGCGTATGAGATGCTGCATTCAAATGCGCCATGACTTTGCTAAGGTAATAGGAGGACGCAGATGTTCGTTATGTAATGGCAGAAGGGCGCCTGAGAAGCCAACCTGCTGTTGTCTTTGCCTCAGTTTCTCTTCAGAACTCAACTGCAACCTAGTGCTGGGGTCATCACCTCTCTCGCTCTCTACTGAAGCACCCATCTTGTTCTCTTTTCCTCTTCATCTCTTTCTCTTTCTCTCTATCTCTTCCTGTCACTCAATCTCTCACTGCCTGATCGAATGTGACCCAAGTTTGAAACATCAATCAGTGGATACGCTGTCACATAGGAGGGGGGCGTGAAGTCAATACAACAGAGGACGCATGAAGCATCTGTTACCACAACTGTCTCTTGGTGTGTCTCTCTCTCTCCCCCGTCTCCCCTTCCTTCCCCCGTCTTCGCACGTGGCTTTTGGCTCCTCTGTTGGCGAGCCCCCTCCTGATGGGTGCAGTTCATTACGAGCTGACAAGTGTTCTCTGAAGAGCCTATTGTTTTTGGCAGCGCTCTGTGTGTTGTTCTTGGCACGAACACGTGCCCACCCCCAACGCTCTCAGCGGAGGCTATCCGTCTTCGTCACTGTCCACTCACCCCTATGGCCACTTCATCAAGTGGACTTTATAAAGCCCTGTGCTAATGGCAAAACGGAGCAGCCTGGAGGGGTCCAATTGACAAGGCCGTGTAGGTACAAGCTGTCCTGCAGATGGCCTGACAGAAATTCCCCCGCCATCACCACCACCTTTCCCCCCCGCTGACCCGTCCCGCTTTCATGTGAAGAACACAAATTGCTTCTGGGCCCATGTCTAGAGAGGCAGGCCATAAAGGGAATGACAGAGAACCATAGAGTTACGACAGTAAGGTTGCCGGTAGACAAAGTTACTTCCTGTTATGTCAAGAATTGTATTAGTCTAGCATTGAATGTATGTTAGAGCAGTTGCCTGTTTTCAATGTAGTGTCACGTTAATGCTGCCGTAGCAACCAAAAAACACAATTGGTCGAGCAATGCCAGTGTATTTAAAGGCACCGTTTGTAGGATTTAGGCTCATTACAACAGGCTCATTCTAAACTCACGCTAATTTCTGCTAATAGATCAGACTAAATCCTCCATACTGCTACTTTAATTACTAGTGGTAAATAATATTAAGTCACACTAGCACAAAGATTACATGTCACAAAGACGTTCTCCTGTTTCTTTGACTGTGTCGTTGCAAATCAAATCTTATTCTATAAATATGATGGAACTGAGCTAGGTCTGATTAATCTGGTAATGAGAAATCCATAACATTTTGGCTACTTTTTCAATATCCCCATCATCATTATGACATTTCATTTATGTGAAGCGATTTCAACATCTTCTAACCTATGTAAAGTTTAGATTTTTTTAGTTTGGTTTATTCTTTAGTATTTGGTATTGCTAGTTTCAACTACTTAACCCTGTTGAGGCTAGGGCTAGGCCATTATGAGACGTATGGCCTTAGTTACCAGGACACAGCGTATAGTTTAAATAAATAAAACCTATTGAATCATGTTCATGTAGACGGAAACAAAACTATTTTATTCATGAATCATCCATAACACTGGAAAAAATATAGCTCTACTACATACATGCATGCACATGTGCACGCACGCACGCACGGATGGATGCACGCACGCACACACACACACACACACACAGAGACACACAGCACACCTTCACAAAACATATCGAATTAAAGCACTGACCTGCTCTGCCCTCTCCCACTCATTTGGACATGACAGAAGAATCCTTGATTAGAAGGCATAACCCTTGACAGAGTCATTTTCTCCAGGTTGTATTAGAGCTAGGTAATTGTACCCATGAATAGTGTTGGTGTCAACTAATTCTCAAAGCCTTTATTAGGAAAACGTCTGTGAAGGTGCGGTCCGCTGTTTAATTCAGAACACGATGTGGGATGTTTGATGCTCTCCACACATTATAGATGCGACCAGTGTGTGTTATGAGGAAAGACATATCTGCGTATGCCACATAGAAACAATCAGGACGAGACAACGTTCCACTTATCAAAACAATGCCTTGTCTGTCAATCATTTGTTCATGCCAAGACGAATTTGTAGTATGTGTAAGTGGCTTGTGGGAGAGGCTTTGAAGTTATTCGTCTACAAAACAGGCAACTTCCACCAAACTTGCTGACTACAAATTACATTATTGCCTAAAGGACTGAAGGACAATGCTTTTAATGGAAATATAATTACAAACATCCAGTCAATAGACTATGCCTTAACAGCTGACAAAGGCATTGTGACTTGTAAATGTGTACATGCATTTCTTTCAAAGTGGTCAGACACATTTACGGCACAGTCTCTTTCCTTTGTGTGTGTGTGTGTGTGTGTGTGTGTGTGTGTGTGCACGTGAGTGTGTGTGCTATGTGTGTATGTGTGTGTGTGTGTGTTTGTGTGTGTGTGTGTGTGCATGGGTGTGTGTGCATGGGCGTGTGTGTGTTTGCACATGCATTGCAAGAGCATTTTGGGAGTAAAAGTGTGCAAGTGTGTAACAGTAATGACCTGAAAGACAGTGACATCCTCACCATAAGAGAGAAAAACCACAACACTAAAGCCGTTAGACAGAAAGCATCCAGTAAACTTACATCACTGCTCTCCCTACACAAAGACATTGGTATGACACTCAGCACTGACACATTTCAGACAAACTTACTGTCAGCCTGTCTTGGGGACCAAACAAACACAAATCCAGGGGAGAGGGCCTCCACCGAGGCTGAGACAGCTTGTCAACAACTGTGATATACCTTTACCCATCAGCAACAATCAAGTACATACATTCCCTATATTCTACCCATATAGTACATATGTAACACATATGTGGGTGTTAGTTATATCAATTACACACAACCATATACAACGCCCCAAGCTAATAGTTTTTTCCTTGAAGTCCACATTTTGCTAAATTTTTTTAGCTATGTTTGTGCTGAACAGCGATGTTGTCATAAGTAAGTGGTGTGTGCATGTGTGTGTGCCAGAGAGGAGTGTCAGGGAGAAAGGTGTGAAATGCAAACTTCTCCATAATTAAAAGTTAATGCTGTGTGTGCAGCATTAGCACAGGCAGGTGGTCATGTTTGATCTCAACTCAGAGCCCCATACGATGCTTTGGAGTTCTCTCACACTCTCTCTTCCTCCCCCTCTTTCTTCCTTCCTCTCTCTCTCTCTCCCTTACTCAATCTCTCTCCCTTTCATTCTCTTTCTCTTCCTCTCTCGCTCCATTCCTCTCTCTTCCTTCCTCCCTCTCTATTCCTTTATCTCTCCCTTCCTCTCTCTCTCTTCCTTAATCTCCCTTCCTCCTTCTCTCTCTCTATCTTTTCCTCCCTCTCCCTTCCTCCCTCCTCTCCCACCTCAGGCACTGTAGCTGTGTTCCTCCTTATCTGCACCTCCTCTTTCACCTCTCCTCTGGACCAGACCATAACCAGATGCTTGTTGTTCACATCTGCAGCGCTGAATCTGGAGTGTGTTCCACGTGCTGCGATACTGGCATTTACTGGAATGAAGACTGATTGCTGCATCAACCACATGAGCGACATCCTTTTTCTTACACTAGGTAGACGTTCAACGTACAACTTGGTGTGCATCAGGGTCCTTTCATGTCACCCCCCCCCCCCACACACACACACACACACAATCCAGTCATCGGTACCTCAGACATCTCAGCCACTTTCACAAGGTAACAAAGGCATCAGTGATGCATGATTTGCCAGAGCTGCTCTCGTCTATATCTTTGCTTTTGTTAATGCCTATTTATGAGAGATGACCTCCCAAACAGCGATTTGGTGGGAGTGAGGCAAAAATAGCATATTACGTCACTCTACGTAGAAACGATGGCAATGAGACCGCTGCTTGGTGTGTCTCTGAGGTCTTCATAATCAAATCTCAAACAATCAAAGCCAAATTTCACCTCAAAGGAACAGACTTAAATGCCCTGCACTTAAATGCGATCAGGCTTGTCGCCTTATAGGTACCCAGTGAGCTGTAATAGTCTGTGCTCCGGCAATGTATTCAAGTATAATACTGGCATAATTGATGGAATACTGGAGAAATAAGCTGGGACTGGGCTTATAAATTGTGCATTGTCAAGAGCTCACTTTATGAGAAATCGGTCTGGGCTGGGCTTTCCAATAACCATCTCTTAGCATTTCACAAAGTCTTGAAAGGTATAACTTACTAAAGTTGTTTACTTTTCTACGTGTTACTCAAACCATCTCTTAAGAAGAGAAGCCTTCCTATGTATACCTTAAGAGGCAGAATCCATGTTTCTGGCATTGATTATTGTCATTCACAAAGGTTTGAGCATGCGTGAGATGAGTACGATGGACACGACTCAGGTTGGAGAGCAGGTAATCATTATTGGAAGTAACATCATCATCAACTATGTGAGTCAAAATTTAAAAAGTTCCCAAAATAAGGATGACTGTAGGCTAGATGTTACTTACAGATTTGAATTCACGAGGGATTAAAACATAAGGGATAATTTAATGAATACAGAAGTTTTTTCTTTAACAAATCATAAAATGTAATGCAACACATATCATGGTCTTACAACACAGTCAGTGCATACGTCCACTATCATTACACCTGTAGGCTCTAAAACTTTTGTTTTATCTGAAAACTGAGTTAAGGTACAGCTAAGATTGGTCTAGGTCTAACCACTTTGATAAACATTAAGGTAGAGCTAAGACTGGTCTAGGTCTAACCACTCTTAGAAACATTAAGGTACAGCTTAAGGTGTAACCTACGTATGATATAGCATTAAGAAGGCTTCGGGAAACCAGGACCTGGCCTGAGGCATGATCCTAAACCCTGACTTTTTAGTATGTATGTGTACTGTATGTACATTATATAATTACAAATAACAACACTAGTTATATTGTATCACTGGATGAATGAATGAAAAGGAGACAACGGAGCTGAATTAAATGGGCCCCACAAAATGTTCATCTTATGACTGTCTGTGCATTCATCCCTAAGTCTGATTTACACCAATTCAAAAGAGAAACTCAAAGAATGGTTGCTAGCCGTCATTAATTCCCAACTCTCGTGGTATGTACAGGCTTAAGGGTGACAAAGGGACATCGTCATCAGGCACAAACTGGACGCATCCTTGAAGATAATCACAATATAGGCTACATTTTCAAAGGTCACTGAAGATACTCAACATACATTTTAATAGACTCTGATGACGCAGCATCTGTTATATGCAGCCTTGCTGGACTGCCACATAACCTTTAGAACACAGTGTATGTGATGTGGAGGAAGATGCACTCCACTTCTCTGCTCTCGGCTTATTTCTCTTTTTGTCTTCCTGCCTTCCGACAGAACAAATGGACATTAATTACTGGAACTGGGGGTGTTATAAAATCCACTTTAAGGCTTGTGTCATGACATTAACACACGACCATACAGTGAAGCCAGTACTTACAAAACTTTTTAAAAAAGTCAGACACTGAAAAACAAAACCAACCAGTTCAGTGCAGTCATGGGCAACACATACTGACCCTGCGACAGGTTTGTTCATAACGGTAACCTGGAGAAACAAAGATGCATATGCACTGTGCATTGTATTTGTGCAAACAGCTGTTGACAGGGTGCTATTGGAAAGAGGAGATGGCAATATTCCAGACTAGCAAAGGGGTAAATGCCATCCACTCTAATAAGATTATACTGGGACATCTGCCACATAACAATGGGACAAATGCTGTGCAGCCGACTGGACAATATTGCATGGACATTAATCCAAAATATAAATGCCATTGTCTGCAGAAAGGGGTAGCATCCGTGCAACAATCACACAATTATTTCCGAAAAGGCTAGGGACGTGGTCTGTGTCTAAATCTACAGTAGAAACCTTCATTTTTAGACAGCGTTTTTCGATTGCTGTGAGCCTGGTGGGAAAACACACGAGCAGAGAGTGACTTTCCCTACCACAGTACACACGATATGTTTGTCCTATGAGGACACACCTTTAATTTTTTGGAGAAGTGTTTTCTTAACTTTTATTATTATCTACAATGTAGATTAATACTGAAGAAATTTAAACTACAAAAGAACACATACGGAATGATGTACTAAACAAAAAAAGTGTTATCTACCATTTTTTTGAATAAAGTAAAGAAAAAACTTCTCTAAAAATGAGAAGGTGTGTCCAACTTTTGACAGGTACTGTATATTTGAACACATGTGTTTTTCTATGTGTGTTGGTATGGTGGGGTGACACACAGTCCATGGTGGATGTAAAGCAAACTTTGAGGGCTGACCTTCTTCAGGCATAACAACAACTTCTTGACGTATGGCAGAGTATGAATTAATTTACTGTAAAACAAAAGGTCAAGCAGTCAAACAACAGTGTCAGGTTCAGACTTCAAAATGCGATGCCTTGCATTTCAAGACTGTAGCCGGGATGACCTTGCGGCGATGGAAAGAAATGGAGGCAGTGTCTCGGATGTTCGTGGTACAAAAATGGCAAATGTTTAATGTTTAAAAAACATGCCAGATTGGAGAAAAATTAAACAGAAAAAAAAAACTCCAAACCATCATTCTGGATCAATTAATAAGCCCTAAACAATTCAGCTCCACAGGTAAACTCTCAATGCTCTGAGTAAATTTAACAAATGTGTCGCGCTCCAAACTAAACAAATAAACAGCCCTAAACAATTCAGCTACACACATGCACAGGTAAAACTTTCAATAATCACGAGTCAACTTAACATATGTGTCGCGCTCCAATTTAAACACTGAACCTCTCCGTCTACAGGGGTGGGAAGTTGTTCCCCTCAGACTCGACGCTGTCGAACACCTGTTCTGCGCCGGTATTTAATTACCCGGCCTGAACCATTACGCACATCGCACTAAAATAAATAACAAATACAAATTTCGACTCATTATCACTAAATACCTTTCTCTATAGCAATCACACACGGGCTTACACACAGACAATCGTATTATAAGTATTCTAAACAAATTACAATTCATCACACCCCTTTGGCTTGTTCACGTTAGACGTTCCATGGCCCCACAGTTCAACTGTCCTTCCCGACTTTCCATCGGGTTGCTCCTCTGGGCTGCGTCTAGAAAGCCACACTCCACTACACGGCCAGCACTCCGCTACTGTTCAGCCCCGTATAGCGCCTGCCACGCGCCGAAGGAAAGGCCATTCAGTTACCGTGATGTGTGTCTCGTCACAGATGCAGTCCCGACGGTGAAATCCGCCAGTGATGTTTGTGTGGAAATAAACTGTGTACATACTGTATACTCCAAGCCGTCTTCTGTGTGTATTTTAGCCCCGCAGTATCTTACCGACAAGGTAACGGGCAGCAGCACCGTTACAAAGACCAATGCCTCTGAATGATTCAACATTCAAAAGACCTACCGCAAATAAATATTTAGATGTCCTGTGTCAAGAAATAGTAAAAGTTTAAATGCCTCCAGTCAAATTCCTGTACGTGAACCAAACAATCAGTACAAATATACATTAAATAATTAGTCAAATCAAATCATCTTATAAAGATAATTTTCCAAGGAAAAGGTAGGGGTTGGTCTGCCAGGGTTTATAAGGTTATAAGGTGCTTTCGTGTACAGAAGATGCTCAGGTATAAGTAACATCGTCTCCATGGTTATTGATACCAGGTGACTGGTGGAAGCTATTACCACATGAACTTCACCCACTAAGCAAGACCCACGAGACCACCAAGGCGAGTGCAAGGGGTCTGGATTGGATTCAACCCAGAGGTTGAAGGTCCCTCCCTTGCAGCTCATAAAAAAAATAACAGGGAGGAGAATGTTTATGAATACCAAACGTCTGTATACAATCCCTAAGGAGATTAATACCAAGGCTTGCTTGGGAATTGAGAGTGTGACTTTGGTAAGGATGTGTTTGGTAGGGATGAATAAAGCATTAAAAAAGATTTAAGTATGTGGGAGATTTCCTTCTCTTCTATCCTTTTTTTTTAAATTCAAAGTATGCTGAGTGTCTGTGTGTAATTAATGTTCTTGACTCTTTTGTGATTTTGTTTCTTTTACGTGGTTACAAAATAAAAGACCGAGAGGCAGATCTTGACGTCTGCTATCTGTGATTAAAACGGACTCAGAGGAAGTGGCTTCCATACACAGCTCACGCAACACCACGGGAGGAACTATATTGATCTATTAATAAACTGGAGGCTTTAGGTAAGAACACAATAGTAGACTGGATCAGTAATCACCCTCATGGCAACAGCTCCAAATCAGCGCACCACTTCTTTAACAGCGCTACTCTAATAACGTTAAATACAACACTGCACAGCCACAGGATGTGAGGGTTTAAGTATTGAATTCACATCAATTATTCTTTTTGTGCGATCTCAGGTCTAACTTTTGTTTTAAGTGTTGTGGGCAAGAGACACACACACACACACACACACACACACACACACCAGCGGTGCAGACAACATCGCCGAGCTGTGCAGAGTGATGATTGTCGCCTTACGTAGGGAGAGTGGTGGGGACGGATCGGGGGCACTATGAATCTGGGGGGGACATGTCCCCCCCGTCCCCAGTGCTATCTGCGCCCCTGACAGACACACACACACACACACACACACATACACACACACACACGCACACACACACACGCACACACACACACACACACACACACACACACACACACACGCACAGGAATCACAGACTTGCTCAGGCAGGTTCCAGCCCACAAACAGAACGGCAGCCTGCTCAAAGCACGCTGAAGATGTCTCTTTTAAATCTCAGGCTTGAATCTTGAATCTTTGTTAGCTCTACAGCAGGTGCACATTATTTTTGCACATGAGATGATCAATGTACCATCTGGCGATTGGCAATCCCTCTGTAATAAATTAGATCATAGAAAACAAACTATATGCATCCTCATGTTGTCAGGCTCTTTAAACCCCACATCACGGGAACATCTTCTCCACCTAAAACTTTACCTTGTGAATTATCCAAAGCTTTTATCCATTTTGGTTTGAAAAAAACAATTGGCCACATAAGTGGTTGCTTTAAGTCTACTGTGAACTTTGCTCTATGTCAAAGTGAAAGGACCTCAACAGTTTTCCACAGAAATCTGGGGAATTTGTTCTATTTGCCATTCTATACTTTGAAGCCTACAGCATTCAAACATTCCAATTAACCTTGATGATGTCCTTCTGCGTTAGGGCCCTCGCTTGGGAACCGCTTGTAGCCTGACTGGCTTCCTGCTCAGCATGACAATTGTGCAATGACAAGAGCGATCACGAGAGCACAGCAGAGAGAGAGAGAGAGAGAGAGGGAGAGAGAGAGAGAGAGAGAAAGAGAGCAGAGCGAAAGAGAGCACAGCAGAGAGAAAGAGAGAGAAGGGGGAGTTAAGTAAAAAAAGGAAAGACAAAAAGTGAGGGCTTTCCATGATCTTCTCGTTAAAAGGATGTTAATAAAGCCATGGTAATGGGTTATTCAAGGTTTGAGGATTTTCTTTCCTCCTTGAAGGACTTACATATCCTCACCTTCCTAAAATAATTGCTCCTAAAGTAATGAGTTTGACGAAAGTGACTTTTTTGCCTAAATCATCTCCTCATGATGCTGGCCAGCTCTGGTAAAATCACCTACATCCTTAGTTGAACAGCTCATGTGATTCCACCCCTTTAGTATAGTTGCCTATGTCAAGAGTGTGACTTAGGCAGTTTTATTTGGCCTACGACTAAGTCAAAAGACAATATGACTTAGGCAAAATCTTCTTCTGTTTTCTGAAAAACCTTAAAAAATAACTTGGAAGGTGACTATATATAACCACACGAGGACCCTTGAAAGCAGATGAGGCTGAGGTGCTGTGAAAATGTTTCGTATTATTATTTCGATTCAGTGAGATATTTCTCCACAGGAATCCAGACAAAATAGCGCTGATAATAAACTACCATGAAATGATACATTAAGATATTAGTGTGTAATTTCGAAGACACACTTTCCAATCCTGCATTTCATTATCGAATACACATTTAAGCAATTCCAGTTGGGGATTAGGGCTCCAGGCCAGGGTATTATTGAATGCTGAGTGGAGGGGAGGATGGAATCATCTCGGGAGAGACAGACACCTGATAAAGAAAGCCAAAGTGGATCACAGGGACAGAAAAACAACTTATGAACCTTAGAGTTGGATGTTTGGGGAGGAGTGACTGGTAGGTGTTATATCAGACATCAGTAATATCAGAGCGACACAGGTGTATTGAGACAGGTGTATTGACAGTGGGTCTTTCCTCCTTGGCACAGCCGCTCAATCACTGACAGGCAGGCAAAGAGAGAGCAGAGAGGAAGAAACTGTTCAAATGTTCGAATCATGGTTTTCGTCCCTCCATTTCATTCCCATATATCAGAGAATGTGGATTTTACAGGGCTCATGAAAACAGATTCATCCAAGGGAGTCATCTCTGTTGTAAAATCCAAGGCCACATCAGGTGATTGGGAGGAAGAGTGCTAGTGAACTGATGTAGTGTGGTTTCATGCCATTGCCTTCTCTAGTTGAGTGCATCGCTAGCATGTGGCTCCTGTTCAATCAAGCACACAACTGGAGTACTGGTAAGACAATTCAAGGTAGGACATAGAAACAGAACATCGGATCCACTTCTTGGAAAAACTCTAAAACTAAAGGCTGTTTCCTGTGAGTTTTTTTAAATGAGTGGGGCAGAGAGCAGTGAGACTGTGCCTTTGAAATAATGCCCTTATATTACTTTGTATGTCATTTCGTGACTGATGTTGAGCTGAGCTGTACAACTGTGGAAAAAGAGCAATTACACCTTTTGAAAAGGGACTTTATACTTTTAGCCAGTCAGGAAAGATTACTGGAGCCAGTGGAATGTTAGCCTTAAGGCTGAATACTTAAGGAGATAATATTAAAGTAAGTGGTTGAACTGTGCTCAACTAAAGTGGAGGTGCAGGAGAGAGGGAGTATTTTTGGAAGGCTAAGTGGGAAAAGAAAAACTTTCTTCAACTTTCTCTCACCTGCGTCACAGTATTTCTGAAGCAGCCAGAGAAACCCTGGGGTCTAAAAATACTGCACCTCTGATTACAAAGAGAATTCGAATCCGGTGGAGATATCACGGGAGATGATTCCAAAGAGGTGGCGGTCTTGTAGGTGAAGGTGTGTGGAGCATCAGCGATATGCTGGAGCAGCTGAGATAAGCAATCTGGTCCCAGCATTTTCAAGGATAAAGTGGAGATGAGTGATGATGCTGTAAAGCTTCTTTTCTCCCTCAGTCATTCCCTTTCTCTCTCTCTATCCCACTCTCTCTCTCTCTCCCTCTTCCTCTACAGTGGAAAGGTCACTGTGGTAATTAATGTCCTCTTGACCAGCATGGCGCTGAACTCCAATGCGACACACCACCCCTTCCCTTTCATCTTTCTTGTGGTCTGTCTGTCCTTCTTATCATACTCATGGCACAGGGCGATTCAACAAACAACTATAATCCTTTATTGATGCGTTCCTATGGGATAGAGTGTTTTAGACTGCATTTGTGTGTGTGTATGTGTGTGTTTGTGTGTGTGTGTGTGTGTGTGTGTGTGTGTGTGTGTGTGTGTGTGTGTGTGTGTGTGTGAGCATGTGTGTGTGTGTGTGTGTGTGTGTGTGTGTGTGTGTGTGTGTGTGTGAGAGAGCATGTGTGTGTGTGTGTGTGTGTGTGTGTGTACATCTCGCTCAGCTTAGCTGAAGGTGAATAGAAAGCCTGCATTTGTTTAAATGTTTCTTTATTATGCACTCTGAAAATCCTCCATGCCGATGCATGCATGCGGCTGATAAGTAATGGAGTGTAGAAGTGTAAACAGAAGCATTAAAGCGAGCGCAAGCGCCACATAAGAGCCACTCACGACTCATTTCAAACCTGAACAGTTTCATTAATGCATTATGCATCCTATCTTTAATACGTGTAGCCGTAACAGGGCATATATATAACGCCTAGCAGTAAACTCTTTGTCCCCACGTCAATCAGCATAGTTTTAAAAGTAAATTTTGCCCACCCCAGAAAACACAAACACAAGCAAATACACAAATACACAAACACATTCATAAAGTAGGAAGCTCAATGCCTGTCAGTGTACTTATTGCGTGCATGGTAAGACACACAGCCTGCTGCATCAAGCTGCTGGCAAGCCACTTTATTTAAAAGCCCTCCACAAAAAAATACAAAACCTCAGGACAACAGTGCAGAGCTTCAAAAGTGAAGAAGAGAGAAAAGCCAGACCGCATTATAGCCACTGGGTGAACTGCAAAATACTCCATTAGAGTCACTCAAGAGGACCGCTGACATCACACGCACACACACACACACACACACACACACACACACACACACACACACACACACACACACACACACACACACACACACACACACACACACACACACACACACTTCAACTAACTTTTTCTTTACCCAGACTATTAACTGGACCTTGTTGAGTAGCTTCTACTGTCATGGAGGAAATGCAAAGACAATGATAAGGACAGAAAAGGGGCATCACAGGGAATTACAGGTTAACTCACAATCCAATATTATCACAATAATGTTTCAAGTTTTCAAGTTTCAAGGTTTCAGGTGCTTTATTTGTCACATACACGAATATAGTGAAATGTAAAAGGGTCAATGCTCCACACTGTGCAATAAAATATAATAAAAGATAAATAAAATAAAATAAAAAATGTTTCCTACAATATTGATATATCATGACACAGCCAAAACAAACATCTTCATTATGCTACCAGCCGCTACAGAGGGCTGACCACTGTATCAAAGTATTAAGTTAACACAATGATAAACACAATAATACACTATGCACTACTATAGGCAGAAATGTTCCACCAATGAGCAAAATCACCCAGTGCCTTCACAGCTCTCATTCAACTGCATGATCTCATTTTTAACCTCAAGCACAGCATTTGAAGGCCTTTTCTCTAACATACTTATCTTACAATGTGATTCACCTAAGAGACCTTCACAACTTTGTCTTGACAAATCTTCCATTGAAGCCATGCAGCCAGTTACTTCTATCATGCAATCGTTTAGCACTTGCTTCCCTTTTTAAGACAGCAGAGCAAGTAGATATACACAAAATATCTATCCTGGCCTGTCCTTGGCTCTATATTCATGCAGGCTTTCACTGCTTCTACCGCCCAGGCTGGCTATTATGCCTTGCATTCCTGATATTTAATAGAACAATAACTTTTCACGAACAAGAGATGTTAGTTCAAAGGCACTGCACTTGTGGCTACTCTATTAGATTAGATTGACATCATAAATCCAAGCAGAAAAACATTAAGATGAATTGAGTAACATGCACAACATGCGCAGCACACAACATGAAAAGCAGTTACACTTATATACACAGACGCACACACACACACACACACACTCACGTACGCATGCACACGCACACGCACACAAACACCCACACAAACACAAACACACAAACACACAAACACACAAACACATGGACACAATCTCCCAAAAGAGGTGATCTTGCTGGTGAGAAGGTTAAAGACGCAGGGGCCCTGGCAATTTCTCATCAAAGTGTCTTTATTTGCGGCGGCGCTATTATGAATATGTATTACCATCCGCTCCAATGGGAGACTGCAAATGAGTTCTGCAAGTCTCTCCTCTAAATGAGATGCAAAATATCATTTAGAAGTTGTAACATTTCCAATTCAGGTTGAGAACTTTTTTCTTCCTTCACACCCACTGGTAGGATATAATATATATATATATATATTCTTGAGTCAATCACTCGAGCCATGACACTACAGGAAATTGCCATTCCCTTACAGCTTAAATGGTGGACTGCTTTGGCATTTTGAATGAGGAGGGGGCCGTTTGCGCTGTCCACATTCCGCAGCCATATGCATTATATATAGCCGTTTGGCTCGAAATTTCCATCTATCTGATGTACGTAAGTGCTGTAAGCTAAGGCTGGGTCCCCCCCAGAGTCCACCCTGCTCCTGCATTTATGTTGTAGTCTAAGTATGCTTTAGGTTCCTATTGTGCTCATCCATCTGGAGGCTTCTCGGGCTATGGAATTGATTTTTTCAACCTTACGGAGGGAGCCTCCGGCTTGGATTGCGTTGTGTTCTGGCCCCAAGGAGCATTACTTCTATAAGGTACCACCATCTTGCTCTGTGAGATGATGTATAGATGATGAACATATAATCAGAGGAAGCTATAAACAGATGACATACTTCACTTGAATGGTAAAGTGGTTTGTGCCACTAGAGTTGAGAGAGCTTGTTTTGGGGGCAGTATGGTTGGATGTGCATTTTTAATCCACTTCAGGGTTTCGGTTCCCCCCACTCTCTATACTCATCTTTCACATGTGTCCAGCAGAAATGGAAAGGCTCTCATTTAGCACTCAGAGCGTATGTCTTGTTTTATCTCTTTGTGTGTAGTCCACTATCTCACTCGTCCCCCTTTAATAAAACTGTCGGATGGGTAAATGTAAATGAACCTAGCTTGCACACACTCAATATCAACGAAGTGAGATTTCCTTGCATGATTACATTCTGGATAGGATTAATTTGACCCATAATCCAAACTGGTGTACGCTTGGTAATACGCAGGCAGAGCATTAACATTTCAGGTGCATTTAACATTTCCTACCAGGGTCCTGCCTATTGAATGGACATGTACAGTATTTACTAGGGAATGTGAGCAAAGACGGAAGCAAAATGAGGGATTCTAATGCATAGCACATGTGTAATTCACCACACCTGCATTATTCATGTGGGGATTACTCATTCAATCCTAAAGACCTATTATTAGCATATCACACCAATTTACAGTATGTCGCTGAGAGAAAGAGAATGTGGATATAACCGAAAACATTTATACTCTATCAAGGCTACAAGAAAAAGTCTGAAAATGTTGGAAATGTTTGGCGCAAATTTGATTGAATTTATTGGCCATATTTCCACGAATGCTCCACATTTTTTAAAATGTGGTGAGCTCCCAGATGTCGTGTCAGGCATGAAAATACTCATGTATAATGTGATGCATATCTGTACATTGCTATGTGAAAGTCTTGGAAACGGCTGAAAATGGAGCTTAGTGGAGCTTCTCATGAGGAGGATTTCCCGACTCTCGTCGCCTAAAGAATATGGGCCACCGTAATAGTGGGGGGGCGGGGGGGGGGGGGGGGGGGTTGTCGCTGCTATGATTGACGGTTTGTTGTTGGTGTCGAGTTAAAACCTACAGGAAGGTGCTTCTGGTGAGTTCTCCTCACACAGGATTTCCCGCTGCTCGTCGCCTATCGAATATAGGCCACCGTTTTCAAAAATAGGGACACCTCAGTGATGGGGAGGGGTTAGGCGCTGCCGTCAGCGTGTTTGAGCGTTGGTTGTTAGTGTCGGGTCAAACCCTCGGGGGGGTTCTCCTCATACAGGAGTGCATGCCTTTCCTGCTGCTGGGAAAAAGCTCATTTGTACACCGCTTCTATTAATCATCTCAGCCAAGCTGGGGTGACAGCAGAATAGTGAAGAGGAATCCCTAATATACACGCAGACACACACACACACACACACACACACACACACACACACACACACACAGTCACACGGAGACACACAGACACATACCCACACTCACAGACACACACACACAGACACACACACACACACACACATACACACACACACACACACACAAACACACACACACACACACACACACACACACACACTCACACACTTCCATCCCCATACTCTGCTTTTGTTGCCTTCCCCACCCACTTCTATGGCTGGTCCAGGAGTGGGAGACAGATGACTTCCGTTAGTTTCACCTCGAGTATGCAGCATGGCATGGATGTCTCCTGCAATGCTATGGAAGGGAGTCCCACAATCCTCATGGCGAGTCTAAATATATCACGGCCGGTGTGACATTTCTCCTCGTGATAGCACCACCTACCTACTGTCCCCCGTACCCACCCCCGTCATATTTCTGTGATGTGTTAATCCCTGTCATTTAAATGAAATTCTTCTATCCTCTATGTCGCATGCTCATACATTTAGGCATAGCTCCAATCTCAAATTGAGGCAGACATCATTAACATCACAGAGAAGTGGGAAACAACCATGCAAATAATAATAAAAAATATATATATATGAAATGTATATAAATGAAAAATATAAAATGAGAGCTAAAACAAGACAGCATGTGCCTGGTGGGGGGTGAAAAAGAGGGGAAGAGAGACGGATTCACACCTGAGTCCCCCCCCCCCCCCCCACACACACACACACAAACATCACAAACCTACTCACCACCAACTGTGAACAGCTTACAACCGTGAAATAATAATGAGACAAGCAGAGTGCACTTTGGGCTTCCTACCTGGTCCAGAACAGAACGAGGCGATCACTGCCAATATAGAGACAAAACTGAGGTACGGCATCCATGAGTAACGATCCTAAAAGAGAGAAAAATAAGGAGCGAGAGAGAGAGAGAGAAAGAGAGAGAGAGAGAGAAATTAAAAAATGATGAGAGTGAACATGAGCTGCAGCGAAGCCAAGTCAGGGCTGACTAATTAATGAAGACATCTTCCATTTGGGGGAAATTAAATCAGGCCTAAAATATAAACATGAGATAATCGGCGGGGGGGGGCGGGGGGTCAGGGCCTTAAGATTCTATTTGTGCCACAGGAATCGTACCCTTTCGGGCTGGTACAGAGGAAGTGACACTTAAGAGACCATAGCGCCATTGTATTTCAAGTATTCAGGGACAACAAGATGCTCATGTATAGATTCAAATACAACTCAATTTTAGCAGCATTTACGGGTAGGAATAGCCTAGCAGGACAAGTAAATGTTAGCAACACATTGTTTCCAATGCAACTTCCAGGGGCAACACTGTTAGTAGTTCCTCACTGATGTCTTTGACTAGGACTTTAGCTCCCCCCTGATGTCTTTGGCTAGGACTTTAGTTCCTTACTCATGTCTTTGACTATGACTTTAGTTCCTTACTCATGTCTTTGACTATGACTTGAGTTCCTCACTGATGTCTTTGACTAGGACTTTAGCTCCCCCCTGATGTCTTTGACTAGGACTTGAGTTCCTCACTCATGTATTTGGCTAGGACTTTAGTTCCTTACTCATGTCTTTGGCTAGGACTTTAGTTCCTTACTCATGTCTTTGGCTAGGACTTTAGTTCCTTACTTATGACTTTGACTAGGACTTGAGCTCCTCACTGATGTCTTTGACTAGGACTTGAGCTCCTCACTGATGTCTTTGACTAGGACTTTGCAGCAATATGCGATGAACTTGATGAACTGTGCTCCAGAAGGCTGTGCAGTCTAACCTGGAGAGTGAGGAAGATGGTGAGCAGGCCGAAGAAAAAGGCCATGGCAGCGAAACCGAATATGAGCAGAGGCTTCCTCCCGACACGCTCGATGACCAGACCCTAGGAAGAGGACAGAAAGAAAGGAGGAGGCAATGTTAGGAGTACAGGAGTGCAGCAAGAACAAATCCGAACTCTTGAAGAGGCAAGATGGGGCGCTCAATTTCTACAACAGTTGTTCATTTCACAAATTGAGTCTAAAGTCCATTAAAGCAAATTAATTACTACACTCACGATACAAAAAAAACATCTTTTTAATTGCATGGGAACAGATTTTCAATTAGCTCTCAATCCTTTATGAGCCTGTGGTGGAGCCTTCATCTGTTTCTATCCCACAAAAACAAATGCAAATGCCCAGAGTTCGATAGTAATGTTTTTTTTTCCGTTTTTTTCTGGGGTTGGCCATGAGTGAAAAACTGCCTCATGGGATATGAGGTACATGTGTTGCCATTTAGTAAAAGCGGACAAAATGGCGAAAGCAGTACGTGTCTCTGAAGCGGTGGGCTTTCATTTAACATCCCTTCAAGCGACCCCTTAGAGTAAGTAACGACCTAGATATGCGAGAGAGAAGTGGAGTGGCGCATTCGAGAAATAACTGAGGTGTGAACGAACCCGGTAGAGTCATAGACTGGGATACAATAGTGAATAAATGAATAAGTGATAAATGAATAAGTGAATGAATAAAATGGTGAAGTAAAAGAGGTGATAAATAAAATGGTAATGAGTGGAAAGGAGATTTCTGTGCTGGCTTTCAAATGCCAACTCGACTGATGGAAAGTTGAAGAAATCACATCCCCCTCCCAAGGTTGACCTCTTTCTCACCCGATCCTGCCATTCCTGTCTGTAACCACTATCACTATCACTACCCAACCCCACCCCACCCCAACCCAACTCCAAACTCTATCATGCCAAACCTGCTTTGCTCTCATAACAGCGGGCAGCAGCACATTAGCTGTTTTCAGTTCCCCGTGTCAGGATTGAGAGCTTTGGTGATTCTCTGCCCTCTGTCTTTATTTGTTTTGATGCGGTCCGGCTCATCTCCAGATTATCTCTAAAAATGACACTTTGATCCCTGGGAGAATGCCCTGGCGCACCCATGCGCTCCACGCTTCCAGGAATTCTGCAAATGATGCTGCAACACTTGGCATGTGTTGACTGGCTGCCAAAACAGGATGTGTGTGAGGAGGAGGGAGGAGGGGCACAGAGAGTGTGATGCTGGCTGGCATGCTTGAGGATGAGGGAGTGTGTGTCTGTATGTGCGTGCGTGCGTGCGTGCATATCAGCATGGGATTTCCTGCATCTTGTTTCAAGTGAGGATGACAGATGCGTCTGTGTAGGGGGAGGCTATTAACAGGGAAGCTGTGCTGGCTGAAGCCCCACCTCACACTGCTTGTGGCACGTTATCACCCCCTCCACACAGAGCATAACCCCTGGGCCCTCCAGTCACTCTCTGCACCCCTCCACATCCATCTTCCCTGACCCCCTCAACAGGGGGCAGCATTCGTGTGAAGGAGGGTGGTGGTTGCAGCTGCCTCCACGCATTAGGCCAAGGGCCAGAGACAGAGGCAGGGGTGTGGGGCAACTGGCCGGCCTCCAGGCCTCGACATCTCTCCAGTCAGGGAGAGAACAGGCCAGTACAGTGGGAACAGAAGTAGGCATATGTCTGACCAGTGGGCAGCTATGCAGAGTCCGGGACCACAGCCAAGGAGCGAGAAGTGGCCAGTGAATCTGCAATATAATAAGCATTCGCTTGCAACAAAGGTTTTTCAGTGATTATTGTGTGGTTCCATTGTATGGTGTTAACAAAATTAAGTTGTATGATGTTGTTCCTGAAATCCACCTGGTTGATACAATATAAATCCTATTAATGCACAATGATGAAGGGGCAGGCTCTGCAATGATAGTGTATGAGAAAGGAGCCAAGCTGAGTCAAATGTTTAAACATTTTTCTGAGTCTACTATTTTTTGCGGAAAAAGAGAGATTTAGTAGTGAATTCCATTTGTCTGTCTGCCTCCCCACCATGTCAAAAACCTTAATTCTCTGTGACATCACTGACCTGACATGATGCACTCAATGTCCCCGATAAAAGTGACACACAGCGAACAGGGACACAGGACTCTAAGAAGGCAATGGCTCCAATGACAACCTGTTGCCACTCTGCTAAACTGACGCCAAAACACCAAATCCGTAGAAAAAAAAGAAAAACCACAGTCTGGATGGAAGCCGACTGATGAAAAACGAGGCATTTGTTCTTTTTTGAAATCACAGATGCTACACAGATCTTTCTCCCTATATTTACCGACTGAGGATGCCAGGTTGGCTCTCCATGGGCCAGAGCTGCCTCCTGCTGCTGTGGCTGCTGCAGAGGCCAACACCACATCCTAATCAGCCAGCCTCTAAATGGATGGCTGTTAAGCTCGGATGAGCAGGACAGAGGACCTAACCAGATACTGAAGCAAGAGCCGTCAAATCAATTTCGAAGGATTGGGTGATCAGTTAACTTTACAGCTAAATAAAAGTCACCCTTTAGGATAAAATATGCACAAAAATGTTTTCAATCGGATGAGGCATTAGAATACTGATTCAAATAAGAAACAACATAAGAGAGACATCACATTCTTTATCACGGCCTTAATCCACTAAAATGAAGCCAGATACACAGGTGTGGATATCAGCCAGGCCCCTGAATGATGATGAATGACTGATCCAGGTGAACTGTCTGGAGAGCAGAAGTCATAGGGTCCGTTCCAATCGGGTAAAATGCTCTCTCAGCAGGGAGTCTAACATGACAGTGAGGCATAAAGGACCATTCAAAACAGAGTTAGCTCTCTTTTCCTGTCTGGTAAGACGCCTTCAAATCTTTCGCATGCCGGTTGGTTATGAAGGCAGCATTGATGCTGCCACACTTCTGCCCATTACCCATGAATCTACCCACGCCAGCTCCCTGTGCCGTTATTTGTTCAACCTCAGTGGCCTGGCATGTACCATTTCACCCTTTAATTACAAGTTGCCATGTGCCTTCATTTCGGATAAGGACAAAAGAGTAGTCCTTGTGTTGGGTTATAAATACGTCCACAGCGGGGTGCGACAAAACTCCTCAACAAAGATGTTTAAGGACAAGAGGCGGATAGCCAACAATCAAGTTAGCATAGCACAATTCTCGGAGAAAGAATTTGAGGGATACGTTGGGTTCCTTTTCTTCTCTCTCTCTCTCTGTTCCTCCTCATTTGATATTCTTTCAGTGGTCTTCCTGAATAATGTGGCTTATTTTCTACATTAATAAAGAACAATATTCCACTGTATAATATGCAAGCTAAGGGGCAAGGGGGAGTAAGCGTGCTTTGATCTAAGATTGAAGGACCAACCATTAAACGCCCAATGAACACTGAATGATTAAAAACTGCCGTTGACTATATTTTGAGCACTGGGGGGAAGTCAGATGTCATATTCAGTGTGTTTATATATCACTTCGTCAATATTCTACTCACTCCAATTTCCCTTCAATAGGCCTATGCATGAACTAGGAGCGGGTTTTTATTTTGAAGACTTTGACGCAGCAATATGCCTTAATATCAATTTAATATCACGTTTGAATTCACACTTTCACAACTGAATACAAGACAGAATGATATTATGTGTAAGTACTTCATTTCACTTTTAATGAGATAACAGTTTTATAATTTACCTTTAGATTTAGCTATGTAATACACTTCAAACAAATGTCTAATACCAAACTACCAAATCTCCATCACACTCCGGACACCAGGCCAGGAGGACATTAAGCAGTGGCAGTAGTTGAGACAGACTGTGCATAACCTTAGACCACCATCAGGAGGCCAGAGGAAGCAGAATATGCATCCAAGCTTAAACTCCAGGCTTATTTTCTGCAATTTCTTGTGCAATTTATGTGGTAATTTGCCGATTCAGCCTAGAATTCGCAAATTGCAGAAACGCATAAAACTGGAGGGACTGATAACTGTCTATTAAATGCAACAGGTTAACAAAAACCACATAAACATAAGAGTTCCTTACTCAGACTTGGACCTGGACCGATACTCAATATTGTGTCTGGTGAAAAACATCCTGTTCAGGTGAAACGTTATGGCCATAGAACAGATGTGTGGACCAAAAATCCCTTTACATAAACCACACACACACACACACTTTTCGGAACACGCTCTTTGTTTGGCAAGCATCTTTCCCAGAGTGTCTGCACTTGTTTAGCTGAAATCCAATAAAAACCCACAGATTAGATGCCATCGGTCCTCTGCCAAATTGGAAAGCACAATCATATCTCCCCCGAGGGGAGCCTGGCCGTGCGCTGTTCGACACGGGTGTATGGGAGTTACAGAAAAGAAGGAAAGAAAAAAAAAACAATCAAGCAACTAGTGGGCCGCGTATCTCCCCAAACTAATTACCGCGTCCCGACGCTAAGCAAATAGTTCCACCGGCTCCACAGGCGAGGTTCTTAGTGTCGGTGTCCATCAATTATTCACAGCATGTCGGCTGCCTAAGAACGCAACACTCCCCCGACAGGGGGCTCGCCTCCATGCCGTTCATTCCAGGAAGCTGAGGATACATGATGGATAACAAACGCCTTCTACGTTGCCCTCAGGGATTATGTGTTGGTGGGGGAGGGGGGGATTGTTGTATGGGGGTTCTGAGGAATTGACTGGCTCTTGACATCCACAAATCAAATCGCTGAAGAGATAAATGTCTCTGCATAAACAAGGTGTCATGGTTCGGTGATATTGATGGCATCGAAAAAGGGCATTAATCGCAATAGCAACATGTGATGGGGTTTTAAAAGGGCCCGTAGAGCTGTGTGATGAGTGATGGGAGGTGTGCAGGAATCTGTGTCGAGTGACACGACCTGACGGAGAAACAGTGCTTCCAAAGCACTTTAAAAGGTAACCGCATTCTTTAGGAAATATGTTTTTCAGAAAGAATTGCAGACTACGACTATGCCAGATGCATGGTAACCGGAAATGTTTTTAAAACATTAAAACATGACTCATCTTATTACAGTCACTCTACATAGAGATGACTGGGACATGAATAATAAATAATGTTGCTTGTTAAAAAAAAAAACATTTTAATGAAAAAAAAGTTAAAAACTTAAAATAGCTGTCCTCACCATACTCATTGTTTGATTCCAATTTCTCGTTAAAATAAATTGAAGTTGAAAACACGCCGTAAGTCACAACGTCTCTGGGACTGTATTATGATGGCCTGTCACACTGAGTCAACATCACTATCCGATAAGCCACCCAGGGCGAAGACATCTCCCAAGGATTTTGAACATTTTGAACAAGTGAGCTACTGTGTAGCCACAGAGGAGTGTACCATTCAACAGCATCTGCAGTGCTGAAACAGAAATGATCTAAAAGCTTAATTGGAAAGGGGAAAAAAAAAAAAGATCATGCCATGGCTTTCAAAAAAGAGAGCGAGAGAGACAGAGACCAACAACAGAGAGGTAGTTTCAAGCACCGGATGCATCAGGACGGCTGCCATCATCGATGCAGCTGATCAATCATAATAGCCCTCCACCTCCATCTCTGACATTTAAATGCCACTGATCTCCTTGTTTCCGGACCTCCCTCTCATCCTGTCTCATTTGTGGCCCTCATCCGTGTTTTCCTGCTACCGCCCTCACTGTCAGCATTTGGCTCCCTCCCTTCCTCCCACTGTCTGGCTGGCTGTCATTGGGAATGACTGACACCTGTCTCAGTCCCTCCATGTCACTCATTGAAGTGGCACTCAGGGGGGGTGGCGGGGGGAGGAGGGTGCAAAACAGTGGCACCCCTTGTTGCAATCTCCTTTTTGTCAATCAAATGTCAGACTTGGGAGATCCCTGGTGAAAACACATAGTCAAACACAGACACACACACAAACACACACACACACACACACACACACACACACACACACACACACACACACACACACACACACACACACACACACACACACACACGCACCTAAATATACACACACACAGACCAAATATAGAAACCCCCGCCACACACAGACACACACACACACGTCATGACACCCTCAACATGCTACAATCACTAAGCCCTCAAGCAAGAAGTGTTTGAAGTCAGGCTACCTGGCAGTTATGGTTTCCTCTTTGCCCCTAACCCTCCCTCGATCAAAGAAGCAGAATAGATCAGGCTTAATTAGGCCATACGTCACACGTCTAAGAATAGCATCATATATGATGCTCTTAAACTGTTGAAGAAGGGAGCTGGGTTGATAGTGCAATGCTGTTGCTTCTTTGATGTGTCTCCTACCACTTTTGGCCCTTGAGCCTTGGGAAATGCTTTTGGCAAGTGCAGTGACTTCAAAAGACATTGTACAGAGAGAGAAAAAAAGCAAGTGCTAAAACGTCAACCCAAGTTATAAAAAAGGACAACACTAGAAGTCAAAAAGGTCCAAGAAGTTCAAGAAAGTTCCAGCACTCTGGATTTACAGCTGGTCCGGATGTATGTAGGGAAAACTCCAGCCAGGATAACTCCTCATCAGCGAGCAGCAAGCCATGGTGACTATACAAAGGCACAAATAATAAGCGTCTTTGTGTGTCCAATGGAGATTTTGATGCCTTTTGTCACTGACTGTCGTGACATGTCAGAGCCGGAAGCCATTCAATTAACAGCGCTCAGCAGGAGTGCCTGTGGTAAGGTGTTGTTGCTATCAAATGACAGGGAGCACACCACTGTGCTTAACCCACAATGACCGCATGACAACCAGGCATTTGAATTGCATGAACCACAAGCTGACGAGTATGACCACTGGAGGAGTGATTCGTTTCCGTGATCGAGCCAGATACACTCACTACTGTGCTTATTTTTTCTCCTCACGTCTGTATCCAAACCCCTGGGATGTCAATGCCGGGGTAGAAATAGCATGCACTTGTCACAAATAACACCTACGCACAATAAATAGCATCACACTTACACGCACGCATGTTATAAGTAACAATTGATCTGTAGAACCGATGCAGCACAAAATTAAAAATGACACACACACACACACACACACACACAAACACACACACAAACTTAGTGGAGTATGACACAAATAAACAAAATAACACTGTAAATTGCACACCAATGTGTCAGGAACACATACATACATCCCCTGTCCCTCAACACACTCACACACACACACACACCCTCGCTCCTCTCAATCCCCTCAAGCCTCCAAGGTTTTCTCACCTACTTGTGCTTTCTGAGCATTTCTGCCTTTTACACAGTGACTCACAGGAGGAGCTGAGGAGCGGTGTGCAGTGACGCAGGCACAGGCTCCCCACGGCTGCCCAGCTTTTCCACGACCGCACCATTCCCAACACGTGCCGGGGTACAGCCCCTTTGCGGTGCCCAGTCCCGGTCTCTACACCTGGGCATCGAGTGGACATTTCCTGACCCTCCCTCCCCCCCCCCCCAGAGGAGTGGTTGTGGTGGGAGACATCTCAATGTTTGAGGTGTAAAATGTCAGTACTGACTGAGAACAGATGATAAATGAATAATGCGCGCATATAGGCTAAAACTAAAACACACGCACTCACACACACAAACACACAAACACACACACACACACACACACACACATTCCTAGAAAAGTGTCCTCATCCCACAGAAGAAAACCTTGACCTTTTTAAATTATTGAAACATCGAATCTGAACTCAGAAAAAGGTCAGTCAATACCACCTCTGCTATGTCTGTTATTTTCATTTTTATCCACTCAGATATAGTATGGCCCAGTAAAGGTTAGGTCAAGGCCAAACCCTGTAGATCTGTGCTCAAGCCAGTAGTACCAATACAAATGTGTGTAATATCGTATCGGTGGCTGTTCATTGTAAGGAACCACTATTGCCACTGAAAATGCATTGTGTCACGAGAGCCGGTTTACCCATGTCTAGATGTGTGTGATTGCTCTTTTAAGGCATTTTGCAGATATACAGTATATTTCTGTCAGCATTGCGTTGAAAAGCAAGCATTGCAAAAAAATGCAGTAGTACTGGCCCAAAAAAACACAACATGAAGGCTGGGGCTTAAACACTATAGGGAGTGTTTATTTACTCAAAAGAACATGCAGTGGTGCTGTGTGACAACATGTTCTACAAAGACAAACAATAGAGCAAAGAACTGAAGTAACACAAGGGCTTAAATACAGACAAAACTATACAGGGAAAATGAGGGGAAGATGAACACTGGTCAATGACAGGGAAGAGACACAAGGAACAACACATGGAACAACAGAAGCGCATGAATACAAGTGGAAATTATAAAAAAAAAAAAAAGTCCCAAAATGGGGTAAAGACAGAAAACAGTGCAGATCATGACCGAAAACATTAAGGATATGCTTAAAAACTAATCCATAATGAGGAGACACCTGTATGCCCTATTAATACATTCATATTTTGATTGCCCTTTGTTTCCTATCATACTGCAAATCCATAAAATCATTATTACTATTTATTGATTTGAGACCTTGTGTATCTACTGGTATGCTAATATCCACCCAATGACAAGCTGTGTGAGAGTAGTTTTCTGTCGGCCATATTGATTAAATCAATACCTGGGGCCATCAGAGGAGAGGAAGTGTGTACTGTTGAGAGGGTATGTGTCTGTTTTATGTGTTGGAGATATCATCTATCTGGCTATCATACCACCAGGGACGTGCACAGGAGTGGGCTAAGGTTGCTCGGGCAACTGCCCGTTTGCCCTCCTCAACTGAAGTTGCCCCTCCGAAGGAAATATATATATTTGCAATCAGGGGACGGGGGCGTGGCAGCAACGGTTAGTGAGAGTTTAAAATGATATTGGCAAAATTTGCGATCAGAAGACGGGCGCGTGGCAGCGGCGTTTAGTGAGAGTTTAAAAAAATATTAGCAAAATGTGCGATCAGATGACGGGCAGTGGCAGCGGCTGTGACAAAAAAAGAATGTGTTGCCCCTTTTTTCCAGGGCAGAGCAACTGCCCTTCAAAATTCCTGTGCACGTCCCTGCATACCACATTCAGGTTTGATAGTATAATGGTGGGGTTTTTAGGGCAGTCCTAAATAGAAAATGTCTACAACAATTACAAACTAAGTACCTGTCTGAGACATGGTATTTCAGCATATTTAATATGATCATATGAAATTGTACATTGTTTCGTTGTTTTAATCAATGTAGCAAACGTTAGCGAGTAACATACCAAACAGCTATGTAATTCACTATGGCACTGCCTTTGAATCCACTGGTAGTAAATTAATTCAGTCATTCATTCATTAATTCAGAGTCTATAAAATTCTAATGACAAGTGGCACACTTACGTGTCAAGTTCAATCAAGCCTAACCTTTATATAAGAACTGGTTCATATAAACTGATTTCCAGATGATGAAAGAGTCCCACAAAGGGGTATCACCAGAGCCAGTGGGATAAACCCACTCCAGTTCACACGCGGTACAAACACAGAGATTTCACAGATTCTTGCACCCAAATAAAAGGAATATCCAATCATTAATATTTCTTTTCATTTTATCCTCTTCCTTCCCCTTCCTCTGACACACTTGGTGAGATAGAGGAGGAGAGGTCATGTCTGGTGCAGATACAAAGGTTCTCAACACAATCAAAAAGATAAAATAACTCAATAACGTTTACATCCATTTAATCCTACCGGTTACCAGTGACTGTAGAAAGATGTTTTCTGCTACACGACTCTAAACGTTTAAAAAAAAAATAAAAAATGTCAGCAAATACTGAAACTGAATAGTCTCAATGTAATATTCGCAGTGTCACATGTTTAGTGTTAACTGTCAGATAACCAGAGCTGTTTACTCCCTGGTTGCACCACGAAAAGAGGATGGCTGCATCAAAGCTTCCAAACAAAAGGGTTAGTAACTTTGTTCATTGTGGTCATCAAATTAATAAACATGTTGATGGTAGCAATAGTGACTGGCGAGATAACATCTACGTAGATGTACACATACATATACGCATACATAGTTTTTGTTCTACCTACCTCTCTACTCTACTCTTTCTTTTAGGTTCACTTTGAGTCAACTGCTGGATACATCTAGGTGGCCGCCTAGACAAGGCATGCAACAATAGTTATCCCTCAAAATGAGAAAGATGTTGTCCTCAGTCATTGTGAGAGCGATGGGTCAGATATGGACTATGAAGGAGAGACAGGCCA
The DNA here is from genome assembly GCF_963457725.1 of Sprattus sprattus. NCBI lineage: Eukaryota > Metazoa > Chordata > Actinopteri > Clupeiformes > Clupeidae > Sprattus > Sprattus sprattus. Next base: position 22,258,019 of record NC_137925.1, on the reverse strand, counting down.
TTTGCCAGCCAGGCTGTGGAGTGCTGAAATTTGCAAACAGTTCATGACAGGGACACTGTTATCTTATCAGTGATGATGACCTACCCCTCACCACCACCCCTCCACAACCGTTGATAACAAAGAGCCAACAGCCTCTACGAGCCATAGGGGCCAGAAGAGACAAGGGCAAAGCTGCAGGTGGTCAAAACATTGAAAAGGGCCTGCCACCACTGTGATTCCAAAACAATATACAGCCCAAATGCTGCAGAATGAGTAAAATGGATGTTTTCCTACTCATGTATCCACCCACCACTGACATTTCCAACCTCCACTCCATGGAGAAGCAACTGTATCTGAGTATGGAGCTCCTTGCATTCTATGGGATCCTTATCTCTTCTGGATATTCTCCAAGCTCAATCAGTCATACAAAGTAGTGGGTGGATCGGTTCGAATTTTTCTGTCCGAGCCCGGCCCCCGTCCAAGACAGACAGCCATTCAAGTATTTTGTCCGAACCCGACCAGAGCCCGACGGAGTCAATGTCTCAACTAATACTAATGACACATTTATGTACGTTTCTTACAAATAGCCTGCCTTTATTACACTGTAAAAAATCTAACTACGGTTTGTTCAGTATAGTTGAAATGATTAGTTATAAAGACAAGGAAATGTAAATACTGGAAATGTATGCAGAAATGCATGTTAGACCAACAATATGCAGCCTACTGATGTGAACACGCTTTAGAGAATAAGCTGAACTTAAAATTTGTCATTAGAAGAAAGTTGGTAGACGGACGGGGTTACACAGATCTCTCTAAGGGGCTTTCATCTCAAGTTGGTGTCGTGCGACTGAGCGTCACAAGTGAAGTAGCTACGGAATGAACAGGTGGAAATAGAAGACAGAAGAGAGTGCATAGAAAAGTGCACGAACGTATCCAAGGTATAAGGGCAACTAATGTACGAATGTTAAATAACTAGCTAGCCTGTTTGTCCCCTGACTGTAACTAACGTTAGCTAAACGAAGGGTGAAATTTTATGTAAAGTTAAAACATTATTTTAAACTCATATTTATTATTTATTAATCAAGCGAGCCGAGCACGAAAAAAGGCACCCCCTGGGTCTTCGTAAGATAGTAGGATGACGTTTCAATCGAAACCGTAGCCTTGTTGGCGCAGTGGGTAGCGCGTCAGTCTCATGATCCGAAGGTCGTGAGTTTGATCCTCACACGGTGTAGACAGTTCGGCCATCCTAACTGCTTAAAGAGCAAACCTTGAGAGGGTCCGTGTAATAATTGTCCTAACTCGGTCCTGCAGCAAAAATTGTCTGCCCTCTGTGGCCCACCGGAATGCTGTTAGTGAGAGCACAATAAATATTATTTATTATTTATTTATTCTCAATTATCTTTTTGTAGTACTCTGAACAACACCATTCACTGAACGAAAAAATCTTTGTTGGCAGAACTGAATATTATTAATAAGGACAACAGTGATATTGTAGTTGGTACAATCACACAGTAAATTGTTGGGAAAACGCAAAAATCGAAATGCAGACGGTTGCCTGCAAATTTTAAATATCCTCAACAATTTTTTTTTACAGTGTACTGAACTCGGGCATCAACAGATAAAGGCACTTGCTTACACAAACAAGCGCTGTTAAACGCACAAGCGCGCAGAAGAGGGCAAATACACATATTTAAATTAAATTATTCACACTGCAAGAACGGAATGAAATAGCCTTCACATTACACACGCAAGGCATCTGCTATCTGCTATTCATAAGAGGTAAACCAATCTGTTTTGGTTACAAGCTATGGAGCCATGCCTTATCCTGTGGCTATATATATCCCATGGTCATTCCACACTCTCCGCACTGAGACTAGGATGGGTTAGGGACCCAGTGTCAATCTCCGTCTTGCAGACAAAGCTCAGGTGCCTCCAGGGTCGCAAGTTCTTTCATGACAACCTCTCCACATCACTTGCACTCCTTGATGAAATGACATAAGGAGTTATAAAGGAACGATGACGCAAAATGATCTGTGTGATGTCCCATTCAATGCACAGAAGAACTTCATGAAGTGACCCTGTTGACCTTCATGACCTTACAAGTTTCAAGACACAGTATCTCGATCAGGTCTAAGAAGTGATGATGGCCCACAATTGCGTGGTCTCTCAACAGTGCACTCGCAAACTGCTACAGTTGAAGGTCCTTGACCTCTGACCTCATGACCTCTGTTACAGCTAAGATCAGGCAAGATGTGACAAAGGCAATCAGCACAATGCACCATTTTAGAAATGTTGTCATGGTGACGAATGCACTTCCTATTCATTTGAGAAAGTGCCACTGCACATTGAGTGCTTTAAGATATACCATGGACAGAAGAAAAGAGTTGAGAGATGAATGAGAGAGTGAATGAAAAAGGGCCCAATAAAAGAAAAAATAGAAAAGTCCATAAAGAGTGAGGAGAATCAGAACAACAGACTCCAGGAAGAAAGTCGAAGAAAAAGGTTATGTAATCGATAAAGAAGGTCAATTAATTCAACACATTATGTACTGTAGATATGACTGATCGTAGTTCAAGATAGTGAGCACTTAGATCTGAAGCATATTTCTTTCGTTGTCTAGTGTAGGTCTCTAGTTGAATGCATATTCTACAGGCTCTCTCTATCCTTAATGTTACCTTTATGTTCAATGTGAATGGATCACATGACTTATCCTAAAGGTTTTTGATATGTACAATAACTTTTTACTAACTTGTCACCTACTTTTCCATGAAAATGACACATGATTTGGATATTTACATGTCTGAGGAAAATTTGGGATTAAAGGTTAAGACTTGATGTCTCTCAGCATGCTATCTCTCTATATTGTTCTATATATATTATATATATACAGTGGTGGCCAAAATTATTAGAACACCTGACAGATCTGAGAATATTGATATTGAATATTTTTTTGTCTCCAAAACATGATTTAATTGCATAATGTAAATGAAACATGCAGATGGTTGTTTTGAGCACAACAAGTGTCAGATGAAGTGAGTCCTGCTGTTTTAATCGTCTTTTAACTTTAATATTTGATATGTCCACCTTTTGCAGCAATTTCAGCAGAACATCTTTCTGGCATAGAGTCAACATATTTCTTGAGAACTTCAACACTAATGTTATCCCATGCCTTCTGCAACTCAAGCCAAAGGCTTTCCTTTAAATGTACAATAGATCTGTCCAGTTTATTTTCCAACTAACCCAAACATTTTATATCTCTCCCCCTCACTTCGTCGAACATACACTCTTCGCTTGTTGCCAAGTTATTCAAACCTGGAGTCATCAGTCAACAACACTTTATACCAATCTTTCTTTGTCCATTTCTTGTGTTCTTTTGCAAATTCTTTCAGTAATGTTTCTGTGCTGCTATTCTGCCAAAACGTCCTTTTTCTCACAGCTTCCGACGCACAGTTCTTGAGGACACTATTGAACCATAAGTTATTGTGGTGCTGATCTCGTCAAACAGTTCTGATGAAGACTTTTTTCGGTCCTTAAGACTGAGAATTCTGAGATGCTTCACTTGTCTGTCTGAAAGTTTTTTTTTCAGCCTCTCCCCTTTCAGTTCTGGTGGCATGGCGGTCTAAAGTGTACTTTACAGTGCTTGGACTGCATGTCAAGTCCTTGGCTATGCGTCGGTAACTACAGCCAGCGTCAAAAAGGGCCTTTATTCAAACCCGTTGCTCACTCATTAGCTCATTCTTCACCTTAGCCATGTTCAAAGAGCAACATTTGCTTCAAGACTGCGTCTAGAGGCTTTGACTCTATACCAATTGGTGGTGTGGCCTCAGTGACAAAACCCTGATGTTACCAATCACTAAATGCGGAAGATAGGCCTTGTACATTCAAAAGAATCACAGAGCTGTCTCCTAAGACTCTTGCATCACCATCAATTTACTCATGATCACACCTGACAATGATTACACAAGTCATTTGGCTTCTTCTGTGAAGGAACATGACTGTGTGACATTGACAGTGAAATAGGCCTAGCTGGTTTTTGTACGGAAATTTACCTTAATCTACTTATGATGGCTCTATTCTATGGTTTATAGAGCATAATGATGACTATGTAGGTATTTCATAAGTTTTAAGGGTATTTTAATGGCCAATTCAACAAAAACAACTGAAACCTCTTAAATATGCCTAGTGTTCTAATAATTTTGGCCACCACTGTATATTCTGCACATCCTGCAATATAGGTATCAAAAATAGACACGCAGAGACACCAAGAGAAGAAGGGGCCCTTGGGAATCTCGATTCAAAAAGGGAAAACTTATACTCTGCGGGGCTCCCTCTGTGACCTGAGGTCCAAACGGGTGACTGGAGCAGTGAGAAAAGGACCCAAAGCAACATTACATGTCTTTAATGATCACCAGAGGGCACGCTGGCCTCTCACCCCGGCTCCTAAAGAAGAAAAATTGATTGGGGTTGAAGAGGGCTCTTATGCAAATGGCCCGCTGAGAGAGAGACACGCAAGACTCCCAAAGACCCACAGCGCTTAAGATCACTAAAGGCTTTGGGGGACAAATGCAGCTCACAGGGATGGTGTAAACAGAGTCTGGGAAGGCTGGGGGGGGGGGGAATCTTGTCTTAAATAAATCATTTACACAAGCTGCTGCTGCTACTGTCAATTAAAAAAATGCCAGCTACACGGCAACTCGGTTAGAACAGTGAGGACTTCAACTTTTCAACCACACATGCGGAAATCAGCACAAGATGAATAATATAGAATAGAATGGTTCAGAATAATGAAGCACTGTAGCTGGTCTTCCATGCACTGCATTGTTTTGAGGGTCAAACCATCTGGTCTCAAGTCTGCTTGTGTTGTTATTTCCGCATATGCATGTATCATACATACAGGAGTACGAGATTACGTTTCTCAAGGACCACAGTGGCACATGGAGCAAATAGCGCGCAATAAATATATAAAACGTAATAAGTACTTGAAGAAACATACCTGATTTAGGAGTCTATAATATACAAAAACACTGTGTACATCTATCTATAAATCCAGGAATCTCTGTGTGTCAGTGTGTCAGTCTGTCTAGGGCGTATCTCACTGACGGTAGTTACGTTAGTTATGAGATTTCGCATGTCGCTTACGCATGTCATGAACCTGTGCATCCTTGATTTTGAAGATTTTTGAATTCATAGTTCGCGAGATATTTGTATTTTACCGTTTCCCGTAGGCACTAATGGGTTATCGTTTCCCGTAGCACCGAAATGACGTCACAAATTACGTCACAAACAATATTAGCGGTATTAAAACTATCCTGCCTTCACTCAAAGTTCAGAATAGCGTTGGATACGATAAGGAGGTCTGCATTCAAATTCTTCTTGGTGAACAGATACAGACTTTTGCTCAGGTAATCTTAAGACAGTGATTGATTTGATCTATTCGTTTATATAAGCTTCTTTATATTAGGTTTGTATAAGTAATGTCTAGAGTTGTACAGTCATCTAACAGACAGGGAATAGTAATCCATCAAAAATATTCATATTGTTTATTAGTATAGCGTATTTTTACAGTACATTTCTGCACTTATTTGACTTACAACTTGGCAAACTCATTTCATAAGCATGGTTGAAATGTAACTGTGATTACAGCACTTATTCATGGCATTTGCAAAACGCATGAATTTTACTCTATACAACTCTCTCTCTGAATTCATAGTTCGCGAGATATTTCTATTTTATCGTTTGCGTTAGGCACTATGGGTTATCGTTTGAGTATACACCTACAAATGGTAGCTTATTGATAAGCCTCGGAGGCTTTCAGATTGTCCATTGCTTTCCCGTCTGTTGCTACGGAGTCCACGAAATACGCGCAAATCTCGCTGTAAGTTATGTTGGGCCCACGTCGTCATGTTATCCTCCCAGTCCTGCACTGAATTCGGGTGGGGGATAGTAACGCCATCTCCAGTCAGAGTATTTCAACTGTGTTCCCATTGTAAGGACATAATTAGATTACGATCTGTCTGAGAGTGGGCTGTCAAAGCTAGCATCATCGAAGTCTATATTCAACTGCATCCACTACATAATCTCAAACTTTATTTGTTGGTATATCTCCAAAAAGGCTAACATTAAAACATTTCTTTGTCAGGGTTTAGGCAGGAAAGGATCCAATGGCAGACCAGATACAGTTGAACTCAGGCTTTATTTCCAAAAAGGTTAACGCACAGAAGATCCAAAGCAAAAACTCAGAGGATCAAAAATGGCAAGACTTGAAAAAACGGCAAAGAGACACAACAAGGAAGCTAGGCAGAGAAGGAATACATTTAACAAAATCTCTCACCATGCTACTCGAAACTGGGAACACAAGACTTGGACTGACGTTGGACAACGACCCGACAAAGGACACAGGAAACACTGAACTTAAATAGCACAGGGGATAGGTGAAACAAATCAAACTAACAAACAGGGTGATATTGGGAACAGGTGAGGGAAGGAGAGACAACAAGGGAGCACATGTCAAGAAACACAATGACAGGACACAGGAAGTAAACCAAAAGCACATGTACAGGCAAACAAACACAAAAGCACATGGGCACACAAGTAGAACTCGAGTTGGCGGCCTCTAGAGGCCCGGAGGTCCCAACTGGTGACACAGGGTGTCAAGTCGTGACATTTCTTAATGAAAAGGAAACATGCATCACAATAATACTTCAGTGTAACCTGTACCTATGTGGAGTGCAAATATGTCTTGCTATTACACTACCCAACAGCTACACCTACGTCTGCTAACACTACAGAATGCATAATTCCTACGGGCACTGCACTAGTATATATAAATAGACTGTATGTGTATGTGTGTGTATGTCTAAAGTGTTTTTGTATATTGTATAGTCCTAGGCATACAGTTGTATATACATACATATACATATACATATACAGTACATATACCTACAGTATTTACATACATACATACATACATATGGTTATAATCCCCAAACCAAAGTAACATACTCTAATCTAAATCAAGCCACACCAAAAACAGTACTGTCACATTAAAGGTTCTGGTAGTAACAGCAGCAGGACCTACTGCACAAATAGTGTGTGCTTTGCAGGTCCATCACACCTCACTGACCAGCTATTGCTGCTAGAACTACTGTTGCTACTGCCAGAGAGTGTCTAAATGCACTTACTGTGTCAGGTCACTGTCACTTACTGTGTTAAGCAAAGCAAGAGTACAACTTGTATGTGAAAAAAATATGGGTGCTTTTGTATTGTTGTTACTTACGGACACAATGGCAGATATGATTTCAATGCCTCCAGTGGAAAGGGTGATATAAGGGATCAACTCGCTCGCAAAGCCGGCCTCCGTGAAGATTCCATTGGTGTAATACCAAATCTGTCAACAAAGGAACACATACCGTCATCCTCTGAACTCTGTCATAATGCATGATGCTCCAACATCAGCTCAGAATACATGGAACATACTCAACAGCTGAAGTGTTTAATCCAATACAAAATCTTATGTATATAGTATACAGTATTTATGTGCGCATGTCAGTTAGTGCTACTCTTGATTAATGGCCGTACATGATTAAGCTAGGACAATGTAATAATACAGCTTAGGGGGGGGAGTACACAAAGCAGAAGCCTCCTAGGATCAGTTCTGGCAACCACAGCACAAAATACAATTTTTGGATTTTAGAGTTAAATTTGATTTAGTGAAAAACTAAAATAACTACTCAAGTCATCATTTTTTTCAGTTGCAAGGGTATTGCTTTCCATCACACCACCATACATAAAGGAGATGTATATATCTATTACCGATCTCCTGTCATCAACTTAATGGGACCTCCATTTCAATGCACACCGTGGGGGAGAAAGAAATCGCATTTGCCTATCATTCCCTTTTCAGATCTGTATGTAAATCCATAATACCCTCTGCAAATTAAAGCCTGCATGAATCATTCAAATGCACTCACATACTTCTTATTTAACTTTCTCATCACTTCACCTAATGCTCTTCCTTTTCCCTCTGTCTCCTTCGTTCTCTATCTCTCTCTCTCTCTCACACACACAAACACACGCACGTACATACATACGTACATATACTCAGTAAAGAGCCTCAAGGTTGACTAAATCAAAATATCTCTCAGAGCCAAAATGAAAGGAAGATGAGAGTAATGGAGTCGCCACTCGCTGGGCATTAGAGACGGACTGGAATGTGTTTGAGATTGCCTCTGTCAGTCTTGGTTTGCAGTGGCACAGGTGTCACGCCATTATCATATTGTTATGACGCACGCAGGAGAAGGAAAAACCAGACCCCCGCCGAGACGTCCGTTCAAGGGTGATCATAAAAAATTGCCTTGGAAATGTCTGTGGACCAATTTATGGGTGCAAAAACCCCTCGAAATGGCCAGGGTTTAGGCTCAGAGCAGCTCAGCTACACTATCTCACTAGCAGCACGGGTACGCTATATTTTTGGCTTAACCGCAGGCTAATGAATAGGGGGGTAACTCTTCAGACGGTGTCAAAAGGATGCCGTTAGCTAAGCTATTTGGAGATGTAGAGATAATAGGCAGTTTTTCAACAACAAAAAAACAAACAAACAAAACAAATCCTGAGGTAGTCATGGCAAAAGTAAACCAAGCCAATCACAAGACGGCTCTCTGTGATCAAAGACACACCCCATAGTCTAGAAGAGCGTAAATCTTTCGGATACATTCTGAAAACTACTGAACATTTTTACAGACCGTGCCTGCTAGCCAATGCTCTTTCTTATGGTAAGTACGGCTCCCTCACTGCCGTATGCAAATGGCCCTTGGACATGATCAAGACCACTGCCAGAGCTTTGAGGAACTTGAGCCTCTAAAAGAAGCTCTTGGAAAGTCCTGGAGCACCAAGCCTCTAAAAATGTGTGTTATGTCCAACCCCACTTAGAGTAAAAGGAACAAATGGTTTAATATGTATTACTAATTTACAAGTAAGTAAATCTTTACCTTTGCTTTTCTATACATCTATACAACGACTTGGACTGGTCTCACATAAAAAACGGCACGGATGAGCAAACAAATAGAGAAAGAATAACGTCTGCAGAAAGCACTGACAAACCTACACATATCATCACACGCGAACAGTGTGAGTAAAGGATGTAGAACCCCAAGCACCCAAACCAGCAGGATGCACCAGCTTAAGATAGCTGGAGCATCCACACCAAAGCCAGAGAGCCACTTGGTGTAGGTCAAAGGGCCATGCAGAAGCAAGCTAATGCACTACAAAGGTTGTGAAAGAAGAATACAATGAAAAGGGATGCAATGCATTTAACAGCAAATGGAGTTGCAAAAGACCTATCAGATATCTAGACCATCCACATGTGCAAGGCATCACTACATTATATCATTTTACGTGGATCAGCCTAAACAGGTGATTATATCCTTCCATTATTGTGTGACAGGTGGCGATTTCAGGACGGCACTGAATCTTCCTTACAGAAGGACAATCATTTGCTCAGGATAATAATGACATCAGGTAAATACCAACAGAGCTCTTAGGGATATAATTCCATAAATTCTTCAACAGCTTTGTGTATCTAGATATTAGATATTTAATGGAAAGGCTTTACATAATTCAGCTAGTTTAAATGTGAATGTTTAAAGTATTACTTGGTCTCTTTCTTTCTCTGTGAGTATATGTAAGACTAAAGACGTTGCTATCAAAATAAAATCATCATCATCATCATCATGAAACATCAGGCCACACTTACACATCTGTTTTTCTAGCCACACCATTTCTTTATATAGCTTTTTATTCCCAGGAGTGGAAAAGATAAAAGTATTGGCGTGCAGACAGAGAGATGTGAATACAATTGATGTAAGGTTGAATTGCATTTGAAATGGTGCCATTTTCTACAGGAACATAGATAAAAAACAGAAGTGACATTAATGTGTTGTGTCAACTCCTGGGCACCTTTCACTGGCTGAGTGTTGTTAGTGCCCCTCCCCAACCCCCAGTGAATTATGGGTCAGCTGGCACTCACCGCATTGAGGCCACACAGCTGGTAGCACGCCATGGTGACTGCGACAGTGATGACTTGCCAGCGGACGCTGCGGTTACGGAAAAGGTCGAGGGGTGACACCGCCACAACCGTGGTCTGGGCCCGGCTCTCTGCGTGGACCTCCTCGATTTCCTGTGACACGTCCTGCTTCCCGAGGAAAGCCTGGAACGCTACCGCACACAAACACACACACACACGCACAGACACACACACACACACACACACACAGACACACACACACACACACACACACACACACACACACACAAACATCCAGGTCTGTTAGGTCATGGAATTACAACCACAGATGGAAGTCATAACGGAAACCAGAGCTGTGTTCCTAAAAGTCCTCAAAGACTCAAAGTCAGTAAAGGTCCTGCAATGGATCTGGACACTCTGTGTGACCTCCGCCTATAAGCCTGGTGGAAAAAGAGCAACACATTTGAAGACACAAATAATTATTACAAGTATAGCTATAGCTAAGTGTAAGAGGCTGTCTGCTGTATATCCCCAGCAAAGGTTAATGAGTTTCAAAAGCATCTACAAAAAACTCCATCTAAACCTTCCTACACTTCTACCAAGGGAGCAACACAGGCCTCTGTTGAATCAGGCTTTCCTGGTTGCCACCCCTACTGTTAGGCCTTCTGTCATAACCTAAGTAGAGCCAGCACCATGAAGTTTCAGCAGTATATCGGTGTCTTAATTACCAACTCCATTTGCATATGTGATCGACACAACACCTCTGTCTGTCTGGAAAACAGCGAGGATTACAGGCGCCATAATCTAATTACATGAGGTGCACGAGGCGGCAAGTGACAGCTTTTGTGATTGCAGTTTATGAGCAAGCAACAGAAGGGGGCCTTTCCTTTTTTCGCATGGAGGAACAGCATGCCTGTTGAGTGATGTTAGTTGTTTAGGATAGGTTGACAGTGAGGGGATGTGTGTGTGTGCATGCGTGCGTGCGTGCGTGCGTGCGTGCGTGCGTGCGTGCGTGCGTGTGTGTGTTCGGGTGGGGTGGGGATTGTATGGATCCCCCACCTGCCACTAGCAATGGCCATCGAGTTAGAGCCTTACTGACAAGTCTCTTATCAATACTGCACAGCTGCTGGTGACAACCGTCTAGGTGGAATCCAGCGGGCAACTAAATCGACTGAGACATAAGGCCCTGGCTGTGATCCCTGCACGACTCTCGAAAGGCAGATTTAGGAGAGAGGAGGGTGAAAAGACAGAATGAGCGGAAAAAAACGAAACAAAGAAAGCAAAAAAGGGTCCAAGAGAGTGAAGAAACTGAACAGAGACAGAAAAGGTGAGGTGTAGGAGACTCGGAGAGCGACTGTGTGTGTGTGTGAGTAAGTGTGATCAAGATCTCACTAGATAAAGGGACAAGAAATCCCCTGAAGGTCTATCAGTGAAAGTGCTGCCTCAGGCAAAAGAGAAGAAGAAAAACAGCAAAACAACTGCTGTGTGCAGACACTATGTGGAGGGAGATGACGACATAGACACAAAAGTAAGGAAGAGATACAATCCCCATATTCAGGGGCACACAAGGTCCTCTTCTCTGATGATGAGGATTAGCTGAGTGGCATGTGTCACATTATGGGCCAGATAAATATTAGGTATGCGGTTTAACCTGTCCTTTTCTGAATCCTTTTCTGGTGTGAAAAGTTTAGCCTCCTGAGAGTCCTAATATTTCCAATACTGAATCCTATATCCTTACTCCTACTTCTGTGTAACTTATTTTCCTCTAAAATGTTTAAATAGCAGGTAGTCCCATCATGAGGGACAGATGGCTTGCTTACAAGTGAAGCCTGGGTGATGGCACTAACCTGGAGCTAATTAAAAGATGCACCTGTGAATTTTCCCGACACACACACATTGTCACGCAACTCATTTTTGCTTTGCACAGCAGTCCTTCATCGGCTAAGCAAACTACATGCATTCTAAGGCATCGCATAAACTGTTATGGAATTTGTCCTCACATTCTGTCTGTCATTCTGGCTTTTTTTCTGTTTTCTGCCTTCTGTTATACTGCAGTGTAGAAAATTCTTTTTGAATAAAATAAAATAAAATAATGGCTTAATGAACTGAATCATCATAATATGAGCCAGGATATGGACATAATTAGACCAGTCCTTTATACACTTTAATTCAGTGACATTAAAAAATGTGCAAGCGAGCAGAGAGAGAGAGACTAAAAAGAACACAAGAAGTGACCTTTCATGAACAAAAGGCGATCACCCAAGGAAAAAAACATGTCCTTCTTTTCAACACCTTGCCGTGGCTATGCAAGAAAGCCTGGTTTAGAAGTTACAGACCTGATGTCCGAGCCTTGTCACGAGACATGCATCTGTCGCAGCACACTGTAAATAATCCCCTTTAAGTCACAATGAAGGCAGACCAATTGCACCAAGGCCCTCAGAGAATAGAGTATACAAAATATCTGAGAGGGGACAAAGCCATCATTTGGCCATCTAAAAGCTGGATGAATACAAACGTCGATGCGTTAGACAGACAGATGGACCGTAATGGCATGTTCTCAAAAGATAATGTCACTGAAAGAGACGTCCTTGTGACTCAACAGGCAATCTCAACCTCATTCTGTCACTGTGACTGTGCAAACAAATCCACAAAACTTCAAAACTCTGACCAAAGTGGTCGGTACCCTCTGGCCCCTTTGGAGTTTTCAACAAATATGACTACTTCACAGAGGAAGTGTCTGATTTCAGGGGCTGGTATATTGAATTATGCAGTTACTTCAACAGACAGAACGAGAGAGTAAGAAGGAGAGAGGCCAAACGGCTACACCCTATGCTCTTGTGAGGGACATGACATCAGGCAACGTTTCTGGCTGTTAAGTATGTAGGACATGATGACGATGAAAATGATGTTTAAATAGCAGGTAGTCCCATCAGATGGCTTGCTTACAAGTGAAGCCTGGGTGATGGCACTAACCTGGAGCTAATTAAAAGATGCACCTGTGAATTTTCCCGACACACACACATTGTCACGCAACTCATTTTTGCTTTGCACCGCAGTCCTTCATCGGCCAAGCAAACTACATGCATTCTAAGGCATCGCATAGTGTGCTTTATGTGCAGTGTCAACGTAACAATAAACATTGAAGTTATGTTCTCCACTGTCAGTCACGGAGGAAAAGATTTCCAAAGCTTTGTTTTTAATCATTTTTCTATACACTCTATTATGCTTATCGCGGACTGAAAAAATCCATTCGACGAGGCTAGTTTCCATACAGGCCACCTGCTAGTCTGGCTCTGGTCTTTTGGGCTGCATTCAGTTCATTCTTTTGCTTCTGCCAGTATCGAATTCGTCTCAAGTCAATGTCAAACTGTTTTGCTGCTTTTCTTCCGAATGTTCTTCAGCATACACCTTCTCTTAGTCTACTGCTTTATGATCCTTTCTGGAAAAAGTAACCTAGCCAACTAAAACATTACAGAACAGTAGGCTACGACACGTGCATTAAGGCAAAACAACAACAAATTGCCAGGCGCGCCTTCATGAACAATAACAAAGTAGTCCTAGTAGGCCTACGTGGGAAAATTAATGAAATAAGCCAACGACATTACACATGAGGAGAACATGTATTTATGAAATGCATTCAATTCAGTTGTGATGTCTACTTTAGCCGATTGACTGATGCTGGTATGCTACTGTAATATAGGCTACTTTATTTGACCCCCGGCTTGTATTCGGGGCCCGGCCTTTATTTGTCCGTATCGAACACGCTCTCGGCTACTATCTGAAGCCCGGCGTGTAATTGAATCCCGGTCTTTATTTGAGGATTTACGGTACTTAAATTGCAAATGAAAGATCAAGATTAAATTCTTCACTGTAATATCGGTACTAACTGATGTCAAACCACATCATGGATGGCTCCTTGACTCATTTTTCCCGGGAAACTCACTAATGGAATGGTGCTGATAATAGGCTCCCAAACATTATCAAATTGGTTTTCTGTCCCATTAAACACACAAGTTCAACAAGTTTAAACCTTTTGATAACTGCGGCGAGTGATTGGACTTTGTTCTGTTCTCTTTTAATGGACCATTAGATTTGATTTTCCACCACCTTTATTTCCCTGTGCGGCTGTGTCTCTATAGTGGCAGATGTGGCATGTCTTGAGGGCTTGTATTGTACATCTTGGTTGTCTCCAGTTTCTTCACCATCTTCAGTCTCATTTTCTCATCTCCCTCCATACAGTAATCTTAATATTAGGTAGGCATTCATAAACACACTACCTATCCTACAATATACAGAAAGCTGGACTCACAAGAAAGGATGCTTATGAACGCCTCTGTTAAGACCTACATGTTTATGTGTGTGTGTGTGTGCGTGTGTGTGTGTGTGTGTGTGTGTGTGTGTGTGTGTGTGTGTGTGTGTGTGTGTGTGTGTGTGTGTGTGTGTGTGTGTGTGTGGCCCTCTTACCTTTCTCTGCTCTGGCCTCATCTCGTCTCTCCATCAGAAGGAAGCGGGGGCTCTCGGGCAGGAAGGGCAGCACACACAGCTGCACCACGGCCGGCACCGCCAGGAAGGCAAACAGGAAGTTCCACCTGGACTCCTGTTTCACCACAACAACCCCGACACCGCCACCACAACCAACCAAAAAGCAGAAATAGAGAGAGAGAGAGAGAGAGAGAGAGAGAGAGAGATCAGTCAACAAAGAGCACATGATTGGAAGAGGTCAAAATTCTTTAGTATTTACCTTGGTCCCTCTTGGCATGTGTCTGTAAAACTTTACTTAAACTCAGGATCCATAAAGCATTATACATCTTGGCTAACAGCCAATGGGTACATGGAGCAGTTGTTGTAAGTCTTGTCATGTTGTCTATATAAGCTTGGATGGGAGGTAACCGGGTGCCGTCCTGCAGCCTCTTATCACCAACAACCCATTTAAATATCCTTATAATAACCTCTATTGTCATGGTGAAAGCTAACGGTGAAATGGTGCATCCAGCCATGATACCAATCTTCAACTACTTGTGTTGAAGCACACCTTAATATCCTCAAAAAATGCTTTGACTAATGCTTACATCTTCTCAGGGACCTGAAAGTAACTGGATGCCTTCTACAACCGACCTTTGAGGCACTGATCCAAAGGTATTAGTGAGGTCTAAAGAATACTACATGGAGGTCTTTCCTTGCTGCCTGAATGCTACTACTTTCCAAACATCCAGAAAATCCTGGGATTACTGCATTCTGCACAGAAGTAAAATTATTTTACTTAAAATAGGAGACCAACCTCCTTAGTACCACACTAAAGAACATCTTTCCTTTCCTGAGAAGACTGCTAGATTGAAACTAGCCTATGGTCACATTGTTCTTCTCCTTTGAAATGAAAATGCCATCTGTCGGATGCCACATCCTTGGAATCTTTCCTTTTTTCCATACAATCACCATAAGCTTCCATAGATATTTCAAAAAATCAAGTGCTCTTTTGTAGACACGATAAGGTACCCCATTAGGGCCAGGAGCTAATTCAGTCCTTACATGATGCACCACATCTTGCACCTCTCTCCACCTGGTTACTAAATGAATTAAAACATATTCTGTCTGGTTGTAAAACTAGCTTGACCTAGGATTTTTTTTAAATCATTGGAGTGTTTGTTTGAGAATAAATTAGTTGTGGTTAACTCTTTGCCGGTTAATGACAGGGACGGTAGAATTTCTTTTATGCACGAGGGGCAGCAAAGAGGACACCAGGGGCAAATAGGGTAATGTGTGGGATTGAAGATTGCTCTCTTATGTCGGAAAGACAACTTCAAGTTTCACTGGGTATTGTTGTGACTGCTATGAGACCAGACTTGTTTTTTTTTCATTTATTGAGTTGATGATTCCCTTTGAAGATGTGATTAAGGAAGCCTTTGAAAGGAAGAGGGGGTAAGTCAGGGACACCAGACACCACTGTTGAGCCTGTGGAGGTGTTGTGGCCAATGAAACACTGACGAAGGAAGGTGCCCACTTGACAACCCCAGTGACAGGCTCACAAAGTAGTCTTTGTTGTTGTTGTTGTTGTTGGTATGTACTGGTAAGCAGGGTGCGATTTGCCGGGGGGAAGGGGGGGGATTTACCCCCCCTCTGGTTTTTACATCCCCACCTCAGCTGGATGAATTTCATACATGGGGGGGATAACCCTCAATTATTAAAAAAACCAATGAAAAAACAGACAGGTTGTGACAGCGTTTTCTTACACTTGCTTACATCGCTGGCACTAACGTTCATCTTACCCGAACTGTCGGCATTTTCAGAATTCGCTGGCTTTGCTAATTTCCGTGTATAGGCTACTGTACAATGAATATGAAAATATTTGTTCACTGAATTAGCGAGTTCTGTCCAAAACAGTTGCGTTTCAGTTTCGGTTTCAGTATTTCAACGTGAATGAGAGGGAGCACAAGAACTGAGCGTCTAGCAGCGATTATCATATCATAGACATATATGATGCATGTATATGAAGAGAATTAGGCCTATGTATTGCTTGTTTTTTTTTCATGATAAAAAAAAAAAAAACATCCCCCCCTCTGGTTTTTGGACTAATCGCACCCTGCTGGTAAGTATCAGTATGATGGTTGTAGTGTACCTGGCTGTGTTATAATACTTTGGCTAGGTTGTTGGTTATGAGTACTAGCATAGGATAGTGAGAGGTTTGTATGATGGTTGTTGTGTTCCTGGTTGTGATATAGTTCTTTGGCTAGGTTGTTGGTTATGAGTACTTGCATAGGATAGTGAGAGGTTTGGTTGCTGTGGGAAGTCCCCAAAAAGGAATTTAGTAGCACAACAAGCAACAAGTAGCACAAGGAATTTAACATCTTTTCCTGTGTATAACTCAAATAAAGTTGAGGTGAATACTGCTGAATTATGGCTGCATGAAAGGTAAGAATCAGATAAGCTTTTTATTCATCTATTTTTCTCACTCTGAAAGGTAATAATAAGGAGAGGGCCTTTCTAAATAGCATCTAATAGAAAAAACATTGTTTTGTTGAATTGAGTTGGCTCCACTCCCAGGTCTCTGCCCAGGCTTGAGGATCGGCAAACAGCTTACACATAATTTAACGAAAAAAAGGGACGTTCTCTTTTTCACTGTCCTTACCCAAAACTACAGGTTGCACTGCGGAAGGTAATAACCTTCACACAGCAGGTTGCAATTGGCCCACCCCTGGTAAGAAACCCCTGAAAGGTATCATGGAAAGCACACAGAGGGGGCGTACCCTAACATTTACACACTGAAGGTTATCATGCTCACCCTGCCACTGTGTGTGTGTGTGGTGTGTGTGTGTGTGTGTGTGTGTGTGTGTGTGTGTGTGTGTGTGTGTGTGTGTGTGTGTGTGTGTGTGTTTGTGTGTGTGTGTGTGTGTGTGTGTGTGTGTGTGTATGTGTGTGTGTGTTTGTGTGTGTGTGTGTGTGTGTGTGTGTGTGAAATATTATTTCAAAGAAAACTAAAACCGTGACTGGAACTTTAACCTGTAACCTTCAGACATAGTCTATGTTTGCTGTCTATAAACTTGCAGAACTTACTGAATTTCTGGCAAGTGTATGTGTCCGGTAAAGGTTGAATGTATCAGATGGTCATACTACGTTGCTCTGATTGGTTCTAGGTATCCAATTGAGCTGGTTCGTTGAAACACGCTCCATAATCACAGCTCAATGAAGCAGTATCAGACTCATATTCTAACTAGATGAGTATGACATCGTCAGGCTAGGAAAACACCCCACTGAATATGAAAAAAAGTTCCCGCATCTCAACACAGACTACTTGGGGACATGTGAATTGACCTGTATTAAGTGAAGAAGCCTGTTTTCACAAGATGTTTCGAAATTTGGCATGCTGGCATACTTCACAAGATCTTCTGAATTTTGGCATACGTAGAGCCTGCATCAACGGGGCTAAACAAACATTGGTTAGTGCGTCACCAGTGTGTGGCCACTTCAGGCGAGAGCAGCATTAGATAACCTCGGGTCAGCTAGGGGGGTTGGGGTGAAGGTTTATTTTTTATTTATTTTTTTGTCGTACAGGAGAGGACCCGGATCGGTGACTTAAAACTTCTGGATCGATGAATGCAGAGGATGAGTCAGCACCTCATGTAGAGTGCCGACTCACCCATGGTAGACGAGTCCACAGTCCTCAGTACTGTCAGAGTCGCTTGTTATTACACAGAAATACTCACACTCCCACACACATTTACTTATACTCGAATAGAGATAGAAAGAGAGCAACAGAGAGAGAGAGAGGGAGAGAAATAAAGAAAAAAAGTTGAATATCTGTCTGTGTCATACTTGGGCTTTGGGCTTGGGCTTTGTGTCAGTGGGGATTCATAATCAGTCCAGCCACTGTAATGCCATTCAGAGCAAGAAAAAGGATCTCAACTCTCCAAATCTCCTTACATAAGAGTCCCTCACTCGTCTCTCTTCTTTCAATAAATGTTTTCAGTGCCCATCATCCTCTGGCTCTCTGCCGCTGTGCTTGATCGAGCAAAGGCCTAGGATGGAATCCCTACAGTGTCCCTACCCAGGGTGGAATCTCTTCAGTGTCCCTACCCAGGGTGGAATCTCTTCAGTGTCCCTCCCCAGGATGGAATCTCTTCAGTGTCCCTCCCCAGGATGGAATCTCTTCAGTGTGCCTCCCCAGGATGGAATCTCTTCAGTGTCCCTCCCCAGGATGGAATCTCTTCTGTGTCCCTCCCCAGGCATGAATCTCTTCTGTGTCCCTCCCCAGGCATGAATCTCTTCAGTGTCCCTCCCCAGGATGGAATCTCTTCTGTGTCCCTCCCCAGGCATGAATCTCTTCTGTGTCCCTCCCCAGGCATGAACACGAGTAGCTTGGCAGTCATTGCCTCCACATCCGACGGCTCTCAGCAAGATGGTAGTTTTCTTTTCCTTTTCTTTTTCTCTTTTCAAAATCTCGGTCTTGTGGCCTGCATGCATCCACTGCAAAGGCATGTGAACCAAAGAAGAAGAAGAAGAAGAAGAAGAAGAAGGAAGCCAGTCCTGGTCCCAAAGCAAATAAGTGCTCTAGGAACAAAATGCCAGGCCTGTGCTAGACACGGATGGTCTAGAATGATGATGACTTGAATCTGCATTAAAAGCATGAGCGAGTTTTCATCAGGCTCAAGGAGTCTCCAGCAGGGTGGACTCAATGGACTCAAAACAAATGTGCAAATATATTCTGGGTGCTGATGAGCCTGCCAGGAAGCTGAAATAATGGAGGATAATGTGGAGGAGATTTGTTAGCAAGCAGTGCCATCTCTATGCGATGCACCATCAGAAGTTATTCAATCATGCAAGCAGAGAGAGTATTCTGTCGTGAAACTGGAAAAAGCCATGACAGGCGTGGAGTGATGAGCTGAGGCTCTCTATTACAACACTGCATGGAATTCACTTACAGAACTAACAGGGAGGACAGGCAGTCTCTGGGAGGGAGTTATTTTGGCAGCCCTTAAAAGCAGTCAAAAAACAAGTGTCAGAAAAATAAAAAATAAATCTGAGACCTTCTCAAAAAAGCCTTTACAATGTATGACTTCATACATTCCTTTTAGTAGGTGCAGACCTTGGGCACCACCATACGAATAATAAATCTTTGTGAAGATATATTTGCTTTTTTATAGAGAAATAAAAAAAGACACCCTAACCCTAAGCCCCCCCCCCCCCCACACACACACACACACACACACACATGGAGGAATAGTTCTCCAATGATTGTGTCACTTTAGTGCCTTTTAATTGGAGGCCAGGTATATTCATGACATACTGTATAGTCAGTACATCTACAATACTGCCTCGAGTTTAAACCAATAGGTGACTCAGTGCTGTATCCCAGTCAAGGCAATGAGCCGAGGGATCAGAGTACAACCCAAAGAACCACTGTACAGCTATTGCAAAGCTAGTGCACCTCTGCCGCAGGAAGTAATACAATCAGTCTGGCACTGTAACACCTTTTGTGTGTTCAGCTTGATAAAGTGGCCATCCACAAGCTCAGTTTAATCACATCATTATTCCCTGGCCACTGAGCTGAGAGATTCTCTACAGGAGTATTCGTAAAGTGTCTGGACAGTGTAGCTCTTTTTCCATCACAGGGCTTCAGGGAAGCCTCCAGCACACGGCGGAACCACCCAAAGCCCCTTAATTTGCAATCAACCCAGATGTCTCTCCTGTAAATTTGTCATAGGCAGAGCGTCAGGAGATGCTCAAAGCATTATTTATGGCTACAATGTCCCAGGGTGGTCCTCAACACACATAAGGAGCAAATATAAATAAAAACAAAATTTGAGGAGGGCACTGTGGCGCGAGCCAATTAGCCCCTCATTTATGGCCAACAATGCCCGTGGGGACACAGGTTCGTTTCTGGCCTGCTGTCATTTCCCGGTCATCTCCCCACCTCTATACTCCTCCTCACTGTCCAAAATACTTAACTGTCCTATCCAAATAAAGGCTAAAATAAATCTTAAAAAAAAAAAAAAATTATAATTATATTTGATTGATCAGTGTGTTCCATTTCAGTTCCCTGCCTGGTGCTGCTCAATTTAAAATATGCTGATGAATACAGAAGCCCTTTGATGGTTACCTGATCTGGGTTGGATAAAAGAGAATTCATTAACGAATACATTAATAACATTAATAGATTGGACTGATAATAGCACGCAGTACACTAACATACTGTTAGCGCAGCAGGCCCCATTGATCTTAATTTGACATCAACAGTGATCATAAATCTCTGCATCACCACACGCTGACTCCAGACTCAATGAAGTGGCTAACTCAAAGCTAAATACAGTTCATCTCGGGACTTCCCAAATATAAGAAAATACTTCCTCTGAAGTAAATGTAGTAGTGGAGGAATGACAAGGATGCAGGAGAGTCACTGCAATCACGGCAGTAGCTACGTGAAGCAACACCGAAACCTTCTCAGAGCACCCCACAGAGATGCCCCTCCAACATGTTAGGTATTACGTAAACACAAAGTTACAAAGTTCAATACTTAAACACAAACAATGCGCAAGAAGACTGAGCTGTATGCAAACATAGAACTCAGAGGCAGACACCAAAAATGATTCACAATTTATACATTCATGTGACTGCGAGGTAGGATAAGTACATATGGGGCAAAGAAGTGTAGAGCCTGGCGATAGGGGTAGCAGAAGCTTGCTACTGAAATCAATGATTTCTTTCCACAGACTGTCCACATGGAAAGTAAAACACAAATGGAAACTCAAGGCATTCTGGTAAGGCCAGGCCCGCACAGTCTCCTGATTGATTTCAATTGTGTTGTATTAATCCTTTCAGGGTAGCGACTCTGAAGAGGGTCAAGAGGTGAAGGAATTCATTTACCTTGCTGCTGAATGAAGAAAGAAAACTAGACAGAAACATGATTCAGAAGAAGAGTTCCTTAATTAAAGCTTTTTTTGACATCTATTATCCCATTATTTATCATCAACTTCAGCTGTGAAGACGTATAGAAGTGCATAGGTGGTCAGGCAGTAATAGCAATCTGGGCTACTATCTGTGCAGACTGAAGAAGCTGAAAACTGGTCTCTCCTGCAAGATTGAATTTCAGTCTGTTGTGCTTTCAAATCTTTGAGGTGTATGGTCATGGTCTCTGGAATAGAGAAAGTTGATCACCACGTGTCTTGCTTCATGTTATAAAAACCAGTATACCCAGTCCACCAGTGACCTTCAGAAATGAGGGCCTATTTCAAATATCATTGATTTGCATTACAAAGGACTAGCCATGTAAGTGTCGGTTTTTAAGGATTGGAGAGTTTCATGGGGGTAATCTCGGAGTCCAGTGATGTAAAGCTCATTCACACATGTGCACATACTTGACAGACTTACTTTCTTACACACAGACTTACTTTCACACACACACACACACACACACACACACACACACACACACACACACACAGTATGTGCGCCCACACACATAAACATGCCTAAATATGCAAATTGAATGTTCACGCTTGTCAGGACCTGTCTTCCTCATTTCTGGGAAATAAAAAAAACCTTTATATAGAAATGTACAGACACACTCATGCACAAGCACACCTACACACAACCCATTCAAGAGGTCTCGTTTATTAAGTTAATGAATTTCTGCCGTGTGTAGTCAAAGCGTTATTCAGTCGCAGGCACTGGGTGTAGGCGAACGTTAGCTAGCTCCCCCTGGTCTTGGTTTGGCAAACTGATAAAAACCCAATCCAATAAGGAGACAATGGGTAGCACTGCAGAATCATTAATCTCTTAAACACACATTTATCGACTCTCCTGTGGTACAGAAGCTCAATGAAAAACCAGCGCGCGCCTACAACCAACACCCCCCGCTCCACGGTTGTCACACAGTGCGTAACTCAATTAGACCGAAAACCTATTTCAGTATTTAAAGAGCACGGACAAGGAAAGGGAGAGGAGGAATGCAATGTTCCAAAAAAAGGAGAAAAAGTGAGCGCCGGGAATGTTCCATTTCCTGGTTTCCGTGGCAGTAGTGGAGTCATTTACACTCACAGTGAAGTTGGGCATCGCCTCATTATATGGCAACAGAGAGGGAGAGAATCTGTGAATTTCCTCGGGTAGTCGCGGGGCAGAAGATGTGAAAAGTGTGAGGAAGGAGAGCGTTGAGTTCCGTCTGTACGACTCCTCTCTCCTATTACCAACTCTACCCTTCAACGCCCTCCAATCCCGCACAAGGATCTTTATTAATACTGCAAGAAGCAGCCCGCTGTGATGCACATGATGAGAAGGAGAAGAGAGAAAGGTATAAAATGGAACTGTCAAGAAGAAACTCTCACCCTTTGGTGATCTCGTTTAAAATAATAGGGGCAGAAGAGCATAAAGGCTATACTGCAATGCCTACCTGAGAGTCTTACTAATATCACAGGCTTGCTTGATGAAATGACAGCTCCAGTCATGTTTTGATAGTATACTATTCACCAGCTTGACATTCCTGACAACAGGACATATAATATTGTATTTATTTAGTATAATATGCATCAGATAGATATATATGAACTATAGAAAATAAATTGGTTCTATAAGGTGCAAAACTAAGCAGAACGCCTCTTCCATGAGAGGACATGATAAGCTGGGGAGATGAAATGAGGTTTCAATCAAGGGGAAGGTTCTGAGAGGAGGAGAAACAGGAAATAATAAAAATGTGTGTGTTGATGTGATCTGTAGTAGGAAGAGAACCGCCTATCACATTTACTACCCTACCTTCTCCCCCATCAGCTTTCATAGAAGTCATCCACCTTCAAACCACAATCTCCCCCCAACCACACACACACACACACACACACACACACACACACACACACACACAAACACACGCACACACACACACACACACACACACACACACACACACATTTCCTCTTTTTCTTCCTCCCCTTTTCCCTTTTGGAGGCTAGTCCTTTGATTAACCTGTGCAATCTGCTGGGAATTAAGCTGGAAAAGTGAACGTTTATGGGCTACAGTGTGGCAATACATACAATCCTACATTCTTGTGTGTGTGTGTGTGTGTGTGTGTGTGTGTGTGTGTGTGTGTGTGTGTGTGTGTGTGTGTGTGTGTGTGTGTGTGTGTGCGCGCGTGCGTGCGTGTGTTTGAGACTGAGGTGCACCTTTTTCCTTCACTGTGAAAAAATGAGGAAATATTCAAGGTTTGCCACCTTTATCCCAGGAGGGAAAATTGGCTGCCCTGCTATAGGACAGGTACAAGGACTAGGTCTTACTGCTAAATATGTTACTCCCTGGGTCCACGACTAAAAGAAATGTCATACATGCAGACTCACACAGGCATATCCATGTATACACATACAGCCACATACACACAGACACAATAAATCTGTTAAAATATTTTCTTGATTTAGTCAAATCTGAAATTGTGCTAAAGAAAATGGGACTGATGGTGTGTGTATGTGTGTGTGTGTGTGTGTGTGTTAGTGTGTGTGTGTACCACATGTAATGTGTCTCCCAAATGGCACAGTTTCACAGTGATTCAGCCTTGCCAGGGCAGTAAGTCAGGACAGTTTGATCGCAGTGACTCAGCCTTTGCAGGGCAGTAAGTTTGAAAGTTTCACCATTGAAAGTTTAGTTGGTTCTTTGTCACACATTGAAGACTTAATGTACTATGTATTTCGTTGTATGCTAATACAATGACAATAAAGGCTTTTCTATTCTATTTCTTTTTCTAACTTGTCTTTGGTGCATGGCACAGTTCGACATAATCATCTCCAAGGCAACTAAGGATCTGTAAGATATCCACTGACCAAAAGAAGACCAAGAAGATCCATTGACAAGTTGACATGTGCCCTTTAACAGTGAATACAGCGGGTTAAACCTTGGGCAAGGAAATAATTGACTACCTGAACACCCTTGCTCATTTGTGGGACAGGATGTGATACGTATATGTGTAGAGTTCATATTTCGTGTCTTTGCCATTTTATATGAGATTTGGAGCTGCACAGGCCACAAATGCCGTGACTTAGGAGTTTGACCAGTGATTTATAAATTTGCCATGAGCAGGAAATGGCTGTCTCCTGGCACCCAGCAAGCCACCTCCAAATGGACTTGGTGACAGACATAAAGCAATGAACTTTAAAAGGCAATCTACTGTGCACATAAAAATTGTAATAGCTTATTGTAATTAGATAACACATAGGAAGATCGAGCTTGGCATGTTTTTAGACAGGTGTAGGTGGTGGTGGTGGTGGTGTGAGATCATTTAAACAAGAATTTATGGAGGATACTGAGGAGTTGTTATTTTAAAAACACTTATACTTACAAAATGTGGATATCTGTTTTGTGTGTGTCTATGTGTAACATATGAAATGTGCTTCATAAATAAACTTGAACTTGAAGTTGAACTTGTGTGTCTTTATCATGGAACTCAGGTGTCTCGTCTGAACAGAATGCCTTTGAGATAAATGATCAGATTATGTGTGATTATGCCCCTCATACTGTATATGCTCCTTTTGTAATCATTATTTGTCCAAAAATAAAAATAGGACATATACAATTTTCTTGTCATACTGGTTATGGTAAATGTCAAACAAGATTCATTATTGTGCAAGAAAAAAATATTTGAATGATGATCAGAATAGATTCTATACTTGTGTTAATTATGCCCATGCATCACCCAGTACATTCTTGAGGTCTACACTCCATGACATAAAAAATCAGTCAAGTCGAGTCAATTTATACTCTCACTTGTAGCAGAATGGAAACAGAATGACAAACAGTTGCAAAGGAAAATAACGTCTAAAGTCATAAAAGACTTATGTTATGTTCATTATGTTTTTGGGATGGGTAGGAGGACGGGTTATAAGGCAAAGCATTTCAACAACACCGCATGAATTGCTAAAAAGAGATTAGCGACGACTCTGGCGTTGCGCAAGCCATCACAGCCTGCCAAATGCCCTTCAGAGAGTCCAACTTCTCCAACACACTGCCATGGTCTGCTAATGAAGTGTCAGATCAATTATGCAGGGCGACAGAGATTGAGCATTTACTTACAGAGGGAAGAGATTACCAGGGGAATGTGCACACACACACACACACACACACACACACACACACACACACACTCACACACTCACACACTCACACACTCACACACTCACACACACACACACACACACACACACACACACACACACACACACACATGCGCGCATGGGAATGTCAAACACCTCCACCTGTGGACTGCGGTGAAGGAGCACGTGTAGAGAAAATGGATGGTCCTGTGTGGAGGCATCCCGCTGAGCCATTGATCTAGTGCAAAAAGGCACCCCTGAATTATGACAGTTATTAATGACACCCGTGGGGATTTCCTCTAGGCCAAACACCCGAGGCAAGCCTGTCAGGGACTGACATTTCCGAACTGGGAACAAAAAGGCCACAGGTATCTCATTAAAGTTTGCCTAGGGAGATTAAAAGGGAATTCCAAAAACTGAAAGGAAGCCTGTTGGGCAAATGATGGCCAGGATGGACAGGGGGGAAGGTGCACTTGATTTCACAATGATGTTTTCCCCATGATTTCACAGATCAAATCTCTTATTGTACACTGACAGTGACAAATATGCCCTTGCATCTCCACATAGGCCATCTTCACATTGGCCATCTTCAAATAGGCCCAGATTCCCTTACAGGTGCGGAATATGACAGCATCCTGTATGTGGGTCGCGCTAGTCAACACAGGGAGTGACACGTGCAGAGCCCACCACTGTCTTCCTATAACTTATGTATGAGCTCAGACCGAAACACAGGACCTACCAGGGCTGTCTTACATAAATGATATGGTTGAATTAAAAATAGCCCCCAGTGTCCTTTCAGGCAGCAGCACAGGGGTCAAACACATGCATTGCGCTTAACATATAGAGAGTTACAATACGAACGTTACGATCAGGTAGTATATATGAAAAGGCACTCTCACTGAGACACAATGCAATCCCATTCATTGGATGCAGAGTCAAGCACTGTCCCATTTCTAACAGGGGAAAAAAATAATTGTGTTTTGGGCAGTCTGATGAATCTCAGATGCTATATCTATGGAATTGAAGACTCAGTAAAGGATTAAACCTGCAACAGTTAATAGAACTGATGTATCTTATGTGACAGGAAATGAAGAGGGGCATGTAGAGTGGCATTTATTTTACATTCTATAGATATAGTACATGTTCCTGCCTTTTAAAACCAGACCGCGGATAGTGTAGTAAACATTTTAAAATGCCTAGTGCAGTAGGCAGCATTATTTCCTGTCAAGAGACACACAGGAGTGGTTGTGTACAATCTGATGAGTACAAGCTCTTCCACAATTTCAACAGACTTGAGAATGAGATCTACTGAGCAAAATCCATCTACGCTATCTTCAAACGCCTGTCCCAAACACTAGACCACAACACACATAGTTTTGTGTGACAGAAACCTACATTGAACACTGCTCTGATAAATTCCCAGCAGGTATTATCACATTGCTCAGAAGTGATTTGGGCAGAGGACACAACCCGTTGACTGAATATTTATGCGGCACAAAAGGGGGGGAAATCTCGCCGTGTGCAAAGTGTGAAGTGCCAACAGTGTGTGATCGAATAAGAGAAGGAGGTTTGTGTGTGTGGGTGGGAGAGAGAGAGGGGGGGGGGGGTGCCTCCCCAGGGAGAGTGCATTTGTTGAGCTTTGGCATCTCTGTGTCTCACTCTGTAATAAGTCACAAAGAAGATGGAAGAAAAAAGAGGATGGGGGTGGGGTGGGGTGGGGTGGGAGGGGGGTGGCGCAGAGAGCTAGGAGGATCAGGATGCGTTAAGAAGCAGGGGAGGTAAAGACCCATTTCAGGAAAGATAAATAAAAGCCCATGGAGGCCTGAAGCCTGACGTCTGGGCCTCGTTGAGAAGATAGAGGAAGAGAATGGACAGAGTGGGGAGGTGGGAGGACAAACGATCAACCCAGTGCTTCTTTGCTTTTCATGTCCAATGCAATGTCAAGGGCAAGTGTGAACCAAGTGAGAGATGAGAGGGTTGAGTGTTATAAGACAAATCATAGAGAAAAGGTGAGAGACAGAGGTGAGAGACATGTTATATTCACAGGGAGTGATTGTGTGAGGACTCACCTCGCCAAAGATCTGCGGCAGTCCCAGCACCTGGCCGGTGAAGACTCCCAGGCAGATGAAGATGGAGTTGAACTGGCCGATGGAGCCGCGGATTTGGCGCGGGGATATCTCACCCAAGTACATGGGGAGCGCACTCAGGGCAATCCCTGGGTGAAAATGGAAAAGCATATAGGTCAGCCTCCACTCTGTGCCGACCTTTTGCCTTCTATAGCGACCTCAGAAATAGGTAAGCAGTTGGGTGTCAGTTTCTTGAAATGTCAGGGCGTGAATGTTCATATTGAAACATATGGAGTTATTAGTTGCTTATTCAATAGAGTTACAGAAATCCCTTTTCCCATGAGTGCATTCACTGTAATAGGCTGTAAGAGCAATTGATTTGGCCAAAGTAGTGCTGTCTAGACGGTCTCTATCTTTTATTTGCTAATTTCTTTTTCATTGGAGCATTGATTCTTTTAGTTGTGGCCATGTGCATCAGTGGTAGACAAATTACAAGTGCAACCAAGACCATGAATGAAGCAGTAAGCCCTGAGCCGTGAGCGTTAACTGAGCAATCGGTGGTGAAGGGCCTTGGTAAGAAAGGTGACCAAGAACCTGATGATCACCCTGGCTGAGCTCCAGAGATCCTGTGTGGACATGGGAGAAACTTCTAGAAGGACAACCCTCACTGCATACCTCCACTGATCTGGGCTTTATGTCATAGTGGCCAGACGGAAACAAAAATGTTCTGGTCAGACGAATCCAAGATTGAATAGTTTGGCCTCAATTCTAAGAGTCATCAGTCATCACCTGCCCAATCTATCCCAACAATCCAGGTGTGCAAAGCTTGTTGTGTCATACCCAAGAAGGCTTGAGGCTGTAATCACTGCCAAAGGTGCTTCAACTTAGTACTGAGTAAAGGATCTGAATCCTTGTCAATGTGATATTTCAGTTTCCTTTCTAAAAATTGCAACAGCAGCAGCATCTACAGTTTTCGGCGTTCAGCCTATTTCTCACACAGGAGGCTTGAGGTTCACAGCAAGAAATAGAAAGTAACAGACTTATATAGACAGGCTGTAGCAGCAGCAATGCTGGCAGTGTGGATAAACACATGCATGTGAGCTGCAGCAGTTCAGCCACGGAGCCGTCAAGCACCCCTGCAATGCAACTGGTGTGGAACAGGAGAAAGGCTGCAAAATAACAAAATGTGAAAAAAGTGAAGGGGTCTGAATACGGTATTTCATTTTTATTTAGAGCACAAACCAAAAAATGTGGCTCTGCGGAGGCACTATCAGTGATTTCTGTTTGCGGCACAAAAAAAAAGCCAGGCTGTTCTAACTACAATGCTGTTCCACACAGCCTAAGGTTATTAACTTTCAGAAAGAAAGTTAAAAAAGGCAGAAGTCAATTACAGATCATCTGATGAAGGCCTATTTGGGGATGATCTGCCTCCTGACATAATTGGCCAAGAAATGCAACGTGGTGTCACCGAATTGAGGGTTGTCATGGTCTCATTATAGTTAAAGAATTGACTTAGAGTGCTGCTCTGTCACTTACTGTTCTCAGCCTTCCTCGTTAACGCACCCTGTTGGCAGGGTCGTTTTTAGTCACCCATTCGTCCTAGCTGCCAATGTCACTGACCAAACCTGTCTTGAAATGACTGCCGAGATGCTCAGTTCTACTTCAGTTCCTCTGAACCTCTAAAGCTATTTGAAATGCCCACCATCATAGATGAGACAGGCATAAGACCAGTCTTCCATTATTGAATGGCTCCACACACATGGACTCAATATTACAAGTTGAAATCAATATAAAATCAAAACAAGGCCATAGAAATGTAGCAGAGGCCAACTGCTATGTGCACACTGTACATACATAATGTGTCTGACTCAAAAAGGTAGTCTCAAATTTTCGAAAAACATATTAATCTAAAATTACGATAAAATTCATCCTCATCAATTCAAATAATGAAATTACATCAATCAAGTTATCACCTTCTGGCATTACTTGGATCACATAATGACTTTAATATGAAAAATGTTTGGCCATAATGGGGTAGTAATTAACGTTTGCAGTGGATATACAAAAATGGGGGGTGAGCGGCATCTGGGTGTTGGGTTATTGAACGTAAGGGGCACTCACCAGAGTCCAAGCCAATGATGAATCGACCAATGATGAGCATCTCAAAAGAGCCTGCGGTTTCTCCCAAAGTCAAGAGTAATGCAGCTATTATCGCATTCACATTATTCAGTAGCAAGGTGCCCTTCCTATGATCAGTCAGAGAGAGACAGAGAGGGGGGGGGGGGGGGGAGAGGGAGAGAGAAAGAGAGGGAGAGAGAGAGAGGGGTGGGGGAACACAAGAACGGTGGTTGTCAAGGTTAATTTGTTTGTTTACTGTCTCAAATTCCTTTCTTCGTCCATGTTGCTGGGGCATAATTAACTTATTATCCATGTGGTCATCAGTTTACTCTGTGCACTTGTTCATGTAACTGAAGAAGCACGGCTAAGCTCAGTCTATTGATTTTCTGCTCACTCGCTCTGTCTCACAGTGGAGGAACTATGTTTGGCTTCAGGATGGAGGAACTCTAAGAGGCTTGTCAATGCCAGAGTGAGATATAAATCAGAATATATTTGGTAGTAGCTGCTCATTTAACAATAGCAACTTTATGCTAATCTATTGACCACTGCCAGTAAACACAAAAATACCTTATCAAAATACAATGACATTAAGTGGTGTGGGATGGAGAACATGCATCACAGAGTCCACATTGTGTATTCATGACAGTTAGTATGGAGCCATTATTTCATCAGTTTTATTAATAAGAGTTTCACAAATCCAATTTCCTGTAGATGGAGGTAAACTAAGCAACACATCAGATCAGGCAGAACAACACAATCAAGCTCGGGATTTGAAATAATTCACATGCTAATCTTTTAACTGAGGGCTTCAAAGTCACTTTCACCTTGTTCAATTAAAATGCAAAACGAAACGCCCTACCTATCAGCCGCCTTGTCCATGACATTTGATGTGGCAATCTCATTTTCTCTTTTTACTCTTTGGCCCCTTTTTAATGTGTAAAAAAAAGTACATTTTGTTAAAAAAATATCCCGATGTTGCATCCATGTGGTTATTGATCGCATACATTTTGTATTGCCTGTAAATTATGACATTTCTGAAAAATGTAAGCGCATATTCACATGCAGTAGACGCATAGAATACATAGTATTTTTATTACACATTTAACAGCATCTTTCCAATGTTCTTTCAGACTGACATCACTTTTAGTGTGTGACAACACACGGTACGTACTGCAGCTTTAATGACAGAAACATGAGGTGTTATTTCAGGTGTCACGTTATGAATGCCAACACTGTCATGTAATATTCCCCGTATGAATGATTCTCATGTGAAAGACAGACAGGCAGCAAACAACAGTGCCGGACTGCCTTCCTCCCTCGGACAGGATTCAGGCTCATTATGTTCCACATTGGTTTGTTCGCGTCCATTAGACGTCTATTTGCTCTGGCAAGTAATGATTTTTCACGCCATCAAATTCAATCACGTAGAACATCAGGGGAAAAAAATACGGACTGATGCATTATTTCTATTATGCTTCATTCTGTTGTGACTTGATCTCTGTACCCTTGCTGTCATGGAAGGTCATGGACACTCTCAATGGCTTTGCTTTCAAAACGTCAATCGGTATTTGTGGGTCCCAAGACTAATATAAGACATGGCAGGAAGTAATGCCTATGTCAGAAGACTGCTCCAGAATGCACAAGAAGTTTACACAGCCTGGCTAACCTCACATGGAGCATAAGGGAAAGAAGTCCAACCATTTTGTGTTTTAGGAACATGCAGAGAATAACGTCTGAAATGTCTATTTGGAATGTCTACATACCGTTCAGAGTTCCTTACCAGATGGGAAGTGACGTAGGCACGCATCCAACTTCGAATACACTATTCATTCACGCCTGGAAGGCTGAGATGCGTCAATCATCTCCTGAGCCCGCCCCCTCAGGAGCGCATAAATATGAGCGCTTTGACGCATCTCGTTCTCTTTTCAACTTTCGACGTTAGGTACCAGTACCTAACATCACACTTATCGTTACGCTCAAGAAAGAATTGCTATTTGCTAATTTATCTTGTGTGCTTAATACTCTTGTAGCCGGTGAGTCGGGCACGCCAGAGAGAAAGGGGACCGTCACCGCCTGTGCCTGGTCTGCTTAGGCAAAGACCATGCGGCTGCTGCCCTCGGCGAGGACGACCCCTCGTGTGAACTCTGTGCCAAGATGGAGTTGGCCAGAGTCAGGAGGTGCCTGGCGTTCTGGGAACGCAGGGGCTCAGGGACGCGTGCGCCAGCGCCGGCTGGGGGGGCTCCCCCAGTCGGGCTGCGTGCTCCCTCCGCTTCCAGCAGCGTGTTGTCTGGCATCCGCCCTCCGTCTGTAGCCTCACCCGCTAGCCCTTCCCCCTCTCCCATCCCTCCCCCCGCCCAGTTGGTCACCACGGAACGCGAGGCGGTGGAGCTACCCTCTAGCTTCGAGGAGATGCCGGCCCTCGAACTAGACTTCAGTCTGGACACCGAGAGCCTGCCCGAATCCGAGGAACTCTCGTCGGAGAGTGAGGTTATGGATGTGGCCAAGCAGCCGCCCGTCACTTCCAGGACCCTGGGCCAACAGCTGCATGAGGTGGCACTGAGGGCTGCGACCCACCTCGGTCTCCCTCTCCCTCCACCTCCTGTCGTGCAGCCTTCCCTGCTGGACGGGGAATTCTTCGGCGGCCCACCAGCTACGGCTCCCAGCCCCCTCCCTTTCTTCGCAGAAGTACATAGGGAGCACACAGCGACCTGGTCCACGCCCTACTCAGGACGTGCCCCGGTTCCAGGCTTCGCCGCCTACCTCCACCTCGACCAGGCGAAAGAGAGCGGCTACCTCTCCGTGCCTCCGGTGGAAGACGCAGTGGCGGGTTACCTCTCACCCTCTACTCCCTCGGCGCATCTCGGCCAGAAGCCTGCTCTGCCCTCACACATTTCCCGTCACCAGGCTTCATTGGCGGAGAAGATGTACCTGGCGGCTGGGCAAGCCGCTTGTTCCACCAACACCTCTGCTCTCCTGCAGCCTTACCAGGCGAAGCTGCTAACGGAGTTAGCCGCGTCGCTTGGAGGCGACCATCAGGTGGTGGCTGAGCTGCGCAGGGCGACGGATCTCTCTCTCCGTCTCACTCGCTGCACGGTGCAGGCTCAGGGAAGAGTCATGGGCATCTCCGTCGCGACTCTGCGGTCGCTTTGGCTGTCACTGGCAGAGCTCAGCGACAAAGAGAAGGCTCCTCTTCTGGACTCGCCACTCACCGTCGACGGGGTCTTCGGTGAGTCTGTGGGTACGATGGCTGCCCAGTTCGAGGCGGAGAAAAAGAGTCGCGAGGCGCTTCAAGCCTGGATGCCCCGCTCCATCTTTGACCAGCGCTGCTATCCTCAGGCAACTCCAGCCACAGGAGCCAAGCGCAGCGGATTCCATTCGCCAGCACCTCCGCCAGCTAAGGTCCCGGCGCGCCGTGGATGGCACAGACACCCCTTCCGCCTCCCAGAGCAACCCGACTCACGTCAGCCCGCTCCACGCCAGACGCAGAGCCCACCCTGCGGAGCACGCCAGCATGCTGCCAGGCGGGGGAGAGGTCGCGGAAACTCTTCAGCCTTCTGATCTGCGGCTAAAAAAAGAGGAGAGGGGGAGAGGTGGAATCCTCACCACCAGGGAAATTGGCCCGCTTCTCGCATGCAAAAATCATGCCAGCTACGGTTTGTCAAGTTACACCAAACACACAAAATGTATTTGTCCCAACTGTCCCTTTAGGCGCAGCGTTTCGACATGCTTGTGTAACTCCCCCACACTTCACGCATTTTTTATTCAAACCGAGGGGGCAACCCAAGATCTCGTCTCCCTCTTTAGTCAGAGCGGGCACAGATCTAAACAGATTGAATATGAGCGAGCTTATGCTCGACCAAGTATTTCGCTCTCGGCCCAGCCTGCACGACTGTGTGGAGAGCTGGCCGCATGCGCAGTGTCACCTTGGGTTCTAAAGACCATATCAGTAGGTTATACGCTCCAGTTTGCCCGTCTCCCTCCGAGGTTCAGAGGCATGGTTCAAACGTTAATGCCACCGCACCAAATGCGTTTCCTACAGGAGGAAATAGACTCCCTTCTAGGAAAGGGAGCAATACAGCCTGTTCCTCTCGGAGAAGAGAACAGGGGGTTCTTCAGTTGCTATTTTCTAGTCCCAAAAAAGGACGGAAAATATCGACCAATCTTAGACCTCCGTATGCTGAACAATTACTTAGACGACCGGCTTATTTGCTCGAAGTCGAAAGAAGCGGCGTTACAAGAGTGCCATCTAGTGGTGTTGCACCTACATCATCTAGGCTTCGTGGTGAACAAACTAATAAGTGTTCTTTTTCCCATTCAGTCCGCTCTTTTCCTGGGAATGATTTTAAATTCCACATCTATGGAAGTGGATTTATCTCATATCTAAGGAAGAATAGAAGCAATCAGATCGTGTGTAAGTCAGTTCAAACTGAAAAAGAAAGTTTCATCCCTTCTCTGCCAAAGGCTGATAGGAATGATGGCTTCGGCTGCCATAGCGTTTCCTCTCGGAATGCTACACACACGCCCAGTGGCGTCGTAGGGGGGGGATAAAGGGGACTGAGTTACCAGGGCCCTCTTTGGGGGAGGGTCCTTGAGGAGTGTGGAATTTTATTTTTCCTTTAAATATTAATATCATTTAAAGGGCCACATTTTCTTGCTAACTAATATAATTTTAATGTTTTGGGTAAATAAATTGGTTGAATGATGGATTGAATTGTGTGTCCTAGTCTACATATAATGTCTGGAGACCCTCACCCCCCCGGCTCACGCACAAAATGGTTTAGTCCGCCTTCAGTGTGCTTTTTACCTATAGGCGCATTTGACGAATGTTAACGTTCATTCGACTGAGGCAACGGTGCGCATTGAAGATGTCCAAGAACGTTAAATCCGGGTTTCAGAAAAGAAAAGAAAGGCAGGCAAGAGAGAGAAAAAGAGACGAGGGAAAGCAACTACTAACAGACTTCTTTCCTAAGAAAGGTGAGCCCGAATGTGAAAGCAAACACCCTACATTAAATGAACTCATGATGTGGTAATAAAACGAATCAATACCACTGCGATTGTCATTGCTAAAAACGGCATAACACAAAATTAGAAATAACATGCCCTATCTGTAATCTGAGGTAAACTCTAAATACATGTTTGTTTGCATAGCCTTCCACAGTTGCAGAGTGTGTTGCACGCACATCCAATCCAGGTGCAGGGTAAAAAGAGATCCGTAAAAATGAAAGAATACCCACACTGTTGCTGCTGACACCTGACGAACACCTGACGAAGACCAACAATGGTCGAAACGTTGTGCCAATAAAATACACGGGAGCTGCAGCAACAGTGTGCGGGTATTCTTTCATTTTTATGCATAGCCTACCACACCATTGCAATAGTAGGTCTATACTAATTAGAACATTTGGCTAAATTAATATTTGTTAGGCCATAACATAATTAGGCTAATAGCCTTATTAAGTAGGGCTAGTCTAGGCTCAATAAGTTCATAAGGTTAGGCTGTCAAATTAGTTGGCTAGCAAAGTTAACTTGTGAAACATGGCACTCAGTTTCAGAAGCAGCTAGTGATGCAGACCCCTCATCCTCTGACACTGTGGTCTTGAGGCAAGGTGAGCAGTTTAAAATGAAAGTACATCATTTTAGCTATTTATACTGTAGGCTTAATGTGTTTAGCAAATAGCAACACAGGCTGTTCCATCCAAAGGTGACTTTTTTTTGTTGCAATCAGGGTGTGAAGGGGATTTTAAGCAATATAGTAAAAAGTGTTCCAGGAAAACATCCCATACTCTACCTTTAAACATGTTCAGGCACAAAAATTAGGCTACATTGGAATTGCCTGTTACAGTAATATCTATCAGATGCTTCATGCTTGTAGAGGGTTCTGTCCAGGAAGATGGAGAAAATGTGGTAGAGGATGACACAAGTGAAGGAAGTGATAGCAGAGAAGATTCTGAGAAAAGTGAAAGGGATGAAGAGAGGTCAGAAAGTAGTCAGAGCAGCGCCAGGGAGTGTATGCCAGAAGATCCAGCACTATGGACAGAGAAATGAACTAATGAAGAGAGAGACACAATTGTTCACAGACTGGCAAGCAACATAAAAACAAATAAAATTACAGCAAAAGACAAGGAAGGGAAGCCATTTCCTAACTACCTTCAATTTGCAAAGTTTCACCGTCAGGGGGGAGGGGGCGTGGCACTCTTTTTTTTTGGGGGGGGGGGGGGGGGGGGGGCTATGAACCTACTATGCATAGGGCCCAGAATCTGGTGCTACGCCCCTGCACACGCCCCTTACAAACGTGGTATCTTTCTTTAAAACTCAGTTCCACCAGGAACCGGTGCAAGAGGGTGACAGTGGATGCCAGGTGCCTGACAGCTCTGGCGATCTGGAAAACGCCACACTTCTTTACATCGGCAGCTCCGATGGGCATAGTGACACGCCGTTTAGTGATAACAACTGACGCATCCACGTCAGAGTGGGGTGCGATCTGCGAGGGAAAATCAGTAAACGGCCTCTGATCTCAGGTGATCGAGCAGATCTGGCTACGTTTTCACAGAGCTCAGGTGGATCTGTTTGCCAACAGAGAGAACGCCCGCTCTGGTTCTCGCTGGGGTGAAACAACCCCCCGTCAGGTGTAGACGCGCTGGGACACCAATGGCCGAACATGCGTCTTTACGCTTTTCCCCCGATCTCTCTCCTTCAGCAGGTGCTGAGCAGGATAAGGAACGAGGGCAGAGGATTGATATTAATAGCCCCCCATTGGCACAATCGAGCATGGTGCGCGGACCTATACAGGATGTCAGTGCAACCTCCATGGACGCTGCCTCAACGGAGAGATCTCCTGACGCAGGCGCACGGCACGATATGGCAGCCCCGACCGGAGCTGTGGCAGCTCAGAGCCTGGCACCTGAAAGGAGCAGGCTGATAGCTTCGGGGCTGTCTGATGCAGTGGTGTCCATAATACAGAGTGCTCGGGCTCTGTCGACAAGATCCCTCTATACGCTGAAGTGGCGCAGATTTGATCAATGGTGTGTCGCGCGGCAGTGCGACCCTGTCAACTGCGCTCTGAGCGTCATTTTAGAATTCCTGCAGCAGTTATTTGACGACGGGGAGGGCAGCCTACACTCTCAAAGTTTACCTTGCGGCTATTTCGGCCTGCCATGCAGGCATTAATGGTAAAACTCCAGGTAATCACCCTCTAACGTCACGCTTTATGGCTGGCGTTAGGCGTCTCAGAGTGCCCGAAAGGCACTTAGTACCCTCATGGGATCTGCTGGTGGTTTTTCGCGCTCTCACAGGTCCTCCGTTCGAGCCCCTTGAGACGGTAGATATGAAACTTGTTTCATTTAAAACCGCACTGTTGTTGGCTTTGGTGTCAGCAAACCGCGTGGGTGACTTGCGAGCTCTGCCAGTCAGCGCATCGTGCCTACAGTTCGCGATTGCTGGTGACAAAGTGGTTATGTGTCCGAATGCCGCTTACACGCCTAAGGTGGTGTCAACTCCATTTCGCAATCAGGTAATTGAGTTGGCAGTATTTTCGCCTCCCCCTTTCGCTTCGGTGGAGGAGGAGTGCTTGAATAAGCTGTGCCCTGTACGCTTTTATATAAAACGCACCAGTGCTTTCAGGAAATCTGACCAACTATTCGTATGCTTTGGGGCACACGCGAGGGGCAGACCTCTTTCAAAACCTAGCCTTTCCCGTTGGATTGTGGAGGCTATTGTTTTGGCTAAGAGTTTATCTTTAGAGCCGCCGGTAAAGTTGCGTGCGCACTCTACTCGGGGAGTCTCATCCTCTTGGGCCTTATTGAAAGGCGTCTCAGTCGAGGATATTTGTAAGGCTGCGAGTTGGAATTCTCGCCACACTTTCGTTAGATTCTATATGTTAGATGTGGCTACTCCTTCTTTCATGTAGGCAGGTGATCGGAGATCACTCTGGCTACGTGAAAGGAAGGCATAGTAATGTATGTGTTCATCAGCTTTTATATGATAAATGCAAATGAACCGATATAAGGGGGAATCCCATAGGCTGGTGATCAGATATCTTGTAGCCTATGTAAAGAAGGGATTGCCCCGTGATGTTAACCGCCAGCTGTCGTGAGAACCTCTTGGGAGGTCAGAAGTACGAGGAGCTGGCTAAGGTTTATTGACACTGTATTTTTCACGCGTGAAGGGATACGGTTCCCATCTGGTAATGTCGTAGTGTTCTACGACAAGGAACGTCTCGGTTACTTACGTAACCTCGGTTCCTTTAGTGGAACCGCAGACATTACCAAGTTTGCGTGTACAGTGTCCATTTGTTCTTGGAGTGGGTGTGTTTCATGTTACGCTCAAGTTTCCAAGAGAACGAGATGCGTCAAAGCGCTCATATTTATGCGCTCCTGAGGGGGCGGGCTCAGGAGATGATTGACGCATCTCAGCCTTCCAGGCGTGAATGAATAGTGTATTCGAAGTTGGATGCGTGACTAAGTCACTTCCCATCTGGTAATGTCTGCGGTTCCACTAAAGGAACCGAGGTTACGTAAGTAACCGAGACGTTTAAAAACATTCTTTAACAGAATAATAAAAAAAATTGCTGAATAAAATTGTGAAAGCACTGTATAGAATAACATCCTTCCAACAGAGAAGTTGGTCCATAAGAGCTCTTTCTCTCAAACCCAACAGCTGTCCGACGGGAGGCAAAGAATGTCAGGTCAGATCCTCGTATTTGCATCAGATGACATGTTATAATTAAACTTGTTTACTGCACCATGCCTGTCAATCTCCTTACACACATACACGCACGCATAGGGATGGGAACCGAAACCCGGTTCTTGTTTAGAACCGGTTCCTAATGAGCCGAATCTTTGGAACCGTTAGCCAAATTCATAACCGGGTCTGTAAACGGACCTCTGTGCCGTTTGCGCATGCGCAAACTCTTCCTTTAAAAAATCAGACCGCAGCAGAAATGGCAACTAGACAGAAGCGATCTAAGGTGTGGCTTTATTTCACTCGAACAAATGCAAACATGGTCACTTGTAACGTCTGTACAACATGTATTTCGTCAAAGGGAGGAGGTACATCTACTATGAATAAGCACTTGAGCACACAACATGGTATTAAATTACAAGATTGTCATGTTTTTGATGCCTGCAGCAGCTCAACTAACGACGGCGCTTCATCCCTAACTTACCGAGGTAAACTCCTCAAACTGTTTTATCATAACAGGTGTTACTCGTGTGTTATCAGCAAACGTTTGCGTTGTCGTGTTAACCATAACTAAACTTAGCATTTAATTGCTTAACAGAATGGGCGATGTTGGACATTGTCATATAACTTAGGCTAGCTTAGCTGTAGAATCTTCTATTTTCAGCCGTTGGCTTGAGGCAGAGGCAGTGCTTGCCTCCACTCTGTTGGTTCTAGAAAGTTTGCTGATAACACACGAGTAACACCGTTATGATAAAACATTTTGAGGCGTTTACCTTGGTAAGTCAGGGATGAATCGCAAAAGACTCCGTTAATAATGGCGTTGCCTAGCAACTCTTGCAGCTCCCTAGATATGGATATGTTTCTCTTTCAATTCAGTGGCAGCAATAGTTAAGTTTTAAATATACTGAGTGCCTAGTTTGCGAATCATCTTTGTTCAAATACGTATGTGAGGCATTGTGTGCATGATACAAGTAAGTATGTTTCAGTACGTTATTGTGTTTGTAGTGGGTTCTACATTGCTATTAGAAGCGTTATGCATAATAGTTCGCGATTAGCCATACAACCAAGCAACCTACAAGAAAATATACAGTCCTTTACTCAATAACAAGGGCTTCATGTCAGATCAGAAAATTCAACGATTTTTTTAGTGCCATTTCATTGCCAGATTTTGTTTATCTCAAGAGTGCAATGAGGGAGGGGTTTAGATTGGACTAACTTAAACTAAACCTGGATGCATTGTGCATGTTCCAACAATTATGAGACATTTCCTGAGGTATATCTGCTCTGGAAAAGAAAGATCAGTAGTTAGCAGAGGAAGGGTTGTATAGGGGTTGTTTGCTATTTCACTCATTCACTCATACACTCATCTATACAGTATAGATGAGTGAATGAGTGAAATAGCAATCAACAGTGCTCTGCAATGTCAATTTATAGCGATAGAGTTGACACTCTCACCACATATGCATTTAAATATTGTTGTTTTATATTTAGTGGCAAGAATGTCTGTTTTTTAATAAAAGTTTTTGGTTATTTATGTAAACATTCTGTTTATGGTGTGTGCAGCATTCTAGAAATTTATATAAAAGAACATTAATGTAAAAAACACGTTTGTGCTCTTTTTTCACCCCTTACCCAATAAGAATCGATAAGAGAATCGATAAGGAATCGAATCGATAAGCAGGAATCGATAAGGAACCGGAATCGTTAAAATCGTAAAGGTTCTCATCCCTACGCACGCATGCACGTGCACGCACGCACACATTAAGTGTTTCATGTCGTGCTTAGGAACAATCTTGAAATAGAGCCAACAAAGCACCCTCCAAAGATTGATGAAGTGTGACACACACTCTTGCTCATGAATGTGAGCCTGACTACACACACACACACACACACACACACACACACACACACACACACACACACACACACACACACACACACACACACACACTAACACACACACACACACACACACAAAAGTCAATAAAGTAACCAATCTGAATGCGCTACATCGCTCATGGCCTTCATCACCTCACTCTAAATGCAGTTATTCCTGCACCCTTTGCAACTCGTGGACCACCTGCCTGGATGCGTAACGATCCTGATGTTAGGAAATTGGTGATTTGCCTGCCTGATTTGGAAAATAAACAACATGCCAGACCCAGCCATTTCAGAGTTCCCGGATAACCCGTCCAATCAAATATAACAAAAGGCAAGACTATCTTTGAGGCGAAAAGTTGTGGTTGCACTTTCGACTAAACTAACATGTCTTAAATTGAGTTTCAAGGATCCTCCAAAGGGGCCCGCTGGGAACGTATTATCATCTGTGTGTTTACTTTTCTCAACATCACCCATTGATAACTACAGGTACTTTTACACCACTCACCACCCTCCACACATCTTTGTGAGTAAACAGTGGTTGCACAGCAGAGAATTCACCACATAGGAGTCACGAGCAGGACTATGAGCTGGGCCGAGTGAGTCAGCATTCAAAGTGTTTGGACCTACCTGAGCAATACCAAATAGCCAGATCACATTGCTATTTCCTCAGTCAGAGCTCACACATGAGCTTAGTCCCAATCTCCTGTATCATCACTGCACTTCTAAGCTTTCACTCAGCCAATATTAAAAACGAATTATTTTATTTTATTAATAAAAATATATACGTAAATAAAACAAGAAACGTGATTCATGTTTTCTGGTTTCTTTCTAATATTTAGTTACCTTTAAGTCAATTTACTGGGTAGAACACAGATTGTATTGGAAATCAAGACCTTGCCAGTCTGGCTGAAGGCACCTCTTTAGAGGGTCTGCAATGATGTCACAGTAAGCGTAGGATGCTGTGGTTAAACCCATTGAGTGGCAGACAGACTAACTAACTGAATGGCTATGTTCAGCTTGAGACAAAAAACACATCTAATCGAACTGAATGGACTCATCAAACAATTGCTGGCAACATGTCAATATCCATGGACCACTAGAAAATTGTAAGGATTACTGTTTTTGAGAGTCAACGCTCGAAGAAGACTACATTCTCCGCATGTCGCTGGGCAGAGGGATGACTACCACCGCCATGACTCAGCAGAACCTGTGGCTCACGCTGATGTCAAACAGGGACAGCTATCTACCTGGTGGTCTGTTATGACCTCACGCTGATGTCGAACAGGGACAGCTATCTACCTGGTGGTCTGTTCTGACCTCACGCTGATGTCAAACAGGGACAGCTATCTACCTGGTGGTCTGTTATGACCTCATGCTGATGTCAAACAGGGACAGCTATCTACCTGGTGGTCTTTTTTGACCTCACACTGATGTCAAACAGGGAAAGCTACCTACCTGGGTGCCTGTTCTGACAGTCACTCAGCGCACCGAATCATTCTACCCAGACGTGATGCTAAGCCAAGACCGGCAGTGGATGCTCGCCCCCTTGTTATGGCTCTCCAACCCCCTAAGTCTATTTTGCTGGTTCAAACTAAAATGCAATTATTTCCCCTCATCCTGCCCCAGATGGTCTCCTTTTTCATTACTTTTTTTCGGTTGCAAACCACGGACTGTTTATTTCATCAACATAACAAATGTGCATCTTTTATTTACCAATGTCGTTAGGCAACGATACAAATCGAGGGAGGAAGAATGGAACGCCGCACTTTATTTAGTTGTTTTCCCATCTTATTTTGCTCTGCCATAAATTATGTGAGCTACTCGGATAAGGAGACTGTAAGGACACTGTGGTGAGGAGGAAGAAACCCAATTCTTCCTCGCTATGGTGTTAGCACGGAAGGGGCTGTAATTTTTGGGAGACATTGCAGCCACCCAAGAGGTTTGTCCAGGGTTTGTTCCGCACCAGGGATGGGGAATTTGTCAAGCCCCCAGTTCAGACACATTAAAAGACATGTGTGTGTCAGTGTTTGCAACAGTGCCTCAAATAAAAGAGGTGCAATGTTGGTGTTCATTCAGTCTCTGGCTAAATGAACCTAAATACATGCAACCGGAGGGATCAGCCCCCTTCTCTCTCCACTGCCAACGCACGGTTACCAAGGGTTATTATTTTCCGTTTCGATTTCGCCCTCCCCATTTCTCCACTGTGGTCAAGACATGGGTGACAGATAGCACTATGGCTTTTGAGAGAAGAAATAAACTCACTTCTCACCAAGTAGGCAACAACAGTAGTTCCCCACCCGCAATGCGGATGGCACAGCTGCTATTTTGTGGTTCCCGTATGAAACAGTTCTTTGGTTTTCTATCAATGCTGAACATATGATACTATAAATGTGACTGCAACAACTTTTAATGTGCTACGGAATCAACCACTGGTTTGTTTTCAACAGCACAGTTCAGACCCATATCAACACTTGGGCTGTTTGCCAACCCCATTACAGCCTAAATGAGCTTGTAACAGATATAGTCCATCTGGTCAGCCTTCTGTCAGTCACATTTATTTATCTATTTATTTATTTATGTATCTATATATATACAGTGGTGGCCAAAATTATTAGAACACTAGACATATTTAAGAGTTTTCAGTTGTTTTTGTTGAATTGGCCGTTAAAATACCCTAAAAACTTATGGAATATCTACAAAGTCATCATTGTGCTCTATAAACCATAGAATAGAGCCATCATAATGAGATTTAGGTCATTTTCCGTACAAAAACAAGCTAGGCCCTTTTCACTGTCAATTTCACACAATCATGTTCCTGCACAGAAGAAGCTACATTACTTGTGTAATCATTGTCAGGTGTTATTGTGGTTAAATTGATGGTGAGGCAAGAGTCTCAGGACACAGCTCGGCGATTCTTTTGAATGTACAAGGCC
The DNA here is from genome assembly GCF_963457725.1 of Sprattus sprattus. Classification (NCBI taxonomy): domain Eukaryota; kingdom Metazoa; phylum Chordata; class Actinopteri; order Clupeiformes; family Clupeidae; genus Sprattus; species Sprattus sprattus. The sequence continues at coordinate 22,214,788 of NC_137925.1, read as the reverse complement.
TATCCTGCTCATTAAGTGATTGGTAACATCAGGGTTTTGTCACTGAGGCCGCACCACCAAATGGTATAGATCCAAAGCCTCTAGAAGCAGTCTTGAAGCACATGTTGCTCTTTGAACATGGCTAAGGTGAAGAAGGAGCTAACGAGTGAGCAACAGGTTCGAACTAGAAAATGCATTTCCTGAAGGAAATACCAGTGCATGAAATGCAAAGGTTAAGAAAGGAAGAAGAAAAGAAAGAAGAGTGAAAGAAGGAAAGAAGAAAGGAAAGAAGAGTGGAAGAAGGAAAGACAAAAGGAAAGAAGAGTGAAGAAAGGAGAGAAGAGCGGAAGAAGGAAAGAAGAAAGGAAAGAAGAGTGAAAGAAGGAAAGAAGAAAAGAAAGAAGAGTGAAGAAAGGAAAGAAGAGTGGAAGGAGGAAAGAAGAAAAGAAAGAAGAGTGAAATAATGAAAGAAGAAAGGAAAGAAGAGTGAAGGAAGGAAAGAAGAGTGGAAGAAGGAAATAAGAAAAGAAAGAAGAGTGAAAGAAGGAAAGAACAAAGGAAAGAAGAGTGAAAGAAGAAAATAAGAAAGGAAAGAAGAGTGGAAGAAGGAAAGAATAGTGAACAAGAGTGGCTCTGGATGAAGAGATAAAGAGAGAGTGAAAATATTGAAAAAAGGAGATAAAAATGGATTGAAGAGAGATTGAGTGTGAGAGAAAGTTGACTGAGAGAGAAAGATGGAGAGATGGAGAGAAAAAAAATAGAGAATGGATGGTGTTTTAATGTTCCTAGTTACAGTTAAATTGAGAGGGACAGAGAGAGAAGAGGTTCCTTTGATTTGGTGCAGCTGTCAGTGAAGCACAGGTGCAAGCCAGTTTAAAGACCCTATTATGATGTCATAATGGCCCAATGTAAGTCAATGGGAGACATTTATATTCGTTTTTCTTTAATATCTTAAAAAGTATAAAGTTTAGAAAAGTGAAAAATACATAGCATAAGTGCCGTTTACAAGACCTACGCGACAAAGTTTGAATGAAGTTTCTACGTTAAGCGGTTCGGGCTGAATTAATCGCAGAAAAAGGTAACAAGAATAAGAAGAAGAAGAAGAAGAAGAAGAAGAAGAAGAAGAAGAAGAAGCCTAGGAATAACAATACAGGGCATTTCATGCACTGTAATAAAGGCTTTTTTTATGCTGGCTGGGGTTACTGCCGCATAGCCAAGGATTTGAGATGCAGTCCAAGCACTGTAAAGTACACACTAGCCCACCATGGCACCAGAACCCAAAGGGGAGAGGTTTCAAAAATAAATTCTCAGACACACAAGTGAAGCATCTCAAAATTCTCATTCTTCAGGACCGAAGAAAGATTTAACAAGAACTGTGTGACGAGATCAACATCACAATGACTAATGGTGCAACAGTGTCTTCAAGAACTGTCCGTCGGAAACTGGGAGTAGAAGGACTTTTTGGCAGAATAGCAGCAAAGAAACATTACTGAAAGAGAACAATTGAGTGTAACGCCTGAAATTTGCAAAAGAACACAAGAAATGGACAAAGAAAGATTGGTTTTAAGTGTTGTGTACTGATGAGTCCAGGTTTGAATAGTTTGGCAACAAGCAAAGCGTGTGTGTTCCACGAAGTGAGGGGGAGAGGTATAAAAATGAGTGTCTCTTGCCAACAGTTAAACGAGAAGGGGGTAGTATTATAGTGTGGGGTGCAATTTAAGCCTCAGGAACAGGTGACTTTGGCTAAATTGATGGCATCATGAATACAAAAGTATACCATAACATTCTGGTGAGGCACGGAGTTCCTTCTTGGAGACGTCTTATTGGGCCTGGATTTATTTTCCAAGAGGACAATGACCCTAAACATTATTTTAACTATTGCCGGATCTACTGGTGACAAGGAATCTGCTGGAACATTGAAAATGATGGACCGGCCCTCTCAAAGTCCGGACTTCAAACCCATCAAGCAAATTCAGGGCAATTTGGAAAATAAACTTGACAGATCTATTGTAATTTCCAAGGAAAGCCTTTGGCTTGAGTTGCAGAAGGCATGGGATAACATTAGTGTTGAAGTTCTCAAGAAATATATTGACTCTATGCCAGAGACATGTGCTGCTGTAATTGCTGCAAAAGGTGGGCGTACCACATATTAAAGTTAAAAGTGGATAAAAACAGTAGGACTCACTTCATTTGATATTTGTTGTGCTCAGAACAGCCATCTGCATGTTTCATGAACATTATGAAATTAAATCATGTTTTGGAGGCAAAAAAAGGTAATTATTCACAGATCTGCCAGGTGTTCTAATCATTTTGGCCACCACTGTATATATGAATAGTTTTTTGGCAGTTGACTGAAAAAAACACAAAGGTCAGTATTCCATATAGAGATAGGTAATAATGCAGTTTTATTCGGATTTAATAGCTGGTGTTGCCGAAAACATTACTACTGAGTAAATTGCGCAGCTAGAAAGAGAGAGACAGAGGTACATAGAGAGAGAGAGAGAAAGAGAGAGAGAGAGAGAGAGAGAGGGAGAGAGGAAGAGAGAGAGTGAGGGAGAGAGGGAGAGAGGAAGGGAGAGGGAGAGAGGGAGACAGAGAAGGACAGAAAAAAAGACGACTTCTTCAGAGTGAGCACTAAAGGAGTCCTAATGAGATGGCACTTGGTTCATAATGAAAGGTCAGGCTAAACCTAGTGCACAGTTGCTGGAATGAGTTTTGAGGTAGTATTATCTACAACTCTAAAACTAAAAAAGGCGGAAAAGGGCAACAGGGAAGAATGAAACACTTTTTCTAGGACAAAACGTATCGCTCTTTTTTTAAGGACTTCATCACCTACTCGTGTCTCATTACGCTGAGAACAAGATAAGCCATTTATAGTGCTTACACTTAACATCATGTCAAGAGAACGACTTCATGCAGTAACACAGCTACCACATGAAGGAAAGGAGGAACAATCATTAAATTTGACTGAACACAGCACCCACATTCCCAAAGGATAACATGTCCAAACAACAGACTACCACAAGGCCATGATAGATTCGAGGCAGACATGGCTACAACTGATGCTTTCATTAGGTCACCCCTGAGATATAGTGCATGCGCAAGAAATGAAAGACATTTAATTGAAGAGATTAGTGCAGACTGCATGAAAGTAAACAAACGGATAGCATCCTAATACCACAATCTCAAGCATGCAGACACCTCTGTACGTCTGCCTGACACAAGAATTATAGAGGTAACGCACAGTATAAGTGCTCCATTTGCATGCTTTACTGCTTGGGGAAACTTGAGAAGACAAGAGGAGACAGCTTGAATGTACAAACTGAAGGGACTCATTTTGAGAAGGCATATCAAGTGTTCTTATTAAGTATACCAATTATCGTACTATATTAGTACAACATATGGGGGGAAACCATTTTGTCAAACAACCACAAGCTTAGAAACCTATTCACTCTGAATCATTAATAGCAGCAGCATCTCCTTGACCTGTCAACGCGCATGTTGACTATTCTATCATTGTCTCATTACTGGAAGGGGGCAAGTGAATTGTTTGATATGGAAATTGCCTGCTATGCCCTGTGGCGTGTAGAGCGTAGCAACGGCTGTTATTTGTCAGAGCAAGGCCCTGTCAGCAGGTCCAGCAGGGTTGCATGGTATCAGCTACCTCGTCTCTCACCCAGTTGACACGTACATTTCCGGCAAATCCACAAGTCTCCAACACTATGTGAATTTACGGAATTGGCAACATACAGTCAATACTTGGGTTGGCATTTTGCGGTCGCACATTAATGTTTACTTTGTTTTACCTCGAGTTTTTAGCTTCTTGGTTGTTGTTGGCAACATTTGTATTCTGCTCACTACCCTCTCCGGAGATCCTATTACCAGGGTTTGTGGTTGATTCCGAAACTTTAAATTGCCTTTAAAACACAAACACTCGTGAGTGTTGTGAATCTTCACAAAGTTCACACAAATGAAAGAGTCTCTTGATGTACCACAGCCTACAGGATGATACTACTCAAGGAGAATGTCGCACTAATGACGGCAGGGGTAGGTGGAGAACCACTTTGAGCTGACAGATTACACAAGTACAACCAGAAAAAACAGTAAAATGCTCATTCTATTAAATCTGACAATAAACGTGCTCAATAGAGCATTAAGATTTTTCTTTTATCCTCGGGCTCTCTTTCTAATTTGACGTCTTGTAGATGACATGCAGCGGTTTTAAATTCCTACAAACGAAGATAAATGAACACTTAAGTAAAAGACACATTTACTCATACTCATTTTTGCCAAGGTGGGACTTTCTGAAGAGAAATAGAAATATGCAATGGAAGGCCCAAAGATAGAAACTTCTCTATGAATCCAGATAGAGACTTATCTTACTACCAGAGAGGAGCACTGAATCCAGGCAATACAATGTAGTGGAGAAATGGCAACAAAAGCCAGCGACATTGCGGTAGATTATTTAAGAATTACTTCCTTTTCCATCCTTGTTTCAGTAGCATTGAGCAGCATGAGTAGGATTTCTCAAATCAGAAAAGACAAGGAATATGGTATTAGTGGGCAGGGAATTGGTATTTAGTAGATAGATAACATTTGGTGTCATTTCAATGTTTCCAGAGGTGTGACTATCTGTATGTAATATTTCCAAGTGTGGTCAATGGAAAATTCTTTTTCTTTTGTAGTATTCAAACCCTAAAATCTATATTAATCTAAATCAGGGGTTTTCAACCAGGGGTCTGCACCCCTTGCGACGGCATTGCAGGGGTCGGCGACATGAGCCTATGTTGATCAGTTCACCATTGGCTTTTTTTATTTTAAATAAATATACCTGGGCCCGTAGACATCTTAATGTCAATCTTAATAGTCTGAATAGCCAAGTCGCATTGCCAAAAATACTGATGTAGACCCATATTCAGCAAAGAGACAAGTGCTATAGACGGAATATGTGTGCGTGTCTGTGGCGGTTAGTGATCTACCCTGATAATTTCACATATTTAAGTGTTATAGGCAGAATATGTGTGCGGGGGGAGGGGGCGTGGCGGCGGTGGTTACAAACATGAAAAAGAAGGGTACGGGACTGTAAAATGTTTTGGGAATCACTGGCACATCAATGGGCCGCGGATTACTTTCTATTCAGAATGGTGGTCCCTTGGACAAAACCAGTTGAAAACCACTGATCTAAATGATCACATTTCACAGGACTTTCAGCAACCTCACCACTAGATGCCACTTAATCTTACACAATGCACCTTTAACTATCAAAACCGTAATGTGATGATTACGAAGAATGTGATGATGCTGGATTACTACTACTACACTACTACTCTCCATTTTTGAAGAAGGCAAGGCTACTTAATTTTATCTACGAGGCAGTGAGACATAAAGGAACAGCGACAGAAGGACAAGGCCATGTCCCTGATGGTCGTGTAGGACTTGTGTCCATCCTCCTTAAAGCCATGTAGTTTCTTGGTCAGAGCTCCTGTGGCCAGGAGGGGACAGGGGATGGGAGGGCAAAGTGGCAGAACAGCGAGGCACGAGTGAGAACATCTCACTTAATGGAGGCTCCATGTTAGGGAGACCTCTGACAGCACTCACTTCCTCCAGTTAGGAGGGCGAAGGGAACAGTCAGGTCACGCAATCCAGCCTATATTAGCAGCCATTTAAAAGGAATACATTAATACGTTTTTTTTGTTTTTTTTCACAATTACTGGAGCAGTTGGCTCGATTAGTCACGGGCCGATAATCTGATTGGCCACCAGTAATTAAAACTCTGCAACGGCTTGTAATGAGTGGGGAATGGGCGGTGCGAGAGGGCAGAATGATGGATGGCGAGGAACCAAGGGGGGAAAGAAACCCAGGAAGCGCGTCCATTAAACCAAACCAAACCACCAAAAAGAATCAGCTGCTCTCCACAGGGAGGCCAGTGCTAAAATTACCCAGCAGTTCCTCCTAGCAGGGTCTCCCTGCGGTGTGTGTGCAGAGGAAAGAGCACTTGGAGATGTCAGGGATGGAGAGATAACACAGTGGTAGGAGAAAAAGAGAGAAAGAGAGGGGGAGAAGGAGAGGGAGAAACAGGAACGAGGGATCAATGAGATAGAGATGGGGGAGGAAGCAGGAGGATGTGAGGATGGTTTTGAAAGGTAGGGAGGGGAAAGAGAAGCAAAAGGATAAGAACGAAAGGGAATTGAAACCCACTGGACGCTTTTTCTATCTCCTGCCACTCAACACACAAGGTCATTCAGGGTCATAGCTCCAACCAACATGCTCATCTAAACAAACTTTGCCTGCATGTGTGCACGCCATGTTGTGAGATCATCTGAACTTAACGTGCATTAGTTCACACCCTAATGTGCTTATGAAACACATCCTTACACCCTTATGAACATGTAATTCATGGGAAACTGGCTAAATACAGTATATCTCAAAAACAATGTATCTATTAAGAAATAATGACAAAAGGCATACGTCATATATGGACACCAGAGAACAGCTAAAATATAGCAAAAGAAATATATAGATACCTTGTTGTTTTTTTGTATTCTATTTGAAAAGGAAAATACTTTTCTCACCTTCCAAAAACTTTGATGAGAAAGGGGACAGTGAAAGCGCCAACCAGGCCCCCGATGGCGAAGATGGACACTGTGATGGACCACAGCAGGGTGACCGTCTCAGCTCCGATGGGTTCCTCATAGCGCTCCATCCATGTCTTATTGTAAAACCTTTTGATGTACTACAAGGACAAAACGAAAATGTAAATTCTTTGTGCTGATGGCCTGACACATACAGCATTTGACAAAGGTAACACAAGGGTTTGTGGTGCTGAACATGATGAGTGTCAAACGTGTGTATGTGTACATCGAGTCTATAGCCAATAGATCACAATATGAAGTGTTTGATTCCGTTGAGCATCATGACATGTTGTGTTGCAATACATTATGACAGAGTGATGACATCAGTTGTGAATTGTGAGATCCCTGGTAATATCCAACCCTACAGTGCATTCACCAAACAACCATCAACTAAATTCCTCTTGACGACAAGACCCCTAGGTGAAATGAGGCTTTAGCGTTTGCCTCAAACACACAGCAGGAGAGAGAAAACACTTATCACACTGGACCATCATTAAAGCTGTACCTGTCATGGACTAGACAGAACAGGGATGCTGCTGGGGTCAGCAAGTATCTGCGTAACTAAGGGCTTTCACTCCTCGCCAGACAGACTGAGACGCAAATCAATATTGCAAACGGTACATACTGTATTTCACCTGTGACACGGAGCGAGTGCAAACCCCACTATGATGGACAACAGCACTAATGAAAAAAACGTGTAGCTTTTTTCACGCTTACTTAATGATTCCCTCCTATCCTCCTCCTCCTTATCTGGTTCACTGTGTTCCCTGTCTTTCTTCCATTCTCTGGTATCTTTTTTTAATTCTGTCGTTCTCCCACCCCTCTCTCTTCCCCTCTTTCCTGACGTTTTCTTCCCCAACACATCCTCCCCCCATACCCACCGTCTCTCTGTTCCTTCTCCCATCTCTTTCTGTCTTTTCTCTCAACCCCCCCAATCCCACCAGTCCCTTCATCTCTTTTCTGTCTTTGCTCTCATCCCACCAGGGACTCCTACAGAGACCAGGGGAGACGTGACCTGGATAGGGCCGGGGTGGAGAGCGGCAGCTGGGGGCCAATGAGGCGGAGCACGTGGCCCCTCTCTGGAGGCCCTCAGGTATAAGCACTCAGACGTGTCCGTGGACTGGGACGGGGGGGTGGTGGGGTCAGCTCAACAGGAGACCTGACCAAACACAACCTGAGGAGCACTGGCCCAACAGACAGCTCTGGATGGGCATCGGTGGATGGCTTACGCTACCGCTCAAGTAGATAGAGAGATAGAGAGTGAGGGCGGGAAAGAAGAGAGACGGGAAAGATGAAGCAGTGCTGGGGGAAAGCAGCAGTGTAGGATAGGAGGGGGTTAAGCAGAGAGAACACGATGCACACATCCATTCACTCCATGGCTTTTTCCGAATTCCCCCAACACATAGCGCTGAGTGAACACTAGTGCAGATGATATTTTCCAATTAGTCTGCACATCAGTCAGAAAGCTTTCTTTGAACTACATGATGCAATATTTAAACAGAATACATATGCCTATATTTCCATTCCAGTCCATAGGATTCCTGATATGGGCACACTATGGGGCCAATTATTCAGAAGCTAGCAAATTCTCATGACTCCACATTCCTAACTCCAAATTTCTCCCCAGCAAAACCAAAGATCGGGTGAGACAAATGTCAAGGGAGAGAGTATACCCGGCCACTAAAGCGGCTGAACTACAGAGGCTTGCAAGCAAATAGACTGACCACAGAGCACACACTCGGGCATAGTGTTTTAGGACTTTTCCAGTATCTTGGTTAAAATGGCCCCCGCAGCTTCAGGAAGGACTGCAGATAAGAGAGCTGGAATGGCCAGCCTCCCTGTCGTGACTTACTGTAATGATCCTAACACACAATGGACTGTGATCACATTCTGAGGCCAGGAGAGCATGAAATTGTGGTTATGAGGAGGGGCAATGGGCAGCCTGGAGTGGACAGGAGAAGAGTGGAGCAGAGGGGAGGGATGGAGTTAATGGAGAGAGAGAGAGGGATGGAGAAATGGAGACAGAGAGAGTGAGAGAGGGATGGAGAAATGAAGAGAGAGGGATGGAGAAATGTGGACAGAGAGAGTGAGAGAGGGATGGAGAAATGGAGAAAGAGAGGACAAGAGAGGGATGGAGAAATGGAGAAAGAGAGAGTGAGAGAGGGATGATTAGGGACGCAGCTGCAGCCTTTTCTGTCAGGGCCCAGCTGTCCAGGAATCAGCGACTTGTTCTAAAAAGGGTCTGTTGGGGCTTCAAGCTTCATTCAACCATGTCTCTTAGAACAGTGTGTGTGTGCGTCTGTGTGTGTGTGTGTGTGTGTGTGTGTGTGTGTGTGTGTGTGTGTGTGTGTGTGTGTGTGTGTGTGTGCACGTGTGTGTGCGTGTGTGTGTGTGTGTGTGTGAGAGAGAGATAAGGACAGAATGGGGGAAAGAGAGAAAGGAGAAAGGGGGATAGAGATATTAAAGGAGGGTGAGAAAAATTGAATTGAGTTATGTAAACGTCCAAGTTGCCTGCCCTGTCTTCACACTTTCGAGCTCAATTCCCCAAAACTTAACTGGGTGCAGGCGCCCAGACTGGGGGCGCGGGGACGGGACTCTGTGGTCCATTTCAGATCGATGCTAACCACGGGGTGCCACTCATAATTGGGACATTTTAATGAGGTTGGTCGAAAGCCAACTATTAAAATGTCAGCTTTGATTGCAAGCTCCAAACCCTAGCGAGCATTCTACAGAAACAAAAGAAAAGTGTCAGTGAGCCTCCAACCCCCTAATCCATCCAAACTCTGCAAATCACAGAATCTGGATTGTCTTTGGACCTCACACAGTGTTGACTATCAACAGACTTTTGATTGAGCTGAGGAGAATAAGAGGCTTCATTAAACAGCAATTAACGCTGAACTGATTGAGCAACAAAACTTTGTCTGACGGTCACACACAAAGATGTACATTCCTTTTAACCTTTGAACCAAACAACCTGTCATTTCACCTGCCGTGTAGCGTCAGCATAGACAGCCACTTCAGTACCTGAGTCAAGACGAAGCCCAAGGTGCTACACATCTAGCTTACGAGAGGCGAGAGAGTGGTCTTGATACTCACGATTGCGGGTGCATTGACCACGGAGAGGTTGTAGCCGTAGAGATAAGATGAGCCCAGCGCTCCGAAGAAGGCAGCACTTATTAGAGTGAAGGTCAGGCCCTGTGGAGCAGACTGAGACATGGTAGAAAACAGAGACAGAAATGAAGCTAAACTGAGAGGGCAAGAGACATCAACACATTAAACAGTAAACAACCAGCCACCTATATGTAATTCACTTGATGCTAAATGTATTTAATTGATGCAGTAGTTCTACTGTTGTAACAGACATGAACCAAATGATGCATATTAAACGAGACTGATCTGTGGTTGATCTTTATGCTGACCACTGTGGAAGGAACTACACTTTGTGTGGCCTCCCCCTATGTGTTCAACTTAATTTATCTCCCTTTGAGTTGAATGGTTGATGCCTGTCCAATCGTGTAAGACTACCAACAAATTGGTGCTGTTGTCAGGTTAGTACCAATATTGTCTTGGTGGCCTCGTAAAGATGGTATTACTATTTGCACAGTTGCACCCACATTTATCCGATGCCTGCTCATAATGTCAGGAACCTACATTATTCTGGTACCCATGTGAGGCTGGTACCCATTGTACCTACACACCAGTACTGCCTTGATTTAACTGATTGATTGGATTGTGAACTCACTGTATAGAACTCACTACACGCACTAAAATAAACAAGGCACTTCATAAGTACACACTTGTGAGCAGTTTATAACCATTGCAATGTCACTGACAAGCTTGAAAGAGAAGTAATTGCTGTTGATTGTATTTCAGGCTTGACAAATAAATGATAAAAATTCCAGCATCATGACGACTTGTATCCACCCTTCACTGATCTTTGTGACTCATGCCTTTTAATATGATGCGACATCTGTGAGTCAAATCCATGTTAATTAATAGCAAACATCTTAATGGGGTATGAGCAAAACAAGCAGGCCCGTCAGATGCTATTCAGCCTGTCGGCCCCTGTATAAACAGATGCTCTTTTCACAGGGAGGGTTTCAAAAAGGCTGCAAGCCTTGCACACACACACACACACACACACATACACAAACACACGCACACACACACACACACACACACACACACACACACACACACACACACACACACACACACACACACACACACGCTCATATGGGTTTGCATGAACAACCATGCACATCCACAAACAGGCAAATGCAAACAGGAAAACTCATGCATGCAAACATGAATGCTTGCTCTTTGTGAATAATGTGTGCAAGTGTGTACATTCGTAAACTCTTTGCTATCTGTATGTTATCTCCATAACACTAAAGCACATTTACAGACATGCTCCCTCTCCACAAACCCAAACCAACAAAGAGCAGTGGCACTGAGTAAGAAAGACAGAGTCCTGCACAGGAAGCTCCATCTCCCTAACTCTCACACTGGAGCGAGTTTGCCTGTGAAAGCACGAGACGAGAGTGTGCTGTGATCTGCACACTGTGCACCACAAAGCACTATTGTAACACCGGGAGCACACGAGACATGGGCGGGATGATAAAAGAGATGTCAAAGAGTGTTCTGAACTGGGTTAGTTCCAGGGAATCCAACGGTACCACCACGGCATCTCCAACTTCAACCCGTTGGTGGTGCTAGAGTATTCGAGGTGCAGATATAAAACCTGTCCCTAGTCAGTGTGCCAAGTTTAGAAAAATGTCTAAAAAATACGGTTCTAGGGGCTGCCGTAAACTTCCTGCCTCCAATGACGAAAGAAGAAGATGAAGAAGAAGAAGAAGAAGAAGAAGAAGAAGAAGAAGATGAAGGAGGAGGAGGAGGAGAAGAAGAAGAAGAAGAAGAAGAAGAAGAAGAAGAAGAAGAAGAAGAAGAAGAAGAGGCGGAATAATAAGAAAAGGTAGCAACACAATGGGAGCCAACACAGCTTTGCTGCATTAACAGTAAGAGGGAGAGGGATGTGGTGAGGATGAGGGAAGAAGTAGCATGTAGGACAGGTAAGAAATAATGAGACACCGTTAGGTGCGGAAGAGGAGAGAAGTTCTATGAGGAACAGGCACAGCAGGAAAGTATATTCAGAAGGGGAGGGAGGGAGAAGTGACAGCAGGAGAAGCGCTGGTGGCTTTGGCACCCTCAGGCTAAAGTTCACACGGCAGTCAACACTGCTGCTCCCACTCCTCTGTAGAAGCCAGCGTGCTGGCGAGCCCCACCGGATGTATTTTTAGACTCGGAAATGAGCGTGCGATTGAAGTGACAACGAATGCCTGGCTTAGCTTACCGAGCACATGTGGCTACGTCCGCTGTGGCAAACAAGAGTGGGTGGAAAAAGCAATGGAATGAATATTTCATTGCATAATCACAAAGATCACCATTTGCTCAAGGACCACAAACAAGAATACAAACAAATGTTTCTTGCGGTTGACTATTTTAAATGTTCCCAAGATTCAAATGAACTTAAAGGTCATTATGACAGCGTGAGGGAACATGTATTTTTTTCCGTAAAAAATATGCAGAATGCATGTGACTATTTCCTCTCACTGACACAAAACAAATCCATATATCAAAAATAAATACAAGGAAAACTCTCGCTAATTAAATTTCATGCAGTGTGATATGCAGATACCTATTTTTTAAATTGCTCAACAGGGACAGGGACCTCATTCGCTGAATCTAAATTATGCTTGCCCTAAGCGCAGAGGCTAGGGTTAGTGTATACATTTATCTGTGAACTCCCTGGCCATCAGAAGCCTCCGTGGAAACAGATCTAGACAGGGAAACTACTGCTCAACATGCATGTGAATAATCGTCGTAATCACATTCCCAAGCACTTGCCATTACACTTGACATCCCAGAGAGACTCAACTACACATGTGTGGCATATTTGTAAAGAATTACTCAATTAGATTGTTTAAGACCCTGGTTTGCTATGGAGACATCACTATTTCTTTTAAACCAATCTGGATAAATGACTTTGACTATAGCAGCGTCACCTAAGACATCCCCCACCTACATCCATTGCAATGGGATAACAACTGCAAATATATGGCTTTATCCCTTTATATGGATGATAAGATAATGCAGCAGTTGCTGAATGTAAGTGGGACAAGGTCAAGTGCCGGAAGGAGAAACCAGAGAGAGTGACTGCAGGTCCAATCAATTGGACATATGTTCATTGCAGCACTAGCGATAAACTGACCTACTTTACATGCTAAGGGATATCCCCCCCCCCCTCCATACATCCAAGTGTCAAGTGCATTCACCTGTTACAATCACTGATCTCCTTGTAAGAACTGCAGCAGGCAGTTCACTCTAGCTGCTGATATGAAGCATGCTCTAGGTGTTCAGAAGAGACCAGTGCCTTTTACAGAAGGGTTTATGGCAGGACCTTTCCACCTAACAAACATCCTTAACCACTGCCATAAGGGTCAATATGTGGCATTCATTAACATGGGTAGATACACACAAACACAAACACACAGACTCCCTAAAACACAGACTCCCTCAAACACACATATACTCAAACACACCTTACGGGATGACTGAACAGTCTTGTTATTGTTGTCCTCTTCCATTTTGTCCATGTTTGACCTTCAGGGTTCTAAGACAGAGACAGAAAGAGACAGAGAGAGAGAGACAGAGAGAGAGACAGAGAGAGAAAGAGAGAGCGAGAGAGAGAGAAAGAGAGAGGGGGGGAGAAAAAAAAAAGGTAAGAGAGGAACTCAAACAGACGGATGGAATCCTCAGCCCAAGTATGTGAGAACAGGAGTTAGTGGTTTTGGACTGACATCCTTCAGACGTATAAAAAAAAAAGTTGGGCTGCCCAATTTGATCATCTCGTTTACAGCTGCAACTGACGTGTCAGCCTGAAAGCATAATGGCGCCACCCAGTGGTCTGTGCTACAGTCTGCTGCAGCCGAGGTGTCCACCTGCAGAGGCACGCCGAGGGGTTGTGAATGTGTTTTAACAGGAGTTATGTGAGGATAAAGTATTAGTTTTTTGGTAAAGTGCTAGCAATGAAGCACAGTCCCCAGTGCATCACTGTTCCCTACCGAATTGCTGACGCAGCCAAAACGACAAGTTATTGGTCCTTCTGATCCACACTCTGACTTTAACGGTCTGTAAAAAAAATGTCTCTCGAACATTTTATTGCCTCACACTGAATCCCCTTTTCAATACGGTGTGGTCCACATGATAAATCCATCTGTTTTGTGCACTTTAAAGATTCCTTTTTATTTTTGTCAGCATTTTCAGCAATTTAATCATTCTGTATACCGAATAACTCTCAGTGTGTTATTATTACGTAACACTTTTGATATCACTGACAATTAATGTATTGGTATCATTACACCTGATGGGATGGGTATTATTGCACAGGCTTACCATTAACTGTTACATAACTTTGCTTCTACTATGATGTGTTTTTACGGTTTCGGTCAGGTGAAATGCAATGCAGAGTGTCTTGAATTAATTTACTCTAAACTGTGTCAAACTAAAATGTAGGTCAAACGTTGACAAACAGTCAGCACTATCTCAACATACTTAACTTGCAAGTTTAGTGTGTTGAGATAGTGCTAACTGTTTGCAACGTTTGACCTACATCAGCCCAAGTTCAGGATCAGCCCTTAGCTTATCATGAGCATGAAAACAACATACGCCCCCAACACAATCAGCAGCAGAGCGACCAGATAAACTTCCACTAATTTGACACTAAGACTGAACATCTTCAGAGATGTGTGTGTCTCCAACATTCCCCAGGTGGTATAGTTTGTTCTGAATAGTGTCAATAAATACATACAATACAATTTAGGCCTCTATGTATGGACTGCTCTTTGTCGCTTCTGTCGTTAATGATGCAAACCTTCCCCAGTAATGCCTAGCTGATAGTCACTCACATAGGGCCATCACAAAGAAGCTATGATCTGTATAAAGACACCTTATAAAATGCCATCACTATGAGATCATCCCTGAAACCACTTCAATTAACTGTGCATCTGATAGCCATAAAGCACGACAGCACCATCTTGTGTTGTAAAGTTCAAGCGTGCACTAGAGTCCAATCCACTTGAGTTAATATCAGCATACCCATACAGCTATGTATGATCAGTGGGTTTCTTTTTAGATATGCTACTGATATTTTACTCTTTTTTTTCCCTGCTATTTTTATATTCAAGTGCAGAGCCAGATGTTTTGGCAGCTAAGCGTTCTCAAGGCATTCGACTGCATTCAGAGAGGACATGCCCTCAAGGGGATTGGCTTGGGTGTTAGGAGTGGCATGGATGAGTGTAGGGGGATTAGCCGACCCTCACAGTCTGCTGAGCACACAACTGACAGACAAGCTCTTCCTAATTATGATTTTTCAGACAATAATCCCAGCAAAACAAACTGAGCTGTAATTGAAACGTCAGGCAGCACAAGGGCTAGAGAGGCACCACAGTCCCTAACAGGTCACAATTTACACTTAGCATTTACTCATTTGACAGACAGTTAAGTTAAGTTAAGCTTCAGAACGTGTGAAGAGAAAAGCAGGGTGATGCTCAGTTTCAAACAACCTGACATAAGTGCTTTAGAAAGTTTACAGTAGAAGTGAGCTGGAAGTACGGTATCAGAATATAAGTTGAAAGACTCACCAGGGCATAGCCAAGCCCACTATGGCACAGCACTCTGAGTCATTACAGAGACTGTTGAAATCTCAGTTCTCCTAATAGCACAGCAAGCTGCTATGAATCACAGGGTGCTGTACTGCTACAAAACCGCTGACTCAGTTATCAGTACGCTTATATTTCTCCTCCACATCAATCTCTGGGGGTTGTGGCCTGTTCAAACGTACTCTCTCAAACAATAACACTTTACGGCCTTTATAACTGCTCAGTGTTGCCTGGCCCTCAAACAAGCATGTGTGTTGTTTCTTCGTTTCTTTGTCCTTTAAACATTTGGTTATATACATATAGTACAAGCCATCCCTGATACACTCATTAACAAAGCAGACACAAATTACTTTTTTTATGAACCGCATTCCTCAGATTAAACATCTCACCAGAGTGAGCGCATGCCAAAATCATCTGTCTCATCCTGATGCTCACAAACATATGCAGAGATTATTATCAAAATGGAGGTAAATGCCAGTGGCACCTGTCCATGTTTCATTTCATTATTACTTTCTAGTAGAACTAGGAATGCGAGTCTAAGTTAGAGTTAGATATGCTAAATACGCTGACTTCACACACTCAGGACCAGACACACTCTTACTAGCTGTATGATCATATGGTCAGCAACATGGAGATAAAAAGCTCTGGTTGGGTTCTGAAAAAAAAGTCAGCTTCTGTTTCAAAGAGGCTGAGGATAAAATAAGTAAAAGAAAAGAAGGATACAGAACTGTGCTTTACTGGAACATAACCACCAGGCTGGACATAAACACACATACATACGTATGCACATACATACATTCATACATACAAACTGGACATACACATAGATGCATACATACAAGACATACACATAGATGCATACATACAAGACATACACATAGATGCATACATACAAGACATACGCTGTAGCCCACAGAGCAAAATACTGTCAGTGTGAGACACAACTGAATGCTACCAAATATTAGCTCATGCTTCAGCTTGGACTTCAGCTCAATTCAGGTCAAACAAACAAATCCACCAACCACCATTGAGTGCCGTGTTAAATACACCCTGAGGCAGCTAGCAAAGCCAGGGCGGTCAAGCAACCAGCTTCTCCACACACTTACCTCAACTGAGATCCTTCAAGTTGTCTCAATTCAGGAAATGACCCAGCAACCGAAGCAACCCTTCTATAGGTTTCAAAAACGCCCTCCAATTAATGATTAACACGCAAAAATGGCGCAACTGTGGACAGTAGGGCTGCACCACAGACACACGTGGACACATACGCACTATCCCTGTGTCCAAACTCATGCAAAGTTAAGCAAATGGTTCAACCAGAATAACATTCAACAGGAAAACATGAAAACATGAAAAATGTATATTAATAATAAGCACTTATGGCAGCTGGGTATACATCATTTACACAGAATAAAAACCTTTCACTGAGATGAAAACTAGATAAAGCAACATAAAATACACAGATCAGGTACACACTGTGTGGGAAGCACAGGATACAGCCTATCTAGTACATCCCACAATAGGTTTTATCTTATTAAATACTTATTAGTACACAATTGGTTTTTACCTCCACAGTGAAGCTGACCTCTTGATAAACCTTGAGGAACAAATTCTGGCAAGTTGATCTCCTTAATCCTCTTTCTTTCTTTTCTACCCAAAATACTTTGATCTGGAATGCATGAGTGTATGTGAGAAAGTGAGAAAAAACGAGAGAAAAAAAGAAGACATGTTCCTTTCCCTGTTATTTACTTAAGACACAAAGAAAATGGAAAAAACTTCATCCATCATCCTACACTTGACCAGGAAGAGAATTTTGATCGATGAGACTTTCATGGCATTTGTGTTTCAAATGTAAATACGCATACAACGAGTATAATAGCATAATGCAACTTCACAGTATATGACAGTGAAAGTACATGGTTTGTTTGAGGAATATTTGTCTACTCTCTGGAGAGAGACAACCTGTGCCCTTGAAGAAAGAAAAACTATCCTCTTGTGTCCAATTAGTCAGACCCCTGGCATACACACCCTTCATGGCACATGCACTGTAAAGCTGTAAACCTTCAGGTAAACATGCACTTTTTACAATGATATGGCCCTTAGACAGACGCTAGGACAAAGTACGGACATCCTTTAACAACCCCCCACCAGCCTGGATTTTAAGGACTTAAAAACATAACCAGGCTGCTGATACCAGCGCAAATGCTTATCAGGAAACACATAGTAATACGTAAAGTATTATAGAGTAAATAAAGAGTGCATCCCTCAGCCTCATCCCTCATATCACATTACTATCTCAGGGTTATTTACTCAAGATACGGACACTTCTATTGACATCCAGCCGGCTGACCACTGTGATGCATGCAAGTATGTGGCACATCCAAATACTAACAGATGTGAACAGCTTCTCATATAATAGGTTGTGTAAGAAATGATAGAGGTTTCTTTGTTTCTGATGCAGCAATCTTTATTCCAATAATGTGCAGTGACGAAGCAGCCTTACTCCGGATTCAGCGGTGTAGGACTGAATCACAAGCATCCACAATTCAAGCCATATATACTGTTTTTAAGACCACTCCTAGTCCTAGGCTTCTAATGTAAATGACCTAGGCTTGTAATGCAAACAGGTCTGGCAACCTTTTGTTGTTGTATCTGATAATCTGGTTTCTCTGTCTGAGTCTGAGATGGTTCTCAATGGCCTCCCCCATTCCCATACTATGATTAATTGCAGTCACTCACACCTCAGTTTGCTTCCTGACCCCAGGTGTCTGAGCAATACCAGTGTGGGGACTTTTCCTTTTTGACCATGATAAGATAACCATTTTGGGTATTCCGCTGGTGGTCACAGCAGCTGCTTGATCATGAATCTTACAGTTGACACTTTCAACAGTATAAATGTTCAATAGTGACTTGTATTTTGTAATGTCTCGTTATAACTTCCAGTGTTAATGTTTCAGTATTCCAGAAATATGTACTAAAAGGCTCAATGCATACATGATTATCGAACATTTTTACAAGCAGAGCAATGATTGCATCCAAAGAAGATATTCCACCCCGTACAGTTCAGTCCAGGAAGGTCTTGAAACTTGTACTGATAAGATCTTTTTAACTTTTCACCTGCAGGCAACGACACATGCCATTCTACTCCTACAGAGTAGTTATCCATGCAGCTGTGTGAGCAGACAGATAATGTCAATATTTTCACATAGCCTGTCTCTAAAACAAGCTCATTGTTATTAAATGACAACACATGGCAGCTTCAGTTGTATGCATAGTCTTCTCAAAAAAAGCACTTCCTACATCAGGGTCGTTGTATAGTTGCACACGTTGCACTCCCCTTACCAGTGACAACATAGGCTTAGACCCATAGCCATGCCCTGACAAGACACCCCAACACAGACTAGAGCGACTGAGCACCCTGCCATTCAAAATAATGGACACCTTAAAATGATAGACAGTTTGACAGAAAGTGTAGAACATATATGCTAATATGTTACTAACATATCAAATTACTCTAAAGAGCCCTCAGACCTATTTACCGAGATAACAGTTTGGGCATGTGTTACATTGCACAAAGAAATTTCAATTGGTTGAATAGCACTCACCCAGGAACTTGGCCTTCTCTCTCCATGAATGACTAGAGACCTCGGGAATCTCTTTAACACAAACCAAGTGGTTAACTTATTGGACAGCTTTTTCACCATCACATGAGGCGCATTAAGGAGGATTCCATTCAAATTGACAGGGAAGAGTGAGCGGGTAGGCCCATGTCCACTCATTCAAAACACCCCTCTAGAACACTGACCTGAGTGTCATGTGAAAGACTCCACATTTCGTGTCCTCATTGTAAACAAGCCATAGACAACGACAGGCTACGTGTATATATAAAAGGAAAAATACTCTTTTCTTTTACCATGCTTCCATTGACAATCATAAGAAAGGGTGATTGTGTACCAACCCCTTTGCGGTAACATAACGAACTACTCATTGGTAAACACAAATGATTGCCTCACTTCCAACTTTTGCTTGAGCATCTTCACCCGATATAGTGAAAACATTTGCCAGTAAAATGTAAAGGATGCAACGAATTGACCTCTCACACAGCAGTCTTTAAGCTGTGTACATACCTTGTGCCTTATTATCACTATAGAATAGTTATATTACGCTAAATAATGTTTCACTATGGTAGCAAAATGTCCCGTTAGTTTGCTTTAACTCTTCAAAGTATTTATGTTCGTGGTGGATTCATTGCGCCCCACTGCATATTATCTCAGGGGTCTCAAGCAGGCACGTGCACAGATAGACCCCAAGTGGTGCTTAAGCACCAGCCCTTGTGCCCTGGTTGACAAAAAGTGCCCTTTTTGGCTGGAGCCCAAAACATTTTTCATTCATCAATATTTTTTAGAATACAAATTAGTCCCTCTGTCATCAACTTCCCCAAATGTGTTTTGATATCTGAGGGGGGCATTTATTTGAGTTCTTGTGAGAATTTCGCTCCGACATGCTCCGCGGCATAGACTATAGAATACGTATTGTATGCCTACGTCCACGGTGCTCACAAGCCCCCGCTGCGCCTCTCCCTCCTCATCCCCCACATCCCCTAAACCGGTGCAGTCTACTTCTTCACTGACCTGCAGCAGACAAACAGGTAATGACGGTGTTTGTGCAATCCCCCGACGTTTTTTGTTATAAATTAACAACAACATTAGTGCCGCTGAAAACATTACGTTTGAAAACATAACTGGTCTGATGTTTCCTAAAAAAAAAAAAAAAAATAACTTGATTTCAAAGCATTGTCCAGCGATTTACTGACGTTTGTCATGTTTAATGTCATTATTTGTCTGAAAGTGCATATTTTGTGTTGTATAAATTCCGTTTAGACAATTTCGAAAGTATGTTGAATTTGTGTTCATAAATGTCACGAGAATTCACAGCTAGAAAATAGCAGGTAGGCCTAAACTATGCTAGCTCTCGGTGTCATGCTATCCTTGTCCCACATTGTTTAACATGATATTTATGTATCTCCTCGTTTTGCCTGTTTAACAATGATCAAACTTGTATGAGTAATTGCAGAGGGTGAAAAAGAGTAAAATAAGGGAAATGTAGCTGTCTAATCCTGCCAAAAGGAAACACAGGTTGAGAACAGCATAATTAGTGTAATGCTTCTTATGCTTTAACCTTCAGAGAACAGTACAATTATTATCCACAAAATTGATTTATCTCATTTACTAAATTTGCAGCATAATGCCAAAAAAAGACAGACTTAAGAAGCAGAAGGACAGGGAACTGCAGCAAGCAACCCCCCTAAACTTGGATCAGGCCATCAACGAGCCAACCAAATGAGGGAGAATCAGTTACCCAGAGGAGACCATCACAGATGAGGAAGGATAGACAAGGTGTAGGACTAAGTTATGTTCAGGGGCAGCAACAGAAACAGTGTTGCCTGAGGAGATGAGTAAATAAGAGGGTGAAGTGACAGCAGCCCTCTCTACATCACAGCAAGGGCATGTGGAGGAAAGAGCTGAAAGTGAGGATGCGATTTCCAAAATAGCCACCATGCCATATCTTACAGATCCATGTTGACGCATTTAACATCAGGTGCAATGAGAGCTAGATAGCTATGTGCTGCAGTGTAGGGCCCTCTCAACCAGATTTCCCCCCCAAAAAAAATGATGAAGGGTGGTCGTTCCAAAAGCATTGGTTTTCTGGAAATGGGTGGCTGGAGTATTCCCTCCACAATGGCAAGGATTTCTTGCAGGTTCTTCGAGGGAAAGCTGGAGTGGAACACCTTTACCTCGGTCTTCAGCTGGTCCTCATTTTAATTTCATAAATCATTTTTGCGATGGGTGCCCTTTTTTTTGGTTTGAGCACCTGCCCCCCAAAATGTCTGTGCACGTGCCTGGTCTCAAGTGTCACGCATGACAGTCACTCATTTCGGGCTTTTGTCACACACTCCCCCACACATCGTATTTCTCACGCTGAAAAAAAAACCTAGGCTATTTAATGTGCCGCAGCGCGCAATCATGACCTGGCCCTGCTGCCCTCACCATGGAGGAATCAAGCACCTCGCACCGAATCCCCTGCAGTTCTGCCGTGAGGTGCCACTTATCAGCCAATAAAAAAAGAAGAAATGGGCTACACAATAGCCGATCAGAAAAAAACGTTTATTTTGTATCTGGGTAAGATTTAATCCAGCAACCAGTGAAAATTAAGCATCCTGGAATTGCGCGCGATTGATCTTCCGAAAGTTTTGTTCACCTGAGGAAACTGAAGTCGTCTCCTGTTTCAATGTTACGACAAATTCACAATGGTTTGACACAAGCAATGACAACTTGACTGCAGTTCACTCTTTTTCCTTTCTTAACTTTTGCATTTCATGCAGTTATAAGATTAAGTGTCTTTCAGAAGATTCTGAGTTTGGGGATTCGTTGAGTAGTTATGATTTTATTTTAGATCAACAAAGGGAGGCTGTCAATGGATAGCCGGATGTTACAAGGAAGTATCAGAGTTATTATAGTCTTAGCTCTCCTAATAGTTTACATCCCATTTTCTGATCTCTCAATGATTGAGCATGGCTATCATTGAGGAGCAGCATCCCCTTGGCAACTTGCCGCTATTATGGGTTCTCATTTCTTCCTCCTTCTGCAAATTATGACAGGTGCCACAGCTGTATGTGCAGGTTGTGTAATGTTTCCTCAAAGTGTTCTTGGTAATGATCAAACTCGCAAAATGGCAGATTTACCACGTTTGTATGCCTTTGTCTGTGATTTGACTTATACAAGTACGCAAACTTTGCAAAAATTTAATAAATATAGGTTTGCTTTGCTTTTTCAATAACCTTGTATTATGTGTTCTTGTCCTGTCTTACGTACACCCCATGGCCTTCAAATCAAAGTCTTCTAAAACAAAATGCTTTTCAGTTATTTTTGTCTTTTTCACAGGTCTACAAACATTAAGACATTTCACACAATGCCACAATGAATGACCAAAGCATCAGAGATGTCTCACCTCATGACTGGCACCTATCTTCCTGCATAGTTACTGAGATAAAGAGAACACGAAGTGACACAATGTCTACGGGTGGGGTGGTATAACGTGACTGAAAGCACTTCTGCAAGAATTTCTGCAAGAATTTGATTGAGCCCTTTCTTTGTTCCAGCATATTATGTTCTCACCTCACTATGTTATTAATATTTCACTAGAAAATGTTTTGCACTAGAACATTTGCCATTCACATTTTTTCTTATACTCTAGATTACAAAAAATATAATACTGCGAGAATTAAACCAAATGTTTTGACATTAAAAACAAATTACTGGCAAAGCATCTTATTCAACTTTCTGTAAAACATATTGGTTACATTACATAAATTGACGTAGATAAATGCAATGAGTGATTCATGACATGATAAATCAAGTAAGGATGATTCAGTTAAACAAATAGCCTGAAAGGTAGAGGGGACAGAGTATCTGTGCATACACACACAGACACACATACCACACTGTTGAATCATCAACAAAGTCCCATGCAAAAAGCCATTGGCAAAACCTTCTAGTCGGACCACCGTTCCAAAAATCCTACTGGCTTCCAGCAAACGTACCATCCTTTTATTTAGTTCTGTGGAATACAATGCTCCTGGCTCAAGTTCGAAAATGTGTTTTGATGTTTCCACAAATGAGCATACTGGTGTTCAATCTGCCGCCAAGAGAGAAAAAAGTGGGCCGGAAGTGGACTGGAAAAAATACCCATACACTTAACATTATTTTGGATGATTACAAAGAAATTACATCATATATGTTTGTTTTTTAATAACATTTGGATCCACCAATTTGCCTGGATGGACACATGGAATAAAATGATACTGGCTATTGTAACACTCCAAGGTAGGTATAGTTTGCTAGATGAATATGCTTAACTCAGGGCTAGTATCAGATGGTTATACGTATAACTACAAAGCGTATTAGATAAATATACCTGAAATTAGTGCTGTCAAACTATTAAAATATTTAAACACAATTAATCGCAATTTTGTATCAATTATAAATGTCCCTTTATTTATTTTTTATCCTTTTTTTTCATTGTAATGCTCTTATCAACATGGAAAAGTGGATTGGCTTGCTTTATGCATATGCACATTTCATGTAAACAAGGACTCAGCCTATAGTGCAGTCAAACCATGGCTTAATACATTTCTTTTTTTTCAAGTTTGCTGTGAACATAGCAGTCAGGCCTCTTATTATGACCGCCGCGTGAGAGCGCTGCGGCGGTCATATAGGTTTAGTCGGAGTTTTTTAACATTTATTTTTTTTTTTCTGTTTGCCGATTTTCTGTCAACGATTCCCGGGACACTGAAACACCGGGGTGCACGAAATTTGGTGGGCATGTAGCTCCACTAGATTAGCTACAACCATTGATTTTCGTTTTGATCCGTTTCACCCCCGTCGGACTGGACCCCTTTTAAAGAGGGTGGGGCGATTCAGTTTTCTGTGAATAAGTCGAAAACCGTAGGGCTTAGGAGGACCACATTTTTTTTGTATGTTGGTCTTAAGAGGCCACGTCAACCATTCCACTACCACTTTTTTCATGTATAGCGCCACCTAGTTACAAATGAAAAAGCAAAAATGGAGTGTTGTAAAAAATGTTAATTGTAAGTTAACAAGGTCAGAACTGCACGAAATCGGAGGTGTGGGATCATTATGACACCTTCTGACTGCACGTTAAGTTTTGTGGAATTCCGTTCACGGGGGGGGGGGGGCATGCAATAAATTGATTTATATGGTTATACACCAACTGGCCTGTAGGTGGCGCGACACAGTTTTCTTCGAATATCCCGAGAACCGTAGGGCCTTGGAGGGCCAAATTGTTCTTGTATGTTTGTGTTAATGGGCCATGTCAACCATAACCAGTCATTACATGTATAGCGCCACTTAGTTAAAAATTAAAAAGCAAAAATGTTTGTTTTAATCGCAATGGGGTTTTAATCACATATATGTCAAAGTGTTCGAAAAATTACCAAATTTGCCAGGGACATCAAGCCTGTAACCGTCCATCTTCGGTAGAGTTTTTGTCCATGGATGGAGCAAAATGGCTCTGTAGCGCCCCCTAGAACATTGCCAAAAAACCTGCGCATTGGGGTTATTTTGGCGTAGCTTGACGGAATTCGGTACACGTCTTTATCATGCTTGGACGCACCAAAAAGTCTCTTGACGCCATGGTGGCAGGTCCACAGGAAGTCGGCCATTTTGAGCGGAAGATGCGCTTGCACACCTCGCATCTGATCGAACTCCTCCGACAAAATTTAATGGTAACGCCTTAAAATGTGGTCAGGTTACTCTTCAGCCATGGGCTACAAAAAGTTATATAAGATTTTCTCATTAGTGTGGGCGTGGCAGACCCTCAAACTTTGCCAACTTGCCAGTGCTTGCCACAAAACACAAAGTCTCTTATAACTCTTGCGTACATTGTTTGATCCAGAGAAAATGTCTTAGGATGGACGCTGGATCCGGCCCGAACGCGTACATATGCCTGACTGATATCACCTATAGCGCCACCTGTTGGTGGTTGGAAACTTCACTTTGTTTCCACACCTCTTTATGTGACCTGTTTTAACAAACTACATTGCAAAAGAAAACTAGAAAATGCATTTCCTGAAGGAAATACCAGTGCATGAAATGCAAAGGTTAAGAAAGGAAGAAGAAAAGAAAGAAGAGTGAAAGAAGGAAAGAAGAAAGGAAAGAAGAGTGGAAGAAGGAAAGACAAAAGGAAAGAAGAGTGAAGAAAGGAGAGAAGAGCGGAAGAAGGAAAGAAGAAAGGAAAGAAGAGTGAAAGAAGGAAAGAAGAAAAGAAAGAAGAGTGGAAGAAGGAAAGAAGAAAAGAAAGAAGAGTGAAATAATGAAAGAAGAAAGGAAAGAAGAGTGAAGGAAGGAAAGAAGAGTGGAAGAAGGAAATAAGAAAAGAAAGAAGAGTGAAAGAAGGAAAGAACAAAGGAAAGAAGAGTGTAAGAAGGAAAGAAGAGCGAAGAAAGGAAAGAAAAGTGGAAGAAGGAAAGAAGAGTGGATGAAGGAAAAAAGAAAGGCAAGAAGAGTGGAAGAAGGAAAGAAAAATGGAAGAAGAAAATAAGAAAGGAAAGCAGAGTGGAAGAAGGAAAGAAGAGTGAACAAGAGTGGCTCTGGATGAAGAGATAAAGAGAGAGTGAAAATATTGAAAAAAGGAGATAAAAATGGAGTGAAGAAGAGAGATTGAGTGTGAGAGAAAGTTGACTGAGAGAGAAAGATGGAGAGATGGAGAGAAAAGTTTAGAAAAGTGAAAAATACATAGCATAAGTGTCGTTTACAAGACCTGCGCGACAAAGTTTGAATGAAGTTTCTACGTTAAGCGGTTCGGGCTGAATTAATCACAGAAAAAGGTAACAAGAACTAGAAAATGCATTTCCTGAAGGAAATACCAGTGCATGAAATGCAAAAGTTAGGAAAGGAAGAAGAAAAGAAAGAAGAGTGAAAGAAGGAAAGAAGAAAGGAAAGAAGAGTGGAAGAATGAAAGAGGAAAGGATAGAAGAGTGAAGAAAGTAGAGAAGAGAGGATGAAGGAAAGAAGAGTGAAAGAAGAAAAGAAAGAAGAGTGAAGAAAGGAAAGAAGAGTGGAAGAAGAAAAGAAAGAAGAGTGAAAGAAGGAAATAATAGTTGAAGAAGGAAAGAAGAAAAGGAAAGAAGAGTGAAAGAAGGAAAGAAGAAAGGAGAGTGAAGAAAGGAAAGAAAAGTGAAAGAAGGAAAGAAGAGTGGAAGAAGGAAAGATGAGTGGAAGAAGGAAAGAAGAGTGAAAGAGAAAAAGAGAGTGAAAATATTGAAAAAAGGAGATAAAAATGGAGTGAAGAAGAGAGATTGAGTGTGAGAGAAAGTAGACTGAGAGGGATAGAGAGAAAGATGGAGAGATGGAGAGAAAAAAAGTAGAGAATGGAAGTTGTCTTAATGTTCCTAGTTACAGTTAAATTGAGAGGGACAGAGAAGAGGTTCCTTTGATTTGGCGCAGCTGTCAGTGAAGCACAGGTGCAAGTTTAAAGATCCTATTATGATGTCATAATGGCCCAATGTAAGGCAATGGGGAACATTTCGATTAGTTACAGTGCATGAAATGCCCTGTATTGTTATTCCTAGGCTTCTTCTTCTTCTTCTTCTTATTCTTGTTACCTTTTTCTGCGATTAATTCAGCCCGAACCGCTTAACGTAGAAACTTCATTCAAACTTTGTCGCGTAGGTCTTGTAAAGGACACTTATGCTATGTATTTTTCACTTTTCTAAACTTTATACTTTTTAAGTTATTAAAGAAAAACGAATCTAAATTTTCCCATTCACTTACATTGGGCCATTATGACATCATAATAGGGTAATTAAACTGGCTTGCACCTGTGCTTCACTGACACCTGCGGCAAGCCTCCAAGGGTCCTCTTCTCTCTGTACCTCTCCATTCAACTGTATAACTAGGAATATTAATAGACACCTTCCATACTGTACTTTTTTTCTCTCTCTCCTTCTTTCTCTCTATCACTCTCACTCTACTTTCTCTCACACTCCATCTCTCTGCTTCACTCTTTTTTCTCCTTCTTTCAATATTTTCACTCTCTCTTTACTGTCTTTATCCAGAACCACTCTTGTTCGGTCTTCTTTCCTTACTTTGTTTCTTCCTCTATTCTTTCCTTTCTTCTTTCCTTCTTTCTACTCTTCTTTACATTCTTCTTTCCTTCTTCCACTCTTCTTTCCTTTCTTCTTCCCTTCTTCCACTCTTCTTACCTTTTTCTTTTCTTCTTTCCTTCTTTCACTCTTCTTTCTTTTCTTCTTATCTTCTTTGGCTCTTCTTCCCTTCTTCCACTCTTCTTCTCTTTCTTCACTCTTCTTTCATTCTTCCACTGTTCTTTCCTTCTTCCACTCTTCTTTCCTTCTTCCACTCTTCTTTCCTTTCTTCTTTCCTTCTTCCACTCTAATTTCCTTTCTTCACTCTTCTTTCCTTTCTTCTTCCCTTCTTCCACTCTTCTTTCTTTCTTCCACTCTTCTTTCCTTTCTTAACTCTTCTTTCCTTTCTTCTTTCCTTCTTCCACTCTTCTTTCCTTTCTTCTTTCCTTCTTCCTCTCTTCTCTCCTTTCTTCACTCTTCTTTCCTTCTTTCACTCTTCTTTCTTTTCTTCTTCCTTTCTTAACTTTTGCATTTCATGCACTGGTATTTCCTTCAGGAAATGCATTCTCTAGTTTTTATTTAATATTTTAAAAAGTATAAAGTTTAGAAAAGTGAAAAATACATAGCATAAGTGTCCTTTACAAGACCTACGCGACAAAGTTTGAATGAAGTTTCTACGTTAAGCGGTTCGGGCTGAATTAATCGCAGAAAAAGGTAACAAGAATAAGAATAAGAAGAAGAAGAAGAAGAAGAAGAAGAAGAAGAAGAAGAAGAAGAAGAAGAAGAAGCCTAGGAATAACAATACAGGGCATTTCATGCACTGTAATAAGAAGAAGAAGAAGAAGCCTAGGAATAACAATACAGGGCATTTCATGCACTGTAAATACACCAAAAAAATCCACAAAAAAGTAGTACACAAAACATTACATAACCAAATCATCAAAATCTATCACAAATAATTCCTTTAATACATTAAAATGAAACACAAACCAATTTACACACACAAAACACATAAAAACACACAAACACACTGACAACCATGACTCATTCTGGTGATATCAGGGGCAAAATTATATTTATCGGGGCAGTTTTGCCCTTTGCCCTCGTGTATTTCAGACGCTGTGTTAAACAGATGTTTATTTTTGTAATTTAGCTGGAAGAGACATGGGAAACATTTGCGTAGGCTGTCATACGCAGCATGCCAGTGGTGTTAAAATTTGGCTTATGCGATTTTGTTCCTAGATAGATAGACCAGTGGTTCTCAACCTTTTTTCAGTATTGTACCCCCTGTGAAATATTTGTTCAGCCAAGTACCCCCTAACCAGCGCAAAGCATTTATGTTATAAATATCCTGTTCCGCGTACCCCTGGGGGTACGTGAAGGTAGTCCAGGGGGTACGTTAGATTTTTTTTAAAGATATATTTAAAATAAGCCTCCATTCAAAAATCATTTAAAAATACTTATTATACGGAGAAGAGGTGCCTTGGAATTGGCGCAGGCGTCAGTGAAGCACATAGTGGGGCAGATAACGTGAACAATTTAGCATTTTGTGATGAGCGTGAAATTTGGTACACATATAGCCAAAGATTAAAAAAAAACTAAAAATGTAGATATCGGGCCATCATGAGTTTTCAACATGGTGGTCATAGCAGTTATTTTTCAAGAAGGCCGATGGTGCAAGAGTTTTCATATCAATTTTCTTATTATTATGGAATATAATATGATGTTGATGATATTCAATTAAAATCAGTAATGTAGTAATGCAGCCTAGAATCTTTTTTTTGTTTTCACAAATCAAGACCATGCCTGTTCTACATAAATAGTTAATGTGCTAACGCCAGTTCGAAATGGTAGTTTTGCTGTTGATATGAGACTTTACTTGGTAGGAAGATGTGCTATATTTGTTAAACTTCAATCTTTTCAAATCTTTTCTTTACTGAAAAAGGACAGGCTATTTTACCTCCTCGTAACAGTCATTTTCTAAATGCCTCTACAAAGGGGTGAGTTATATACAGTATACTTAGATAAAAATAGATTAACAGGTCAAGAAGGTAAAGCTTAAGATTAAGGGAGACCCTTTTTATTAAGTTCCATTGACAGCCTTTTACATGGAAACAGTCAACGTGCTAATGCCAACTTCGAAACTGTGGACAGCTCTCTCCCCCTCCCTATCAAAAGGGTATGGCCCCCGAGTCATTTCACTGACTTGTCAGAAACTGTATGGACATTTTTTAAAGGCACCCAGTGCAACTTTATGTAAACATTCAATGAAAAATTAACATTCAATTTCTAGTCTTTTTTACACGTAGTAAGTTTCAATAACTCCATACCATTACATATCGACATTCAAGGAGCAAAGATGAGACGTCGTTGTGTGGTGAGAACTGATAGAAAATCGTAAACAACAACAATCACCGGTGGGGAGAAGCCATTTTTCCATTGACTGGAAGCCTGCTTTATTTATTGTAGGTTACAAAAAATAAAGAAAATGGCGGTGATTGTTGTTGTTATCGATTTTCTATCAGTTCTCACCACACAACGACGTCTCATCTTTGCTGCTTGAATGTCGGTATGTAATGGTATGGAGTTATTGAAACTTACTACGTGTAAAAAAGACTAGAAATTGAATGTTTATTTTTAAGCCTCGAAAGTTGCACTGGGTGCCTTTAAGAGTAGACAGCAATAAGACTAAGTTGTTCACCTTCCTCTCAGATGCTATGCTCAGATGTGCTGGAGGATAAACAGCTTGTTGTCATAGATGATGTAGCAGTCCTCAGCAAACCACCCTTAGCTGATCTGTCCTCAATTTCTCCATGCACACACGAGGAGGCTGCAGCATCCGAACTGTTGATACCGATGTTGTGGTTTTGGCAATGGCAGCAGCTCAAGGTCTAAAGCCAGCAGATGAGCTTTGGTTGGAAGTGTTTCCCCTACCATTATATTAGGGGGTCGCCCCGCCCTCTGCTCTCTGTATCGCGCAAGGCGGAGTTCTGCCCCCATGACTAAAATGACTACCAAGTCAAGTGTGAAACAAACAATGAGTAAAACAACAGTAGACTCTCCAAGAACCGAAACAGAGAAGATGGCATCAGGAAGTCAACTTCGGAATCCTAACATCAAGAGAGCTCTTCTCTTCCACAATGTTCTGTCCCAATGTTCTGTACAGGATACACTCCTGTATCACGGAGACTAGCCAATGACAAATCGTGTCACGGAAAATTGGCATTGTCTGGCAAGGTGCTAAGGAGGTATCATATAGTATTCTTCATAGCGTGCGCCAGTTTGGTGTCAGTTACAGGTCCATGAATGAAAGACAGACAACAGAGAAAAAGAAAACCAATCTTCAGCGCATCAGCCAGACTGTTCAAGAACTCTTTGTGAGCTCATCTTACATGACAACCGATAAAACTGACACCATCACCAGAAAAAAGATAAAGCAACAAAGAATGATTCTGACTGACTCCATGCTGAACCTCCACATTGAGTTCCGTCAGAAAAATCCAAATCTGAAGCTTAGCTATTCTTCCTTCTGTACTCTGAAACTTAAAAGTGACAAAACAAAACATGTGTGCCTGGTTCACAATCAAGCAAGTGCATACAAAGACACAATTAAAACCTGCAGTGAGAATACAGTGATTGTACATATCGATTTCTCAATATCGATCCTGGAAGTGCAAAAATGCATCTGAGGTTCAGGCCTGCCATTATGGCCAGAACCTGCCTCAGTTGACTCTTCATACTGGGATGTATTACACCAGGGGGGAAAAGGCAGCTTTTTGCTCGGTTTCTGAATCCAGGAGACAAGATGCGGCAGCAATCTGGACTCACATGGATCCTGTCCTGAAAAATATACGGACCAAATATCCGTCAGCAACTACTGTGCACTTTTGGTCAGATGGCCCAAGCAAGCAGTACAAGAACAAGAAGAACTTTTTTCTCCCTTCTGAAGTGCCACCCACCCTTGGCTTCAACAGGACCACATGGAATTACTTCCCAACAGCCCATGGCAAATGTGCTCCCGATGGCATTGGAGGAACAGTAAAGACAACAGCAGACTCATTGATTCTGCAGGGAAATCATATTGTCAATGGAAATGATATTGTAAATGGAAAGGTTTCAAACCGTCTCACTGGTGTGCAGCTGTATCACATTAAGGAAGAAAACATGGAGACATATGATGCATTTCTTATGCAAAACCTCAGACAGGTTTCATCGACAAGACAAATACACCAGGTCACCCCAAATCAAAACGGTATAGGTCACAGACAGTTATACTGCTTTTGCAGTGAGCCACTGAATTATCTGTGCTTTGCCCCAGCTACCTCCTGTTTGCAAGGATGCTTAGAATAAATAGCAAAATTACGTTTTTTTCCAATGGCGTTTATCCTCAACTGTGTAAAATAATAAAAAAGGAAATACAATGTTTTTTTATCACATAACTAGAAGTAGGCACACTTATAATAGATATTTAAATACTTAAAAGTGTAACCAAATAATTAAAATTAAAATAAAATGATTTCTAATGCATCAGTCAAATGTCAACACACAAATTGGATAAATGTAGTTTTTTATAAAAAGTGATTTTATAAAAAAAACTTGTTCTTTTACATGGTTTGTTAGGTCAGACCTGTGTTTATAAGAAAATCAATTCTAAATGAATGTGCTGCCCATTTTAGTTGTTTAGGTTTCAAAAGAAGTTTTGTCCCATATCTAAAGAATCAGTGACCTATAACCACCACACCACCTTCTCTGGCCACCTTCTCTTCCCCATGTGAGGGAAGCAGTAGACTGAGGCCTGTTTCAGCAGTGAAAAAATTAGGGTAGGTAGGT
This sequence comes from Sprattus sprattus, assembly GCF_963457725.1. Taxonomy (NCBI): domain Eukaryota; kingdom Metazoa; phylum Chordata; class Actinopteri; order Clupeiformes; family Clupeidae; genus Sprattus; species Sprattus sprattus. Next base: position 22,182,965 of record NC_137925.1, on the reverse strand, counting down.
AGGGATTATCTTTTCTTTTTTTTTCTTTTTTTTTAACAATTGTGACGGACCAAGCCCCCGGTAACCGTCTATCCGTGGGTATGGCCACAAGCTCAGAGTCAGAGTAAAGTTTTCCAGGTTTTTTTTGGTTTATTATTTTTCAAAAGTCACAAATCTCACAAAGAACATTCTATTTAAACTTCATGTGCTATAGGCTACCTTTATATCCAGCAGCTGATTATGGCAGATTTCACTAGCTTGGGTCGGACAGTCGGACAGTAAAAAAATGTCTAGGGTTGGCTTTTTTTTTTAGGGTCGGTCGGTCGGGAAACAGGAAACACAACATTTTTTTTCCTAGGCCTGATGTAGATGTTATATTGGGTGTGGAGTGACGCTTGTAGTGAGAAACAGACAGAATGGAACACACTCCTCTCCTTGTTTCCTACATGGTCACTGGGTGGGTCTGGGCAATACTTTTAGTGTGGCATTAAGTTCATTCTCCTTCTTTAAATGACTAATTCAAATATATTTGTTACAAAACACTAGCATTCGTATTTGCCGTGGCTTTCATCCCGTCTGAAGACATCCTACGTAACATTACAGGTATATACTAACCAAAATAGGGACTGGGCCTCATTGTCTTTCAGAAATTAAAGCAAGAGCTGCTGTTTAGTATTTTGGTAATGTTTGTGTTTTACCCTTTATGTTCCCTCTGAGGCAAGATCACTAATACCTCTCTGCTGTCAGCTAACCCTCCCCACCTCCACCTGGAAGTGTCTGCTTTCCATACTAATGGTTGTAACACAGATACCAACAGTAGCTCAATCATCTCGTGCATTTACCTTAAACCTCAGGACACAGGGTTCGCCCATCAGGGCAGTCATGG
>NC_137925.1:22000930-22181900 GCF_963457725.1 Sprattus sprattus | reverse complement strand
ATACCTTGTATGAAATGAATCATGTGCTTATGCAAGCAGGAACATGGATTTTCTGTGTTTCTGTGTGTGTGTGTGTAACTTATATTATTAGGTGCCACTTAGTCTGCATATGTGCATGAGCATGTTTAGACCAGAGGTGATAAGAAGGGTCGAACTATTCTTACAACATATGCAGAAGTCTACCCACCAGTATGTCCAGCGATGGCACAGCTAATAAAAAAAAAGTCAGCCAGCGACTAGCACAACACGTGTGACAAATAGAGAGTAAAAAAACAACCAGCGAAGTCAGCTGTAGCTGCTGCAAACATAGATAAAGGCTAGATAACTTGCCCGCGTTTCTGGTCGACGGAGTCGAATGTCCGCACATGGCGGCCATTTTGCGTCAGTACAGCTCGCTCACCCTTAACATTGTGTTCTAGTGGTACATAGCCTACTTTTTAAATAACCAGAACTTGCTCAATTTTCAACCGATTTTCAAACGGGTTGGTTTTTGTAAACGTAAGATATTTCTTATGGCACTGCATACTTATGAAGAATTATAAACATGGGATAGGTGCAATAAATACACATGCACAAGCTATTTATGTAAAATCAATATCTAGGCTACTAAAACTCAGCATACAGAATGGCAACAGGAGATAAATGTATACTATTATTATCACCTTTATAAAAGCAATATTACTGATATAATAAAATAAAGGTTATCCCACGGGTTCTCATTTCAAGGGAACGTTCAAAAGAGCAGGCTGCACAAAAGTCTGGCATCTTCATTGGCTTTGGCAATCAAGTCAGCAATTTCCTGTCTAAATCATAATGTAAGATGTTTAACAAACCAACCCGATTGGAAATCATGTGCAACTTCAGTTTTATTATGTGCAACTTAAGTTATATTGAAAAGAAAGAACAATTATGCCTCGCCAATTGATGTAAAATGACTGATACACAAGAGCCGTGAGACACAATTAAGCTGCACATTTCAACATGTTCAAGCATCCAGAATTATTACCAAGGTAATGACGTTTGTAAATCAAGTCATTTGTAAATCTGTCAAGATTTCCGCGAGATAAGAGTGTAAACGATTGTGAAGATCACTGACGTTACCTAACGTACCACTGATCCCTCCCGGAAGCTATACTGTCTAAAAATGGCCTCTGTGCGGTCGTTCAAGAGTCCGCCGTAATACATCTAGCCTTTATATAAGATATCTATGGCTGCAAATACCAATGGTAAAAGGGTGATTATTCCATAATGGCCACAAGATGGTGCTAAATTGTCAAACCTATTTTGTAAGCTTGCCAGGGGCAGAACATAAACGTGCATACATACGAGACATAGGCCTACGCTGTAGCCCACAGCACAAAATAGGCCTACTGTCAGTGGGAGACACAACTGAATGCTACCAAATATTAGCTCATGCTTCAGCTTGGACTTCAGCTCAATTCAGGTCAAACAAACAAATCCACCCACCACATTGAGCGCCGTGTTAAATACCCCCTGAGGCAGCTAGCAAATCCAGGGCGGTCAAGCAACCAAGCACTTTTTACAATGACATGGCACTTAGACAGACGCTAGGAGAAGTGCTCAAGTACGGACATCCTTTAGCAGCCACCCACCAGCCTGGGCCCTGTTCGGCGTAGAACTGAAGCTAGGTTATTACATTTAGCTCGCAAAGTGAGATAATCTAGCTCGCTAAATGAGAACAGGCTATACCGGTCTGGCGACGGGTGCTAAGATACTTAACTTCAAGTTAATTTGTCCCAGGCTAAACTCGTCAGATAAATTGCGCGTGCACGTCCTGCTTCAAAAGGCAGGAAAGGTCAATCACCAAAACCATGATTTTTTTTTTTACGGTAGAATAGTCTAAACTCAAAGAAAAAGACAAAAAAAATTCTCCGCTAAGGCAGGATATCACCTTGAACGCGTTATGAAGAATTCAAGACCATAATCATGTCAAAATCCAACACCTCCGCCGCTGCAACAGCAATATAAGAAACTGTCTATAGGCTGTCTAAGACGTGATATCTTTTCCTGGGTTGAATATATGACTTTGGTGCAGCGGGTAGAGCTCATGGCTTGCATGCAGCAGATCACTGGTTCGACCCCCTCACCTTCGGACGAATTGAAGTTTTAAATCGCTTTGAATAAAACCGTCTGCTAAATGACTAAGTGTGAATGTATTAATAAGACTTGTTGACTTTCGAACGCCTCTTGAGTGACAGTTGCTATGCCAACGCTAGCAATACGTCACCCGGGCTCTTTTTGAAAGCTACAGCCTGGCACTGAATTAAATTCCTCATAACAGGCTGAGGTTTGTAAAAGACCATAAGGATTGAACCAAAGCCGACTGGAGGGTCTCTTAGTTCGTCTTCTCTGATGAGTCCAATTTCACAGTAGGTGCAAGACTCTGTGGCTTGTAGGCCTCTCCAGGTCTCCGTCTAACCATCAGACGACCATGTGTTGGGCAAAGCTGAAAATTGGACTCATCAGAGAAGACGAACGAGGAGACCCTCCAGTCCGCTTTGGTTCAATCCTTATGGTCTTTTACAAACCTCAGCCAGGCAAAGTACAACGTTGTCCCGGAAGAAAATCTTGCTTCCTTTTGTTCTGACAATGTTCCCCAACTCTGAGAAGTGTTTTTTCCAGCAGGGCAATGCTCCATGCCACACAGCCAGGCCAGTAAAGGTGTGGATGGAGTATCACCAGATCAGGACCCTGTCATGGCCAGCCCAATTTCGAGACCTGAATCCCATAAAAAAAACTCTGAAATGTGATCAAGAGGAAGATGGATGGTCACAAGCCATGAAAAGAAGCCGAGCTGCTTGAATTCTTGCGCCAGGAGTAGCATAAAGTCACTCAACGGCAATGTGAAAGACTGGTGGAGAGCATGCCAAGACACATGAAAGTTGTGATTTTAAATCAAGGTTATTCCACCAAATATTGATTTCTGAACTCTTCCTAAGTTAAAGCATTAGTATTGTGTAGTTTAAAAATGAATATGAGCTTGTTTTCTTTGCATTATTCGAGATCTGAAGACACTGCATCTTTTTTGCTATTTTGACCAATTGTCATTTTTCTGCAAATAAATGATCTAAATGACAATATTTTTATTTGAAATTTGGTAGGAATGTTGCCAGTAGGTTATAGAATAAAACTAAAATGTACATTTTACTTTAACACATACCAATAAATAGTAAAACCAGAGAAACTGATAATTTTGAAGTGGTCTCTTAATTTTTTCCGTGGCTGTATATTAGTACAGATTGCGAGTTATGTATATTTATGTTATATTCTGTATTTCTTTATTCTTTATTAATCATGATGTAACGTTGTTGTAGCGGGAATACAGCAATGCTATTTTCTAATTGGCAGGGCATATGTATGATTCTAGACTTCGCTAAGCACTGAAGCGACTGAAACGGTGAATTTTGATCACATTCAGCGAAGTTAACAGGTAAAACGGGTGAAAAATAGGGCGTCTTTAGGCCGTCCTGCCTAAAAGTAGGGCGTCCCATTTCTTCTTATTTTTTAGTAGACTATAGGGCAGACGCCCTGCTAGCTAAAAACCTGGTTGGTGTAGACATTCGAGAGACCAAAAAGACTGAAAAGGTGTGTTATTGAATTTAGTGGGCCGGTCTGGTTCAAAATGCCCGGGCCGATTTTTTGTCCCAGTCCGCCCCTGGAATGATGCAACAAGTTTCTCACACCTGGATTTGGGGATCCTCTGCCATTCTTCCTTGCAGATCCTCTCAAGTTCTGTCCGGTTGAATGGTGAACGTTGGTGGACAGCCATTTTCAGGTCTCTCCAGAGATGCTCAATTGGGTTTAGGTCAGGGCTCTGGCTGGGCCAGTCAAGAATGGTCACAGACTTGTTCCGAAGCCACTCTTTTGTCATTTTAGCTGTGTGCTTTGGGTCATTGTCTTGTTCGGCCTAGTCTGAGGTCCTGAGCACTCTGGTGGAGGTTTTCTTCCAGGATATCTATGTACTTGGCCGCATTCATCTTTCCTTCAATTGCAACCAGTCGTCCTGTCCCTGCAGCTGAAAAACAACCCCATAGCATGATGCTGCCACCACCATGTTTCACTGTTGGGATAGTATTGGGCAGGTGATGAGCAGTGCCTGGTTTTCTCCACACATACCGCTTAGAATAAACGCCAAAAAGTTCAATCTTGGTCTCATCAGACCAGAGAATATTATTTCTCATAGTTTGGGAGTCCTCCATGTGTTTTTTGGCAAACTCTATGCGGGCTTTCATATGTCTTGCACTGAGGAGAGGCTTCCGTCGGGCCACTCTGCCATAAAGCCCCGACTGGTGGAGGGCTGCAGTGATAGTTGACTTTGTGGAACTTTCTCCCATCTCCCTACTGCATCTCTGGAGCTCAGCCACAGTGATCTTTGGGTTCTTCTTTACCTCTCTCACAAAGGCTCTTCTCCCACGATTGCTCAGTTTGGCTGGACGGCCAGGTCTAGGAAGAGTTCTGGTCATCTCATACTTCTTCCATTTAAGGATTATGGAGGCCACTGTGCTCTTAGGACCCTTGAGTGCTGCAGAAATGCTTTTGTAACCCTGGCCAGATCTGTGCCTTGCCACAATTCTGTCTCTGAGCTCCTCGGGCAGTTCCTTCGACCTCATGATTCTCATTTGTTCTGACATGCACTGTGAGCTGTAAGGTCTTATATAGACAGGCGTGTGCCTTTCCTAATGAAGTCCAATCAGTTTAATTATACACAGCTGGACTCCAATGAAGGAGTAGAACCATCTCAAGGGGGATCAGAAGAAATGGACAGCATGTGAGTTAAATATGAGTGTCACAGCAAAGGGTCTGAATACTTATGACCATGTGATATTTCAGTTTTTTTTTTTTATACATTTGCAAAAAATGTCTACATTTCTGTTTTTTTCTGTCAAGATGGGTTGCTAAGTGTACAATAATGCGGGAAAAAAATGAACCTTTTTGATTTTAGCAAATGGCTGTAATGAAACAAAGAGTGAAAAATGTAAAGGGGTCTGAATACTTTCCGTACCCACTGTATCTGACGGCACCCTGATCACATTTGAACAAAACAGTGCATTGTTTGCACAACATTTTACTAAAGAACAACGGGGGATTGCTACCAGCTTACTAGCTATGCTAGCGGCGAAAGCTATTGACATAATAACTTACAGGTTACCAGCAGGCAGGTGTAGCTAACACTTTTCAGTTGCTTAATATTGTGCCTTTACGGACACTATGTAACCCGACTTTTGGGGTTTTTGGCTATCAGTCAGAGAGTCTCAAGAGTTGTTCGAAAGCCATCAGCTACTTTTTAGTCGCTTAATATTGTCGCACAGAGGAGGATTTGCTAGTCGCCGTACAGATGCTAGCGGCGAAACCTGTTGATATGTGCTTACTTATAGGAGACCGGCAGCCAATATTAAGCGGCTAAAAAGTACCTGATGGCTTTTGAACAACTCTTGAGACTCTCTGCCTGATAGCTAAAAAGTGTCTGGGTACGTAGCGTCCGTTTAGGCACAATATTAAGCGACTAAAAAGTAGCCGATGGCTTTCGAACGACTCTTGAGACTCTCTGACTGATAGCTAAAAAGTGCGCGGGCTACGTGGTGTCTGGGTTACGTAATGCTATCGTTGGCATAGCAACTGTCACTCAAGAGTCGTTCGAAAGTCAACATTACATCACCCGGGCTCTTTTAGGCACCCGGTGACTTTTAAGCATGACACCGACATTACAAAAATGAAGGCTACCACTCGCAAAAAAGTGAAGACATTCAATGTTCAACTGTGTTTGCAATAAATTACTCGAGAAAGTCTTTTAAATTAATTATTCCTTGTCGGGTGGATCGGTAGCACTCATTCAAGGATTCATCATGATGGGAAAATTGATCTTGGCGATCGCAAAGAACTCCTCACGCTAATCAATCTATCTAATATGACTCCTTGTCAATGGGATCCCTCCTTTTGCCGTGGGTGTGGCAAGCTTAGCCAGCTAAACTTTGGTTAGCCTGCCCTGGAGCAGGTTAGTGCTAAGTGATATGTTACTATGGTAATTTATCAGAAGTTGCTTCGCCGAACCCGATAAAGGGGCGTTCTCTTTTTTTAGCCTGGAATCTAGCTCGCTAAACCACTTAGCGAGCTACGCCGAATAGTACCTTGGATTTGAAGGATTTCAAAACACAATCAGGCTGCTGATATCAGCGCAAATGCTAATCAGGAAACACAAAGTAATACGTAAAGTATTGTAGCTATCTCAGACACTACGAGTATGATTTCAACAATGACTTTATTGTCCGTTATAACCTCGGCTGAACACGTACGTTTTTGTGGCTGCTTCTCACACAAGTTCCAGCATAAAGAGACATAACAACAAGTTAAACGTTCTCTCAACGCGTTCATTGAATACTATCATTTTTACGAGAACGATGAACTGAACGCAACTTAATTAGAAATAATGAATTTGAACGGTGAACACGTTCATATTATCTGGGTCCGGTGCAACTGAGGTCTAGCAAAAACGTTACGGAATGTTTTCCTTCTACTGAGGAAAGACGCTGTCTAAATCGAATGCTTGCAACCTGTCATTGCTCAGTACCTAGTAAAAAGGCCATAGTAATTATATTTAGATGGAGTGGCAGTTAACTTCGGGAATATTTTCACATAATTGAACATTGCACTTTGTTGAAGTTGTGTGCGTCCATGTAGCCTATATGTAAATTTGACTTTGTAGCCTACCTTGTCATTATGTGTTTGTTATAGTTTAGCTTGCTCATAATTGTTACGAGCACTGTCACTTAATTAATCCAGCATGATGGTGTTCGTGAACTGGCTTAGCATAAACTGCTAATGTACAAATTACATGTTTTTTTACATAAATTGCTAATGTACCAATTACATGTTTTTTTGACCTTTACTAACTTTTGAGCGGTCTTTCATTAAGTGTAAATGCTCTTGTATATCTTAGATTAAGCCAGCCGCATATCATTGCTTAAGAGGTTGCATTCTTACCGTTAGTTCCCTGTATAATTCATTATTTAAATGGTACAACAGGGCTGTGTATCTGATAAAGTTTCAGACAGTAAAAATCGTACTTTTCTCTACAAACAATGTCCTCCTGGAAAATTAGCAATTATTTAAAAAAAATGAAAATGAACTGAACTGAACTATGAACGAGTTCAGAATTTAAATGGTGAACTATGAACGTAAACGATTCATATTTACTTGTATGAACTGAACTTTGAACTAGTTCATGTGAGGTGTAAACGTGCACAACACTGCTGGCTACTCTGCCAGCCCCCCGCAGCGCATAGCAACACATGAGCTGCCGCGGCTGACAGAGAGCAAGGACACAGACAACACTATGAACATGAAAACATTAAACATACTGGTCATTACAGTATTATAAATAGAGTAAATAAAGAGTGCATCCCTCAGCCTCATCCCTCATATCACATTACTATCTCAGGGTTATTTACTCAAGATACAGACACTTCTATTGACATCCAGCCGGCTGACCACTGTGATGCATGCAAGTATGTGGCACATCCAAATACTAAACATAGGCCTATGTGAACAGCTTCTCATATAATAGGTTGACACTTTCAACAGGACAAATGTTCAATAGTGACTATAGGCTACATGATTATCTAACATGTTTACAAGCAGAGCAATGATTGCATCCAAAGAAGATATTCCTCCACATATGTAGCCTACAGTTCATATCAGTCCAGGAAGGTCTTGAAACTTGTACTGATAAGATATTTTTAACTTTTCACCTGCAGGCAACGACACATGCCATTCTACTCCTACAGAGTTATCCATGCAGCTGTGTGAGCAGAAAGATAATGTAAATATTTTCACATAGCCTGTTTCTAAAACAAGCTCACTGTTATTAAATGACAACACATGGCAGCTTCAGTTGTATGCATAGTGATAGCACACATTTTCTCCAAAAAAGCACTACCTACATCAGTGCCCTTGTACAGTTGCACACGTTGCACTCCCCTTACCACCAGATTATACATACCCCGGAGGTAAGTGGCACCATAGGTATAGACCCATAGCCATGCCCTGACAAGACACCCCAACACAGACTAGAGTGACTGAGCATCCTGCCATTCAAAATGTTTGACACTTAGTGTAGACCCATAGGCATACCCTGACAACACATCTCAACACAAACTAGAGTGAATGAGCACCCTGTCATTCAAAATGATGGACACCTCAAAATGATAGACAGTTTGACAGAAAGTGTAGAACATAGGCTATGCTAATATGTTACTAACATATCAAATTACTCTAAAGAGCCCTCAAACCTATTAACCGAGATAACAGTTTGGGCATGTCATGTGTTACATTGCACAAAGAAATTTCAAATGTATCGTTAGTTTGCTTTAACACCTAAAAGTATTTCTGTTCGTGGTGGATTCATTGCGCCCCACTGCATATTATCTGCCTAATTTTCGCCCCATTCACAGCACAGTGAGATGGAATGGTCTTGTATTCTCTTTTCGGTTGCAGTTTTAATTTAGTTTCAATGAAGTTGCAGTTGCACAAACAAGTCTGTAAACATACAGTGCCACTTTAAAGTATGTGAACCCCTTGACCACTTATGAGTTTTCTGCTGTTTTACCATGATTTTTCATTTTTTTCATCACCAATTTTCCATTGAAGTAATGTCAGGTTTATGTTCATCATTTGCATGTACTTTTTTAGAGGGAGTTGTTTGAGTAGCCAAAAGACTACATGAAACATGGAATTAGTCCATTTCAAAAGTAAGTGAACCCCCAGCTGAATTGGTAAAGTCAAGCAGGTAACATATTCAGTGAAACTTATTTGGGTGCTAAATTAGTCAATTAAGCAAACCGATCATCTGAGACATCCTTAGGGAAAGGTTTGGGCAACACAGATTAAAAGAGAGAGGAAACCAACCAAACTACTGTAGTGCCAAGGTGTAACCACACAGATCAACAATGCCGAAAGGAAACGAGATATCCGAGAACATCAGGAAGAAGGTTCTGACAGCCCATCAGTCTTGGGAAAGCTTTAAGACCATCTCCAAAAGATTCCAGCTCCATCCATCCATCCAAGACAAATAATTTTGAAATGGAGGCCATTCAACATGACCGCATCTCTGCCTAGAAGTGGACGCCCATCAAGACCATCACCAAGAAGCACCAGAAGAAGAATAAATCAGGTAAAAGTCAACCCACACATCACCTCTAAAGAGTTTCAGACCTCTCTGGCAGCATCTGGGGTAAATGTACATGGGTCTACAATCAGACGAAAATTGAATAGACATGACATTCATGATCGGGTTGCTAGAAGGAAGCCTCTGCTCTCAAGAAAGAACAAAACTGCCCGTTTCAACTTTGCCCGAGAGCACTTGGATAAACCAAAGGCCTTCTGGAAGTCCCTTCTTTAAACAGATGAGTCCGAGATAGAATTATTTTGTCACGATCAAAACCAACAATTTTCGTCTGATTGTAGACCCATGTACATTTACCCCAGATGCTGCCAGAAAGGTCCGAAACTCTTTAGAGGTGATGTGTGGGTTGACTTTTACCTGATTTATTCTTCTTCTGGTGCTTCTTGGTGATGGTCTTGATGGGCGTCCACTTCTAGGCAGAGATGCGGTCATGTTGAATGCCCTCCATTTCAAAATTATTTGTCTTGGATGGATGGATGGAGCTGGAATCTTTTGGAGATGGTCTTATAGATTTCCCAAGACTGATGGGCTGTCAGTACCTTCTTCCTGATGTTCTCGGATATCTCGTTTCCTCTCGGCATTGTTGATCTGTGTGGGTACAACTTGGCACTACAGTAGTTTGGTTGGTTTCCTCTCTCTTTTAATCTGTGTTGCCCAAACCTTTCCCTAAGGATGTCTCAGATGATCGGTTTGCTCAATTGACTAATTAATCACCCAAATAAGTTTCACTGAATCTGTTACCTGCTTGACTTTATCAATTCAGCTAGGGGTTCACTTACTTTTGAAATGGACTAATTCCATGTTTCATGTAGTTTTTCGGCTACTCAAACAATTTCCTCTAAACAAGTACATGCAAATGATAAACATAAACCTGACATTTCATCTATGGAAAATTGGTGATAAAAAAATGAAAAATCATGGTAAAACAACAGAAAAAGCTTAAATGGTCAAGGGGTTCACATACTTTAAAGTGGCACTGTACGTACCATCATTATCTCCTGGCACCTGTTCTGAGAAAACGTATCCTAATGACGAGCATGCCTCGTTGGAGTCGTTGCGTTACGAGTTATCATCTATCCATCTAGGTCCCTTGTGGGAGGAACGAAATCGCATAAGCCAAACTGCAAAAGCCGGGTATAAAACCACTGGCATGCTGTTTTGCTGGCAGGAGAATAGTGAAAAAATAAATTGATAGCCTACGTATATGTTTCCCATGGCTCTTCCAGCTGAATTACAAAAAGAACATGTTGAAATGGCGGCAAAATAGCCTACATGGTTTTAGTCTCGTGAGTCATGTACAGTCATGGACAAAAATATTGGCACCCCTGCACTTCTGTCAGATAATGTACCAATTCTCCCAGGGGAAAAAAATCGCAATTACAAATGCTTTGGTATTCACATGTTGATTTCTATTGTTTGCATTGGAACAACGCAAAAAAGCAGAGAAGAAAAGCCAAATCTGACATTATTCCACACAAATCTCCGAAAGTGGACTGGACAAAATTATTGGCACCCTTTCAAAATTGTAAGAAATAATTGTATTTCAAGAATATAATGTTCCTTTAATCTTTATTTAAACTTACCTGTGGCAAGCTATAGATGCTGGTAATATAGAAATCACATTTGCAACCAGTTAAAATGGAGCAACGTTGACTCAACCTTTGAGTTGTGTGTCTGTACCGCGCTGAGCATGGAGAAAAGAAAGAAGAGCAAAGAATTGTCTGAGGATTTGAGAACCAAAATTGTAGAAAAGCATGGGCAATCGCAAGGCTACAGGTCCATCTCCTGAGATCTTAATGCTCCTGTGTCCAATGTGCACAGTGTCAACAAGACGTTTACAGCCCATGGCATTGTCACTAACATCCCGAGGAAGAGAAGAATTGATAACAGAATGCAACAAAAGATAGTTTGAATGGTGGATAAAAAATCTAGAACAACTTCCAAATAAATTCAAGCTATACCCTGCAGACACAGGGTACAACTGTATCAGCTCGAACTATCCGTCGCCTTTTGAATGAAATGGGATGCTATGGTAGAAGATCCAGGAGGTGGTACCCAATGCTGACACAGAGACATAATGGTGGAGCTGGACCGATGTTTTGGGGTTGCTTTGCTGCTTCTGGAACCCGATGCATTGACTGTGTGCATGACATCAGGACATCTGAGGACTACCAAATCAGTGCGTGCACATGATGGCAGTACTCCGATCCGATCCGATTCTCTCCATGGGGGGTTAACTGTGTTATCTCAAAGCACATGGCAGTGACAAATCCAGATCTTGGCCGCGTCAGTTCAAATCAAATGCGGAATGTTTACATCTGCTACCGTTGATTATACAGTAAATACGTTGTGAAATGAAACAAAAACACACCACAGTTAAAGTTGTATTAGTATTGATTGATTCACATAGATATGAATGGATTACATGACTAACAACTGGTGGAAAAGTAATATGAAAATATTTGTTCACTGAATTAGGGAGTTCTGTCCAAAAGAGTTGCGTTCCAGTTTCAAAGTTTCAGTTTCGGTTTCAGTATTTCAACGTGAATGAGAGGGAGCACAAGAACTGAGCGTCTAGCAGTGATTATCATATCATAGACATATATGATGCATGTATATATGTCTGTGGGCAGGATCTCAAGCACGTGTAAAAGTTGTTGTTGTCCAATTGGAATCTAGATTCGAGAGACACATGCGTGCATAGTTCGATTCCCAGCGCAATCCGATCGTGTATCCAGGGGTTAACATCCGAGTCCAGTCTGACTCAAGTCGGACACAGGAAATCTAGATTTGGTGAGACTCATGAATCGGAGCTTCGATTTAAATCAGACTGAAATCGAAACATGTGTCCGCACGTTTGTTGCGTTGGAATGCGTTGATCCAACGCAAAAAAATTGTGCGCAATGTAGGGCCCAGTCAGGGGCGGCCTTTCCTACAGGCGGGTTAGGCGGCCGCCTAGAGCGCCATCTAGAGGGGGAGTGCCAAATAATGTGCCCGAAAAAAAAAAACACATATAATTTTTCATATAATAATTATAATTTTCTTTTTTTTTCCCGGACGCATAAGTTGGCGCCCCTTCTATATCTCCAACCAATATTTTGACATAAAAAAATAAATCTAACATTAGGGTAAAATGAGCCAAAACTCAAAAACGGAGGGCCATGCTCTTCATTGGTGTTGTTAGATCATGCTAGCCTAGCGAGGCATTTGGTGCGAATGTGTGTGTATCCTCTGAAGCCGCTTAACCCCAGCGGCGTGCATGACTAGACGGGCTGGATCACAGCACTCATCGATAAACCTACTTATCGCCGTAAAGACAGGTGAAATTAATGACATTGCAACCCCGCAAGGTGCAGGGAACTGTACTTATGATATACAATACACATTAAGGGTTGCTACAATATGTTATCATGAAAACACTAATGAACACAGTATTTCAGAGATCAAACTGATTTTGGAGAAACAGTGTATAATGAGCAGATAGACAACACGTGCGAAGCTCGTCTAGAGCGCCAAATGTGCTAGGGCCGCCCCTGGGCCCAGTGTCAGACAGCTGGGTCTTCGTCAGAGGACATGGGTCTTCCAGAAGGACAATGATCCATAGCACACTTCGAAAAGCACCCAGAAATGGTTAAGAGAAAGCACCAGAGAGTTCTGCAGTGTCCGAGATGAGTCCAGATCTTAATCCCATGGCACAACTGGGGCGTGATCTCAAATCAGTAGTTGGGAGAAGGCACCTTTCAAATGTGAGAGACCTGGAGCAGTTGGCAAAAGAAGAGTGGTCCAAAATTCCAGTGGAGAGGTGTAAGACACCTCATTCATGGTAAAAGGAAGCAATTGATTTTAGATATTTTTATTTCTTTATTTTTAAGGGTGTTCTACTCATTATTAAGTTGAGGGTGCCAATAATTTTGTCCGGTCCATTTTTGGAGTTTTGTGTGGAATAAAGTCAGATTTGGCATTATTTCTCAGATTTTTGGTGTTTTTTCAATGCAAACTAAATAAATAAACATGTGAATACAAAAGCATTTGTAATTGAAACAATTTTCTGGGAGTAGTGGTGCATTATCTGACAGAAGTGCAGGGGTGCCAATATTTTTGTCCATGACTGTATATAATGTCAGTTAAAGCTAGCCTATCATGCAAGTTTAAAGCCTATAGCCTATGAGCTAGTTGATATTCAATGTATTTTATCTTCGCACCACTGCTGATCCAACTAGAAGTGCAAGATTGAACAGAGGCGTAGTTGTTAGACAACCTGGAGTTTTAACCAATTGATAATGTGCACCACACATGATAGCCTACCAGATCAAACTGTTTTCAGGCAGGTTTGGCTATAGGTGTAATCGGCAAGGGACCCAATTGACTACGTTGCACATGTTATTACGGATGGATGGACATTAATTAACTCCTGACTGTTGAACGTCTGAGGTGGTTCATATGTGACCCCTGACGATAGGCTATATCGGTATTATTCTGGACTTCAGATTAAATATGTAAGGTTGTGAACGCCTCTACTTAATCTTTTAACACAATTAATTGTATGATACATTTATAGTCTGTTCAATATAACTACAGTATATTTAATTTATTTGTGGGTTTGCTCTCATTTAGCGCTCTGGTTTATCTTGGTGGCCTGACTGACAAGTGGCTACACTATAGAACTACATGTGAAGATGTGCTCACTCTGGCCGTCATGTTATTAAGGGCATAATTCTAATTCTAATATAAAGTTCATATAACACAAGCGAACTATTTTAAGTGTTCAAATTTCAGTTCAACTTCCAAGCCTGCCTTCATCCCAGGGAGTATTTATCCAGTGTTTATTATCCATGAGAAGTTAAAAACAAACCACAGTACTTCCATGTACTTTTTCAGTTCTGCGTCGTGCACAATTAGGCCCCCTAGACACCGTGATCCAAACTGAACACAAGTGAAAAGGCCAAGCAAAAGAGCTAGTGGTTATTACCAAATGGCATTGGTGTAAAAAAGAAAGAAAAGTTGAATATGTACGGAAGAAAGCACATTAATGACGAACTGACAATGAATGGTGACTGGTCAAGCAGCAGGTGGATATGACTCAGTAAAGGCTGCATAAAAAGTGTTCATTTTTATTATTAATTATATTATGAATTACATCCACCAACTGGAATAGATGGAGGAATCACAACAAAACCAAAGAAAAAGAAAATAAAATAAAAAAGTGACACATAATGAGTCCAAATAAATTGCATGGGAGTTCCAAACACACAGCATTTCGATTGAAGACTTGAAAACGTGTCATTTCTGTCACTTTATTTCCTAGCGTTGCTCCCCGTAACTTCCATCATGATGTTTTAATTTTTTTTAGAGGGGATTCTGAGTGGCGCAAATATGGTCTGTCTGCCACACAAACACGAGGCAACAATAGTCCCACTCCACACTACCCTGACCACTGATCATAGCTGGAAACATGAGTGAACAAGCAAGCATTTCCGCTGAAACAGGCATAAGGCTGGTGCCTCTGGAATGTTGAGCTCAAGAAGATTTGTTTTATCGGTCTAGGCTTTTTTTTTTTTTTTAAACATGGAAAGCTCAGAGGATGTTAAGTGTTTAATTTCATAGACTTTTTGCATCTGCTTTCTTTTTTTTGTGCAAATAAGTGACCAAGTACACTTTATAAAGGAAAAAGACTGTGTGTGGTGTTGTCTCTTAATCTATGAGCTTTTCCCTTACCATGACAGACAGTGAGAAATCAGGGTCCTGGTGACAACAGAGACCAGAAAAGAAAAAAGGCATTACCAGAGAGAGAGAGAGAAAGAAAGAAATTGGGAGGGAAAGGAGGAAAGAACAAGACAGAGGGAAGGGGTATGTCTTCTACAGTAGTCCTAGTCCCTGATGATCCGGAGTGTTCTGAAATGGTCAGTTTTTTAAAGTCCACTGCTTGACGCTGGCATCATGGGAGGTGGTCACTATCGTGTGCTCATCCAGCCAGGCTATCCCACTGACATGGTGCAACCGGTGAGAGTCTAGAGAAATAACAAATACCACAAAACAAAACAAAAACAACAACAAAAAGATACAAATGTCAATATGGCATAACTCCCTAACACTAATTTCAGCATATTAGCATCTATGCCATTACAGTATTTATGCAGCAACACTTTACGCATTACTTTAGCCCACAGCAGCCACAAGCTAAAGCAACACTTAAGGTGAAACGAATTAAGGGGACTGCTGTAAACTGAATCCTGAAAGGAAATCCCCAGTGCGGAACCCAACACCAGGCCAATGTGGGTCTCAACAATGTCACAGTATCCTGCCACTGCTGCGAATGCCAGAATATTTTTCTGGATAAAATTACCCAGGAGGGATTTAAATAGGCAAGCGGGGGAACCCCAGCTACTGTACATATGTTGGTGTGTTGGGTTGTGTGTGTGTGTCCTCACCTGGGATCTTCACTCTCTTGTCTGCATCAGAGACTGTCCACACATACACCATCATGTCCATGCCACCACTAGCAAAACGCTCGTTGTCAGGCGACCACGCCAGGCATACCACCTTTGCATGATGTCCATAGAAATCATTTTTCACCTACAGCACAAAACAAACAAGAAAATAAGTGTAAATGGCCTGATCTTAATTGACCTTGAGGTCTTACGCAATAATTATTCATTTGAATCCATTTCAAGGTAGTAAAAAAAATTAGCCAGACACACTCACCGCATAATCGTCCGCCACAGTAAAGACGGTGATGACTTTCTTTTCATCCGACACAGCCAGGAAGGCTCCATCGTTAGAGTAGGCCATGTCCGTCACTGGCCCCTTTGCCTCAAGCATCTTTCCATCATCTTTGAGAGTGTTTCCCTGAATGGAGTATAAACGTACCTTTCCATCCTGTGGGGCAGAGAGAGAAAAATTACAGAAGGGAATGAATTTAAGGAATTCCACTATAAGACCATAAACTTGAAATGGTAAGTAAGAACTGACAATGCCTTTCTGATTTTGGAACTCCTTCAACACATGTCCTAAATACAAAACCCATCCTAGAACTAAGTAATGTGTAAGTCCTCTAAAAACACTTCATTAGATTCATCAAAAAGAACATTACAAAGAAACAATAAGAAACTTAACAAGCAAACTAAAGATGTTTAAACCTGGCATTAAGTTGACAGAGATTCAACTGAGGATCACACCAGGGATGCCTAAGTAAAGCTACAAAGCCAAGAGAAACTGGATGTCTTACAGCTCCGCCCACTGCGGCAGTCCCGCCTCCAGGGTGTAGAGCGCCCGCCTCCGGCTCGTAGCCCAGATTGTCCAGTGTGAAGACTTTCCTCTTGTCCTTCATCAGCACCAGCTGCCAGAGGCACAGAGGAGCATGGGAATGCCCAGGATTAATGAGCGCATCTGAGCCAGCGCCAGACACATACCAAAATATCATGCTACTGCTTTAAATGTGTCAGGAAGTACAGAATTTTTTTTTCTTCAAATGTACATAGAGCTTTTCGGTATACGAAAAGGCCTGCAACTTTAAGTAGGCTAAATAAATGGAATTCAGTAGTCGGCATGTGGCAGAACATTTAAATGCAGGAAAAAATAATAAGTCTTTCCACAAAAATGTCCTACCTGATCAATGCAAACTGCCAAGGCAAGTCCACCCGAGGACACAGACACACATTTAGGCTGGACGTCCATCTTCAGAAGATCAGAGGCACTGAAAGACAGTTGTCCACCACATTAGCTCCAGGGATGGTGTTGAAGAATCATTTCATTGAATCCCTTTATAAAAGGAACATTACCCAACACACACCTGTACTCTTTTTTGGTCACATCAATGAAGCGCACCGTGTCGTCCATGCTGCAGGTAACGAGTTGATTGGAATCGTTCACGGCCATCTTGGATACGGAGTTGGTGTGCCCTTTACCCAAAAAGTCATCATTCTCCCCGGTTTCTGCATCCCAGTAATGTGCATTCCAACGGTTAAGAGCAACAACCAATCAGAGAATAGGTTGATTCATGTCATACAAAAATAGGCTGCAGTTCAGATTGTACCTGTCAAACATCATAAGTTTGAATATCTAATTAACCACTGCTGGTCCATGTTGAATTATATACTGATAAAAATTAAGCATAAAACATATGTGTATCTGTAAGTATCTGATCCTGCTCAGAAACCATACACCATATATGTCATGTGAATGTATGTGATATGTAAACATGTACTGTAGCACTGCAACTGGTAACTTTTTAGACTGTAATGATCACTCAATTTACTGTAAGGATATTGATATGGCCATCATGGCTTCCGGAATAGATGTAGTTCCTCCCATCACTTTTGTGAACCGTTAAAGACTGAATTGATTTGCTATGTCCCTGTAAAAACATAATTTAAATACAAATTTGTATTATTGCTGCTGCACATTTCCAGAAAACAGTTGACAAAGTTACAACAAATATGGAAAGAGACAGCAAAATGATTCTTGCAGTGCAAGAAGAATTTGGGTTAAAGGCTAACAGTGACTATAACAACATCCCAGCCCTAGGACCAGATACTATGCTGTATATAATCCTCAACACCCCAGACAATCCTCACTAGAGAAGTACAGAATTACCTGAGCACCCTTTAAGGTAATGGTTATCTGTTCTAAGACGGCTAACAAACACCACTTTTTAACAAACACCTAAGCAAAAAGCAGAATGACAGCCAACCTTGATGGTGCGGAGTGGGCGGTCAGGGTTGTTCTTGTCCAGGTAGTTGATGTAGCCCGACAGGGAGATGCTGAGCAGGTGGTCCTTCTGCCACAGGCAGCCCAGCTGCTGGTCCATGACGTCGGCGCCCATGTTGAAGGTGGTGACCGCAGTGTTGCTGCCCACGTCCCACAGCTTCACTGTCTTGTCCCCGGAGGCCGAGATCAGCTGGGAACTGTCTGGGCTCCAGCTTACCTGCGGTGACAAGGTAACGACTACCATTACAATCGTCATTATCATTCAATATAATCATCATCAATCATCAATCATCAAAATAAGTACATGATTACAATTTTCATCACACTCCTGTGGTCCCATGAGGCCGAAGTTGACCATCACTTCATAACAAAAAGACGGGACCTGGATCGCACTTAAAGTGTTTATGGTGCTCTACATTTCAAGTCACATTGCAAACCACTGAATTGGTTCGAAAGGTCAGATTACTGATTATTTTTAAGCAATGACAGTAACGGTAAATGTGATGGTAGTTCTATTGAATATTAATCAACATTATCAGTAGCAGCATTGGTAGAGCCTGAGCATCTGCCTCGCCTCATAGGGCCAAATGTGTCCTGACACATTGTTACAAATGTTAAGAGACACTCGAATCCTCTGCTTTGAGAATTATACAGCGGCTTAGACTGGTACAAATGAGAATCATTGCTTCCAGTTATTGTTCAGCTACCAGTCATATTCGCTTCGGTTTCTTCCAAAACAGGATGCATCCCTGGAGCAATTCCTACAGAACCGCTGCATGTTGACAAACACATTGCTATGTACACCGCCTGCCTTTTATCAAAACATCCAGCCCACCCAGTCCAACTCAATTACAGTAGTTTAGACCTAATCTAGCTGTACACACAGAGAGGAAGCTGCAATTAAACATCGGCATGTCGTCTCCCCCACCACTACAGCTCCAGCTACTTCCTCAGAGTTCAGCATATCTGTGCTCTCTGTTTATAAGCCCATTCCACACACAAACACAAAATACAACACAAAAACAGTCTATAAACCTCTTGACATGTACAGATACGATACTAGAAAATGACACAATGTCAGTACTTCAATCAAAAAACATAACTGGCTCCTGTGTCTACATAATATGACAAGTGTTCTTACAGCATAGATTCCACCTTCATGAGCTTTTTCCCCTCCCACAGTACCGATTTTCTCACCGGTCTTGCCATCATAGATAAGGATCTGAAACGACACACAAACTTCAGTTAAATCAGATACACTTCCTATAAAACACAAGATAAAAAATGGTCAGTAACCAAATTATTCATTTTTACTTCTCAGAAATACTCATCATTTCAGAACAGCTATTGGCAGCTGGGGGCTGGTTATTTTAAGGTTACTGCTCAGAATGCTGGAGAATTTCCCAATGATTTGAAAGGGCCACCCCAATGTTTGGAGGTCTGATTTTACTTCATAATGACCGTTGCAATAAAACATTAATGACCACTGCCAGTGGCAACGGGTTCTGTGCCTCTGATTAACATATTTCATTTCATTCAACAAGAAGTCTGTTCACTTAACATAATTGGAATTCACTGTAACTTGAAGTGAGCAAATACTTGGTTGCTACACAACACCTGAAAGAAATTCTATTTGAGTCGGAATTTATTTTCCCAAACTGACCAGTGGTCTATACATTATCCCTTACTTAACACTCAGGAAAAACACTCACTCATGTTTTGGAAAAAGGTAGCGGCACCATCATCTAAACTGTGGCTTAGTGAGCATACATATATTCTGCACCTCTATCTTTTAAAGGATAGGTTAAGAGAATTTGAAAAAATCTGACTCCCTTGTATTTCCTACTTGGACAAATAGCCTTTACATGTTTTATCACCAGTCTGGTAGATCTGATCAGGTGTGAGTGAGTGTGTGCATGTTGGGGGGTTGGGGTTGGAAAGGTGGACCTTAGGGTAAACTCTGTTCATCTTCTAGTTTTTTTTTTTCATTTTCCTTGACGTATGTGTGATGTTCACTATAAAATAATAAAAATGCACTTACACTTACAAAATACACAAGAAAAAAAAATAAACATAGCTTTTCTTCACACTGTTTTCAAAACACTGGAGTCATCTCACATGCAGAGAGAAGAGAGTCTAGCCAAAGGCCCTCAGTGTTCCACTCACCACGCCATCAGCCCCAGCTGTGACAAAGCGGTTCCCGTCTGGAGAGAAGCGTACACAGTTGACGAACCGACTGTGGTCCTGCAGGGATGAAGTGATAAAGAAAATAAATTAGAATCCCATGGAGAGGCTGAAATCCACCCAGTTCACAAGCTTCCCACGGGTCTTGCGGCCTAGTTCTTAAACTGAAACTGTAATTCACTGTAATGGCTACTGTAATTCTGCTTACAGATGACACTTTCCTTGAGTGGGAAATGGACAAAAGTCACACAGAAGCACACAAAACACCTAGGTAATATTCAGACATATGAAGAATTAACTGAAATGCTCTTTGACTTCCTGTCTGACTGCATATACCTCATAAAGGGCATAGCAACTCTACAACCTGAGATCATGGCATTTAAATGGAAGAGTGCCTGTTGCTTTCTTTAAACACAGATCCTGACCATAAAATACAGCAAGAAAGGCCTCACAGTGCTTGCATAAGGCAGCCAGGATTCACTTTCTGGACACTTCGCTTACAACAAACCAAGTCAAGGCCAGGCTACTCTGAAGTGAGAATGTCGTAAATCAAAAGCATTAGGCTAGCTTTTAATGCATTCAGACATGCCACCATAGATGACAACCAAGCCATGGGGACAAGGTGCAAGAGAGGTGATAGATGAGACACTGACACTGCCTCTTTTCGTTACCATCATCAGGGCTTAATGTTCAAATGCAATTTGTATAGGGACAGATTTGAAATGACAAAAAAAGCTTGCAAGACATTTGAGGCTGCAAAATGAAACAAACACTGCACACTTCTCGTTCCAACCACATGCTACATATAAAGAAACACTGCACACCCCCGTTCCGACCACATGCTACATATAAAGAAGCTGATGGTTGTCACGTCATAAGAAAAGAGGTAGTTAATTCAAGTCATGTTCAGGTTTTAGAAACAACTGTATGCAAGAAAATTAATTCTTATATATGTAGCATCTAAGCTCACAATTCTCTGTCAAGTCTGTGGCAGTAAATCAGACACACTTTTAGTTGTCTTGGGCTTCTGCATAACAAACAAGTTCAGGCAAAGCCTGCATTCCAAAACATTAAAGATTTTGGAGAGCCAAGGCCCTACTGTGAAGTACTGCACTGGAATTGTCCTGCAGATATACTGCCATACATAGAGGCTATTGTATCATTAGGCACTTACATAATGAGCATGAGGGAGACATGGAGCCATTTCTGTCTAGCTGGCTGTCACAATTTTTCTTTCATGAAATAAGGGACAGTGACTGCCTGATGCATTTTAATCCCTCTCTGTATTCATTCATTTCGATCACTCCAGCTTCTTATCTGGCACGCCACAAATCTGAGCCAGAAAAACACATATTCAGTCCTCAGCCGACAAAACATTTTCCCACTTTGACTTCCAAATTCCTGTCAGATCCACAACTCTCGCAAGATTCCGTGCAGAAAGCTGACAGAGGACACGACACAAGACCGACCACAAACACTTCCTGGCTCTATGCTGAGAAAGCACTCACGCTCATAGTGAACTTGAACTTGAATGGTGGACCCTCGAAATAGGCGCAGCAACTGTCATCTCCGCCAGTGGCCAAGCGATAAGGGCGAGTTTGTTTAATATCCACTGTGTTGATGATCTTGCTGTGGCCAACAATTTCTCCCACAGAGGAACCAGTGTCCCACAGGAACACAGCCCCGAACCTGTCAACACACACACACACAAAAGCAGAAGCATTGTTACAGTCAGATCACTTCCACTGAGGAAGTACAAGTCTTTGCAAAGCACAAGCAGTTGCATCAGTATTCATCTTAGATACAGTCAATACTATGTGTATTCTTTCATGGGGGAATTCTTCAAATCCTGATTCAGCTGCAGCCTCCACAGAAGAGAACCTCCTCAAAATGATGATCATCTAAATTTGACTCACTTCTCTCTGCCTTCTCCCACCACAGCAATTCTCTTGCTGTCCTCCGTCCAAGCGATGTCCTTGATCTTGCCTCCGAAGGGTTGGTACTCATACTTCAGCAGGTGCTCCTTCTGGGTGGTGTCCCAGATTCTAATCTTACCCGAAACGTCTGTGAACGAATTCAGTGTTTTACCAATCCATGTACCATCACACCTTCACAGACAATTATTCACCAAAGTCTCCACTTGTTTTTTGTTGTTGTTGACCATTACATACATTTCTGTCCTCTAATTATTAGTACTGGCAGCCTACTTTAAGAAATACTTGTTTTACTAGCAAAAACAGGAATCATGTGTTATTTACTAGTCATCACACACCAAAAGCATGCAAAACAATATCTTTGAATGACAAGGAGGATACACAGGACACACCTCCAGATGCAATGTAGAAGCCACTGGGAGAATACTTGGCTACAATAACTTGATGGGGATGCTCCGTGTAGATATCAGCAATGGCAGGGTTCTGTCACAAAAGCAAGGTCAAGCAACATGATGAGCAATTGTTACAGGATTTAAAATCTACTGAAATTGAATTTCTTAATAAGTTAAAGTATTATAGGGCATTGGATCACTGTAAGACCAATAGAGTGCTGCGACCCAACAACAAACTATTTGAGGTATCTAAATGTATCCAGTGACCCATAAGAACGGATGACATGACATTATATTTAAAAGGCAGGCATCATTACATCGATATTTCTGATGATGACGCTCTTCCCGTTGGTGTACAAGAAATTGTTGCCTTTGGGGTCTCCACCGATGATTTTGGCGACTCCCCTCTCCATCTGCGGGAGGCTGGCGAAGACATGTTCTGGGTGCACAGGGAGGAATAAAAGCTCAGCAATCGGCCTGTATCCATTCTTCTGTTAGCAGACCAACGTGGACATAAACTAGAAGTAACGTTGTAGTAACTGACAGACATATAGAGGCCACTGGAAAGCCAAATTAAGAGATTGTAAACAAAGGTGCATGATGTAATGTTCACATTCAGGTAGTTGAGCACTGGCCCAGTTTTCCTATAAGGAAGTGCCAAAAAACCAGGGAGGCAAGCAGACAATTCGGCATGTCTTCAAGAACTGTGGTTAACTGAACTCGGAAAATCGGCTGTGAAGATAATACCGCTAAGGAAAAGAACTGCTACCGCCTGAAGTCATCACAATAAGCGTCTAATCACGCTACCTCCACACGTTACACTGGATGGCTAGCTACATACTCATAGCCAACGCAGCTGCCATTGGGATAGTGACACTGACACAGTAGCTGCCTAATGCAGCTAGCGTTACACTTACTTGTTAAATGAGGAAATGCAGGGACAATATACCTTTCTACAGCTCTCGTGTGGGACATTACTTTAAGCCAACACCCGTGTATTCAATATCATAACTGCGCTAAACTGTCCATTCAGATCAGACTTCTACCATCGCATCCGACCGCAAACTCACCCTCATATCATAACAATGTGTCTCCACATTTCCGCATCAATCGGAATGGCGACTACAGTAATGTCACTCTTTAAACCCACAGCGTTAAACTAAATAACCAAGCTCTGTTCTCAATGCACATCCATGCTTGGTCATGTGAGGCGATATACTAAGTTTGTTTGTACCGAAAATGTTTTTTTGGTCGACCACATTTAGATAAACCTGTGACCGATATGGGCGAGGTTTCCACCCGCTGAAGCTAGCTAGCTAGCTGAATTGGAGTCTACAGTCGAGTTGATCAAAACCTGTCAAGACGTTAGCACGCACACAAAGGCTTCTCAGTGTTGCATGAAAGCTGGGGATGGGAGATACAAACAACAATTTAATGGGACTTACTCAATTCGTATGCCATGTTGGCGAGTTGTGCCGTAATTTCCTCGAATGAATGGAACAGTGAGCCTCCCCTATCCTCGAGTCCCTGTCACCGGTGGGTCTAGACTCTCCTAATCCCACAAACACGGAAGCAAACGCTGCTCTCGGTATGCTTGGCTTTGCCCATATATAGTAAAGTCGGCCTCCACGCGACCAGCTGTCGCCCTCACCAGGCTTGTACTCACTTGCCTATTGAGGAAATGACGTTTACTGCATAAAGATGCTGCAAACGCCCAAAGTTTAAATTGACTCTAGTGTAAAATCATTCAAAGTATGTATCTCGTAAAACACGAGCTATTTTAAAATTGGAAGCCTACAGTGGGCTATCGTATTTATGTAAGAAAATTGATGAAACGAGGGAAACAGTTATACAAAAGATGTTATATTTCAATATCAATACAGTAGTAATATCATACGGTGACAGTTTATACATTTTTTTGTTCCTTAAATGATATTGCTGTCAATATATTCAATATTCCTCAAGTGTTAGGTAGGCACATATACCTAATAATAATAATACGAAAATGCTATTACATGATGCGCTTATTATTATTATTAGCCTATACGCTGTTCAAACTGCTGCCATGCTCACACTACTGTGGTGGTTTCAAAGGTGAGACAAATGAATCATAGTTGTTGTTGTTGATTTCATAGTTGTTGTTGATTTGAAACTCCTAACTTCTCCTAACATCTTAGCATCAGTCGAAGTGGGGTCAAAGGTTACGTGTTCTGAGCTTTAATTTAAAATTAAAAGAAGAAGAAGAATACAATGCCTGTAAAAACCAACCGGCAATACACAACAGCACATGCTGTATGCCCATTTATATGAAAAGCCTGCAAATCATATTTGCTTCAAATATTTAGCGAGTTCATAGGAAGATCCTCTATGTCTTGGTCCACATAAATACCACATTCACATTTGAAGTCTAGGTTAATTTGCTTCCCATGCTGTAATGACCCATTCATCAGAGGACAAACTCAACAGCCAATCATTACACCTCCTCTCCCTTCAATGCTCCTGAAGCACCGTGTTGATTGTCTGGGATTTTTTATGGCTCAGTCCGAGCCACTAAGTTTGTTTCCCGTTTCAGAGCCATGACAGTGTAAAAACACTTTTGGCAGAAGGAAGTAAGGCTTTTTAAGTGCAAACACTGAGTGGAGAGCTAAAGAATGTAATTTGAATCAAAGACTGCGCCTTCAGTGACTAAGCAAATGTACACGTCTGATGGTCCTTGGGTGGGCATGGCCATAGCTCAACCTGCTGAGACTACACAAAGAAGTGTAGTGTGTAGTTGGGGGGTGGGGTGGATGTGTGAACTGAACGGTGATGGACATTGTGTACACTAGAATATAACACTGGTAAATACAATTGACATAAATAAAAGAGGCTTTCTCTTTGGCAGGCCTCCAACTAAACCTTGCCTGTACATCTATTGTGACTGACATAGAATAGTTCATTTACACACAAATCTCTCTCACAAAAACTTGTTCCTGTACTGCACCTTTTATCTTTGTGTTCATACAATAGGATGGGGCGGGGAGGTTGCGACCGTGGATTTACCTTTTTGCAATACAAATTAGTACACATTGTTAAGCATTAAAAGTTGTAGTCTGTGATTCTGACAAGAGGTTGATGATATTTAAGCTCAACAGCCAATCAAATCACACCCTGTTGGGCGAAAACTCCCTCAAATTACCTCAGGAGTTGCATATATTAAACAACAACAACAAGCTTGTTGGGTTCACCTACGTGCTTCCTATTTGCAGGGTCAAGACTATAAGAACATCATAATTATTTTTAGAACACACCCTGGACAGACAGCTACAGGACCGTGAGGAGCAAGTTGCTGAATTTGACCGAAAGTGTACCAGTACCTTTAAGTTTCTTAACAAGGTTTACAGAAAACCTTGAGGCCCAAATACTGGGGAATATGTGCTGATGACAATCCAGCATTCAGTCATTGGGTAATATATCCAGATGCATGCAAGAGGTGTTGAAATTTAGTCCAATGGTATGTTTTATTGAACACTTACCTACTTACTTACTTACTTACTTACTTACTTACTTACTTACCTGCATCCCTTAATAAGTAACTGGGAGAGTGCTCTAATTGATCACATGGAACACAGAAAACAACTTTAACACCTTTTGATTAAAGTAAAGTTTTTCTTTTAGAAACGAGCCATTCATAATGAAACTAGCCAATTAGAAACTAGTGACATGATGTTAAGTACTGTTTATCAGCCCTGTCAGACATAACTTAATATAATTTTAGTTATAAAAGATGTTAAATTCCCACAGTGGCCGATCCTCTCACTTTCAGATACAAGTACTCATAGCCAGCAAGTTCACCTAACAAATGTAACAACTGCCCAACCATAGACACATCAACAACACACAACTGGCTGGAGACAGCCACAACAGCCACGCCCAGGATCCCTAAAGGCTCTCCTTCATAGAACAACATGCACTGTCTGTAGCCCACAAGTGCTAAACACCCATAGAACCTGAGCAGCAGATACAACAAAATCAGGTTTTCAAGCAGCCACCTTCCTTCAGTGTTCCACAGCGCCTCCAGGGCTTAACAGCGGTGTCTGGCATCCCAGAGCCACCCACTCCATACTCATGATGGGTTTGAAATACATGGCACTACCAGAGAAAACAACAGATACACCTCAAGAAAGACCTTGATAAGATTTTGCGTAATTCAGTTTTAGTTCAGGTTAATTCACGACCCCAAGTGTGCGTGTCTCAGTTACAACCACTGGCCCAATTTTTCAGCATCCTACAACTCCTTAAAAGCTCCTTTTTTGATGACTGTTGATAATCTGCTGCATTGGCCTCTTTAAACTTGACCTGTCTTATTGTAAATACTAAATTCATCATATTCCATCTACACTGAAATGACATATTTAAATTCTTAACTTACAATAGATCTTCTGCTATTAAATTACATGTGTGGCGTGGTGTTCATCACTGGTAAGTTAAAGTTAGATGCATGGATGGGGTGAATTCACTCTGAGAGGATCAAATATATAATATAAATCATTTGTTGCTGTTTTTCCAACAGAATGTGAGCTCTACCATCCTATTCAACAATCTGATATTTCATCTCATCCGAGGAGCAACTTCTGCATTGATGTGCTCTGCATTTGCGGTACAGCTTCAATATTATGAACATCTGAAAAATTATTAAATTATTAAATTTAATTACTAAAATAAAATATTGATACTTCCTTCTGCCAGAAGATTCAGAATGCCTTTGGCCAGGAAAGCTATCTACAAAAAAAATCATTCATCCCCATAGCTATACACACACAGAACACTCATTCCTCAAAGAACTCACACAAATAACACACACACCTCCAAGCCTTCAGTCAAAAGACAATTTTCTAGTATGGCAACATACTAGACAATAAAGCTTTTTGAATCTTGAATCTTGAATGATTAAGCATTATTAAGCATGAACAACAGAGATCATACGTTTTATTTCACCGAAACGTTATTACGTCACAATTGAGCAGTATTAATCATTACAGGAAGACGTCATATAATTCCTAAAGGTTATCAGCATCAGAGTGATAATTCGTTTGAAAGTTGTCTAGCGTTTGGATAGCTATATGATTTTGAGTATAATTATTATTTGACAAAACAAGCCGTGTAACATTTCACTGGTAAGCGTGTCATTAAGAGATATTTGATCAGAGCTATTTGAATCTGTATGCAAAAGAAACGTTCTAACTGACAAGTTTATTATGCATTTGTCCGCTGATCTTTTTTCAGCTTTTCCTGACTACGTTATTTCCAACAAGGGAAATTGACGTATTCTTCAACTGGACGACGGTTCAGTCTACTGAAGGTGTGTCATCATGAACTCACTGCTAACAAAACGCGAAACAAGCGATTTGATTATTAATTACAAGCAGAGTGCTCCTTCTTCCGACAAGGGCTGCGAGGTAGGTTATCTTATGGTTTTGATGGCTAAGAGCAACCTTTCTTAAGTTATGTATTAGCATGAAATTATAGTTGTTTTTAATATCTGTGAAGTTGTTGTCCACTATACTTTCGTTATGAGAGATAGAGTTTGATAACATAATTCTAAACATGAGTACTTGAAAATGCTAGAAACCAACATTTAGTAGACACAATTAAGAAAAACACATGCTAAGCAGACAAATGAGATGCGAAATTACACTGCTGACCTGATATCAAGAGATCACTGAAAATATTGGAAAACAAATTCAGACAGGATTGACAAATGACAACAAAAAAAAGACCTTAATCATGATATCCCAAAACTGCCTTAAAATGCCTTCAATGGATTTTAATCTTGGTGCTAAAATATCTATTTCATATTAAGGAAATGTCCCAATGAAACAGCTCATTATTTGTGGTTTTCTTTGGGTCAGAAGCTGTTTCAGACACTGGCAGAGTTGGGCAACTGCTCTTATGAGAGCCAAACGGAGAGTGTCCTCAGGGAGAGCTTGGCCGCTCTCCTGGAGTTCATCTTTAAGAAGGAGGAAGAGCAGAGGAAGCTCAGAGAGAAACAGGAGGCTGGGCTGGAGAGGCTCTGGATCATGGTGTCGGAGCTGAGGAAGGACCATGAGCACCAAATGGAGTCACTGAGGGCAGAGCTGCAAAGGCAGCCTGCACCATTCGATAAGGTAAAAAATTGCTTTCTCTGGTCAAAATCAGAGGTCCAATGTATCTTAAAGCCTCAAAGTTGACCGTTCCAATACTCATGGCAGAATAGTGAAAGTAAATGAGTGCCAGGTAATGAGAAACAACAGAAAAAGAATAACAGGAAAAATTAGTTATTTTTTGATGCCATCTTACTGACACACACATTAATGATACATTATATTGTCTCTGGCTGTTCTCCAACTATGGTACTTTCTGTCATTGTGTATGCTTGTATGTGTCATCAGGCAGCATGCCATTGTTATGTTTGAAATAAAGTTAAACCATATTTACCCTGTGTTCTCAGAAGAAGAACACATGTCAGAGTTTCCGCAGAAGAATAACAAAGAAACTAAGAACTGATAACAAAAGCAGTGAGAAGGCAGTGGATAACCAAGCAGAGAAAGTCACTCAACACCGGATAATAAGAAACAATAGGAAGCCACAGGATTGGTCCGCCATTCCTTTGGATGACAAAGATCAAACAAAAGAAATGACTATAAGGTCAGAAATTCAGAATAGGGCAGAGATGGAAAGAATGGCAAGAGAAGATGGAGATGAAAAAAAGGCAAATAAAGAGATGCAGTTGAAGAGGAAAGAGGAGAAGAAGCTCTTCAATCTTTTTGAGAACAGAGAAAAACAACACCTGAAACATCAGGAGAAGAGGAGGAAAGATGAGAAGAAGAAGGAGAAAAAGTTCCTTGAGGAGAGGTTCAAAGAAGAGGCCGCTAGACTCCAACACACACTCAAAGAGGAGAAGATGAGACTGGAGGCCAAGATATGGGAGGAAGGCCAAATTAAACTAAAACAGGAGCGACAGGAGTCGCAGATATTCAAAAGGAAAATGTTCACGGTTAAAAAGCCATGTTTTGTTTGGAAGCTCTTTGGGAAAAACAAAGAGTAGTTGGGAGAGAGAAAGAGAAAAGGACTGATGTAAGGATGAAGCAAAAGAGGCTGTCATGGTTGAAAGAGATTGTAAACAGAGGATCTGTAGCAGCACAGGCTGGTGAATATGTGGTATACTGAGCAGAGAATGAAGGTAATACCCAATGTCTTCAACAAGGGGCATCAGTGACACAATGTCTTAAACCTAAAGGATTTTGCCACAACCTGTTCAACAGATCCTACATTTTTCATCTCCACTTGTATGACTAAAATAGCGGTCTCCATGAAGGTCTCACCACTGGCCACACCTGACCCATTCATCTTGTGTCTTTTGTCCCACCCTCCAACCTTCCTGTCTTCATCATCCACACTCTACACTGGACCCTCCTCTGCTTCCTCAACACCCCAACAAAGCAGCCACCCACAGGCAAATGGGCTCCCCCTATGAAGTCGGGTTCTACTCAAGGATTCTTCCTGTAAGGAGAGTGGTTTTCCTTGCCACTGTCGCCACAGGCTTACTTTTTTTACCAAATAAAATTGTACTTTTCAAAAGCTAAATTTAAAAAGAATGCATTATTTGATAAAGAAATTATATATGCCAATCCTCTGTCATGAATGTTTTTAAAATGTAGTGTAATCGACATGAAAATAAAATCTTGTTCTTCACTGTGCTCTAAGTCACCAAAAAGTTTCCATAGGAATAATGCAAACATCTTACATGTCACAGTAATTAAGGATTCTTAATAGACTCTCCAACCTACAACCTGGATTCAGCACTGGGTACTGGCTGTCCTCAGTTTATCATTAATATCTACTAACTCAATAATG
Organism: Sprattus sprattus; assembly: GCF_963457725.1. Taxonomy (NCBI): domain Eukaryota; kingdom Metazoa; phylum Chordata; class Actinopteri; order Clupeiformes; family Clupeidae; genus Sprattus; species Sprattus sprattus. The sequence goes on along the minus strand of NC_137925.1, from coordinate 22,151,610 downwards.
GTTAGTAAGGATCTGACTGAAAGGGTGCTTAGGCTATCTTGTACAGTACAGTAGGTGAGACTATGTGATCACAAGTTTATCATAGAATAAGCAAAGGACAAGCTGGTCACAGTTATTCATATCTCTGGTGCTACTTACGTATGTTGTCTTCCCATGTCAAATACAGCTTCAGGTGATGTCCTGTCCCCTCACACTTGTGTTTTCAGGTGTTCTAGTCTTTGTATGGAGAGTAGTATATCTTATACATTATTTTGTTTTCTCCTCCTTCGGTGTTACTGGGCTTGTGCTTATGTTAATGAGCCTTCATTTGGGCCTTGAGGTCTAGTCATTTATCACAGATAAGACAGTAAGTATTTCTGGCCATGTGCTGATGTCCTTTTATAGTTTATAGTTTTCAATAAAACACATTTTAGACATTTCCTTACTTATCTGTACCATCCTAGATATTGCTTCCCAAATAGTTTGCACTCATATTGAGTAACAATTTTTATTCAACAGCTCATAGGAAGTTGATGGAGGTGCAATCTGTTTGAGTTTTGACTGTTATTATATCAACAAATATCATGAAGACCCTCCTTTAAACAAGACGGGGTATACATGGATTGTCCTAGGACTTCACTATTTGATCATGCTCAGTCTCTGAAACACTCAACACACACAAAAATAGAGCAAACAAGAGGACTTGCAGTGGTCCTTGCACTAAAATGCTTGTTCAGGTAATGTTGAACCCAGTCTTCTATTTTCCTTCAGTTGTGTCTGACTGTTTGGAAATAGCACAGTGCCACCCGTTGGACAAGGACATTATTGCATGAAGAAGAGGAGGAGGGTGACCATAGTAGTTACTTTGATCATCTCGAGAAGAGAAGTAATGTAGAAGATCAGTGAAGGAGTGAATAATGTCTCAGGTCTGTGTACCTCCATTTCAACACATCTTGCATGACATATCAACCCAGCTGAACATTTTTCCAAACTGGAGTTGCTGGGACGCAGTGTTTTTTAAAACTAATGAGATTGAAGTGCTTTTCAGTATTATGAAGGCACATGTTTTTCCTTTTACACACTAGACTGATTTAAAACTTAAAATTGTAAGGACCTTCATCAGTATTTGTCCATGTGGGATTGGAGATTATTGGTGGGTGAAAGTAGACAACTTCATGTTCCACAATGAATTGTTGTGACTTCTATGAGAGCAGACATGGTGTTGTATTGTAAGTGTAAGTGTCAGTGCATTGTTTTACTTTATTGAGTTAAGAATTCCCTTTGAAGATGCGATTGAGGAAGCATTTGAAAGGAAGAAGCTACATTTTGCAGAGATGGTAGCGGAACCAACGCAACAAGATTGGGAAGCACACAAAAGACCAGTGGAGATGGGTGTAAGAGGCTTTGTAGCTAAATCAACCAAAACACTTCTGTTGGATTTTGGTTTTTGAGGAAGGTCCCTCAAACAGATATAATAATAAACTTTATTTGTATAAAACCTTTCATGCAAAACAATGCAGCTCAAAGTGCTTAAGAGCAAAGAAATGACATGCACAGCGGTAATTCAACACAAAGCAATACATGACAAATCTAAATAGTGTAGGTCAGCCCTCTATATGCCATATCTGACATCACTCCTCAACCAAAAATACCTTCTTAGACTGTTATTGATCTACCTTTATGTTCACTTTCATTTACACATAATGCTTAATTACTTTATAATTACAAATACTACCTATTTGTTTTGCTCAAGGGTTTAACCTACAACTCCTCTCATCTGACCTCCTCTGATTCTGTGTCTCCTCTCGTGTCCTGTGTTCTCTCCTCTCTTCTCTTTCTTCTCATCCCCCCCGTTCCTCCCCTTCTCTCCTCACAGCCAAGATGCATAGTCTTTCTTTCTTATTCTTTACTCTTCTGAACCGGTTTGCCTGAACTTCGTTTTTCAATTACACCATCTCTGCCCAGTTGTTTTAGTGTAACTTGGCATGTTCCCACAATGAATGATGGATGCATTGAAGAGTGGGTGGAATAAGACTCAGAGCTGGGGGTGAACATGCACTTTAAAAATGTACTTTTGCAACAGCTCTACCCAGTGGGGAGTTAGTTTCATGGCAGAAGAACACAGTTACACTGCAAAACTGAACTTCAGAGACCATCTATACCTTCACTTCAATTATCTTCAAATCGAAGCACTCTGTCAACTGACATCATATTCCTCCATGGTTCTCCCCAGATGTGCATTGTGATATCACTTGTCATAATGAAGTTATTGTGATATCACCTGTCACAGGCTGTCACAATTCAAGTTCAAAGTACTTTATTGTCATTGCCACAATTAAGTTATTGTGATATCACTTGTCATAATGAAGTTATTGTGATATCACCTGTCATAATGAAATTATTGTGATATCACCTGTCATAATGAAGTTATTGTGATATCACCTGTCATAATAAAGTTATTGTGGTATCACCTGTCATAATGAAGTTATTGTGATATCACCTGTCATAATGAAGTTATTGTGATATCACCTGTCATAATGAAGTTATTGTGGTATCACCTGTCATAATGAAATTATTGTGATATCACCTGTCATAATGAAGTTATTGTGATATCACCTGCCATAATGAAGTTATCGTGGTATCACCTGTCATAATGAAATTATTGTGATATCACCTGTCATAATGAAGTTATTGTGGTATCACCTGTCATAATGAAGTTACTGGGACTTTGGTTAATATTGTGATATTTGTCTGTCTCCATAGTTGTGTCCCTGAACAGTCAGAGTGTGTGGGAGAATGGTAACCTCTTATTTCCTTGTTGGTCTTATCAGTCCAATCTTGCCATTTTAACCTGTTTTTACTAGTTTCAGATGTCAGCCTGAGGATAGGTCTTCCCATTCATTTTTTCTCCCCAAAAGCCACAATTCCACTCTGCCAGCCAAATAACCCTATCATAGAACATACCAATCACAGACACCCTATCACAGAACAGACCAATCACAGAAGCCCTATCACAGAACAGACCAATCACAGAACAGACCAATCACAGAAACCCTATCACAGAACAGACCATTCACAGAAACCCTATCACAGAACAGACCAATCACAGAAACCCTATCACAGAACAGACCAATCACAGAAACATTATCACAGAACAGACCAATCACAGAAACCATAGCACAGAACAGACCAATCACAGAAACCCTACCACAGAGCAGACCAATCACAGAAACATTATCACAGAACAGACCAAACACAGAAACCCTATCACAGAACAGACCAATCACAGAACACACCAATCTGTGACGCTGGTTAGTTATATATAATAGGCTCATGTAAACTCAAGTGCTCTCTGAAGTGAAGGTTTTACTTCTCAACCAGTGATCTGAAGGCATGTTCTCGCCATTCAACAGTCTACAGGCCTGTAAAGTTCACCCAGGATTCAAACTCAAGTCTCCCATGTAGCAGGTGGGGTGCCTACCACTAGTGATGGCGAAATTAAGCTATGAACTACGCTATGTGGGGGTGTTGGAGACTCAGTTGCAGAGACAAGGAGAAGTTCAGTAGAGCTAAGTTTAAGTCAAAAAGGTATTTACTTGAGTCAGACAGAAGCATCCAAAAACAGGGCAAAAAAAACTCAGGATACATCCAGACAAGGAAACTCAGTCCAGGCAGTAAAACAGTTACAACAAAGGGTATCCGAAAAACAGGTTACAAAAATCTTAGTGAGAACTCAGACTCAACTCACGCAAGTCATCACAGAGAATCAAATCAAGAGCACAGACACAGGGATCAAGGCTCTTGGTGAACATAATGACACAATATGGACAAGACACAAACATGTGACTGGCAAACGGGAACACTGAGGGCCCCACATGGACAATAGAGGTATTACAGTCCAAGAATCCTGACACAGGCCTACAAAATGTAGAGTACTTTCCCTAAAAGTTCTCCCTAACAGTCACTCATGATCTTGCACTTCAGTCATTCCAACCCCCAACCCTGTGTGCTGACCTTTATCATCTTATCGAAATTGAAATTGAAAATGAAAGCCTTTATTGTCATTGTATTTGGATTTAAGGGAATTTGGAGCACTGCTCCTGTTGGTCCCACAAGGGACAACATATAACAACACAACAATGCAATGAACAAAAAATGTTCTTTCCCTGGTCTTCATCATCTGATGAGGTGAGTACGATCACAGTAGCGTCATCAGCACATTTGATGATGGTGTTGGGATAGGTTGGAGCACAGTCATGTGTGTTCAAGGAGTAGAGTAGAGGGCTCAGCGCACAGCCTTGTGGAGAGCCGGTGCCAAGCATGATGGTGAAACCGTACCCACCTCTGTTCAGTGTTGGTCGACAGAAAGCTGGGGCAGAGCATCATCAGACTTTATGGGGAGGGGTTGAGGAAGCTCTACCACGGCGTGGCTCCCCCCATTATTAAAACAGACACTCCAAGGAACATTATTTGGTGTTCAGGACACCCTGCAGCGTCGTTCCTCCCACCCGGCCGCGGGGCACCTCACTAGGCCACTACTCAAGGCAGCAGCAGGCGTTGGAGCCGGCATGGTGGAGGCTCTTGTGTTCACACCCTTTGAACGGCATAATGTGCTCGCACGACTAGGCCACGACCAACTTTTAGCAATACAGCCTATGGACATAATTCCTTTTGTACTTTAGAAAACTGCTGGTGTCTACAAAACCTCAAGCAGCCTTCCCTTTTGTGGACGGAATTACTTCTGGCTCATAGAATGTATCGAACCAAAGACCTTTCGTGTACGTCATATCTTCCTTAATACAGCAGAGCTGTTATATGAACAAAATAAAACTAGATAAAATATATATTACTAGGACAGAATGAGTTTTTTACAATGTATTTCCACAAAGTGAGATTCAACCTTTTGTCCATGAAAGAATATGCAGAATCCTAAAGTGTTTGTGCTTTTCATGGACAAAAGGTCACTGAGTTAATTTCGTAATAAATTAATTGAATGTGTTCTGTATACAAAATCAGGGGCCCTAATTTCATTGATGGCCAACGAGCAAAGTACCCCCCCCCCCCCCCCCCCCCCACACACACACACACACAAAATGTTTCCTTAGTTGTGTTGTTTCTCTCATAGTAATTATTAGTGTGCTTGCCCGAAGGGAAGCACAGTATTGTTATCGTCAAGTTTTCTTTATTAGTGTGCTTGCCCGAAGGGAAGCACACTATTGTTCTTCGTTTTTTACTATTTTTTTTATTCTAGTAGTTTTTCTTGCAGCTAACTACTCCTCGCCCGATTGAGATAGAGACGCCGTTCAAACACCAAAACGTCCGGCCCGATCCGGTGCAAGCTGCTATGACTTTTCGTGGCGGTACTCCTTGCCACTCCTTTTTTATTCCTCTTTTTCACCTTTTTTCTCCATAGACTTGCATGGCAGAACTTTGAGGCATTATGACATCATAATAGGCTCATTAAACTGGCTTGCACCTGTGATTCACTGACAACTCTCACTGACACCTGCGCACGGTTCCTCTTCTCTCTCTGTCCCTCTCCATTCAACTGTATAACTAGGAATATTAAGAGACACCTTCCATACCAGGGCTCTACTCACTCATGCATACTCACTCATGTTTACTCACTCGTGCATACTCACTCATGCATACTCACTTGTGCATACTCACTCATGCATACTTACTCATGCATACTCACTCATGTTTACTCACTCATGTTTACTCACTCATGCGTACTCACTCATGCGTACTCACTCATGTTTACTCACTCATGCATACTCACTCATGCATACTCACTCATGTTTACTCACTCGTGCATACTCACTCATGTTTACTCACTCATGCATACTCACTCATGCATACTCACTCATGCATACTCACTCGTGCATACTCACTTATGTTTACTCACTCATGCATACTCAATCATGCATACTCATTTGTGCATACTCATTTGTGCATGCTCATCCAGCAGGGAGAGCTGGAGAGCTGACACCTGCCCCAATTCCAAGGCACTTGTTCTCTCGGTCATGGCCGCAACAGAGCAAGCACACTCTCGCAGTTCGTTCACGAAACGCATTCTAGTTTATTTATTCTCCCCGTTTTTCTTGCAGCTAACTACTCCTCGCCCGTTTGAGATAGAGACGCCATTCAAACACCGAAATGTCCGGCTCGATCCGGTGCAAGCCGCTATGACTTTTCGTGGCGGTACTCCTTGCCACTCCTTTTTTATTCCTCTTTTTCATCACCTTTTTCTCTCATTGACTAACATGGTGGAAGGTTGAGCCATTGTGACGTCACACACTCTGAGATAGGAGAAGCTCTCTTAAATGCCATAACAATCATGCTAATCGAAAACCACCATCAAGGTTTATACCTCTTAAATGCCATAAAAATCATGTAAATCGAAAACCACCATTAAGCTTTATATCATGATACAGTAGTAGTAATAGCTAGCGAGTTGTTTACGTTCACAACCCACAGACAGTTTAAAAGGCCCGACAACAGTCACCAAAGTGAATAGAGTGATGATAGCTAGCGAGCTATTTAGCCTTCACCCAGGCTCAGGTTTATTTTGCTAGGTATGTCCGATATCGACGCAGAGACACAGTGTGAAAAAGGATGGAAAACTTAACGAGGAAAAGTGGTTCGGGAACTACGTATGCAGTAGTTGGCTGTACCAACTCAAGAAAACACCTGAACGAGTGGTTAGATAGAGAGTGCAAAATATTAAAACGAATGTAGTGGCAACAGTTTCAGGTACAGTTTATACACCCGCTCTAACAGTGTTAACCAGTATGTGAGTAACGTGGGTTTTATTTAAGGCATAGCGTGTGTAATGTGTAGCTATTTCATTCCGTTTGTTAACCTTTCCGGCTGTCTGTATACCAGCAGCAGAGCGGAGCATTTTACTCCCATGCCATCTCGGAATGAAATAGCTACACAATACACACGCTATGCTTTAATAAAACTTACGTTTTACGAGACACCAACAGAGGCACAACCGACAAGTCTTACCATTGAAGATCTTTGACGTTCGTTCTGAAACTACATATTCCGTACAGTAGATTTCCCCTCGTTTAGTATCCACCATCAAGCTTTATATCACAGGCATATTCAACAGAAATTAAAGAATGCTCCGAGTCAACAAATGATGTTCCAAACTCTTATGGTGTCCACCACGGAGGGAGCCGGAGTTCGCCTGAAGTCACTGGCTATCTTATATCTACCTACCCAATAAAAGTAATTTGTTCCAGCTAATTCTTTAAAAAACATTATTTGTTACATATGACTCACTTTCCCGCTGCAAAGAATGTAACTTTGTTGCCTCTGATATAATTACCTCAGCTCAAGACTTCATCACATAATAAGTAATTTCGTCAATATGTCAGCACCAAAAAGATCGCCAATTTTCAGCCTTGAAGAAACTATAATGATGTGTAGCCTACCAACGATAACTCACATGAGTTAGAACATGGATTTTCCATGTTGGATGACATAGATGTAAGTGCCTGGTAAACTAATCATTTTCAATTAATACACACTGAACAAATACATCGCTGTTCTCATCAGTGGCTGTCAACGAAAGTTGATAGGTTTAGCTATTTGTGCTAACTTTCTAGCACAGCTTACACATTTCAAGCCAACTTCGTCAGTTGTACTGGGTTATCCAGTTGGGGCGACTTGCTCAGAAAAAAATGCGACGGTCTGACAATAACTCGGATTTGTTTAAACTTTTATTGGTCAACCGATGGGTACAGAAAGATAAACTTTACATTTTTGGTCAACAACCTGACAGTCATACACATAGACATGTATAGGTAGACACCGCCTCCACTGCTTCTCGGTGAAACGCGTCGCCGCCATTTTGGGAAAGGAGCTCTCTGCCGTCAGAGGTCTGTCAGACGTGTCAAACTAGCGCAAGTTGCCAGGAGCTGCGGTTTATCTGGATAAAAATCACGATAACCTTTTACATTTCGCAACCAATTTCATGGAGTATTCAAGGGTTTATGCTCTACGTGAAGTGTGTGAAAAAGATTTGCCTCTACGTTACTTTGAATCTCGCTAGTTTAATCGCCAGTCATACATGTGCATGGGTCTATAATAAACGCTCGTGCATTTTGAAAATACTGAGAAGATCTATAAACTATCGAAATAGTGCTTCTTTAGTTACTACGTATTGACCATCATTAAGAGAAAGAGCATACATCAAATAGTGAGAAACTGGCAGTCAGTGTGTTTTTCATAGTTTAATAGTTCCTTTTCAAGTATGTGCATTAAGAAACCTTGAACAGTGCAATTGGCAATACACAGTTATTTCACAAATCAACATTAGGCTACAAAAAAAATCTATATATTTCTATAGCAGTAAAAATATACACATCTCAATATATACATAGCCTACACATCTCAATAGTTGAACTGTAATATAAATAACATAGCATATATATAATACAATATAATATAATGACTCAGTATAATGTGCAATGGAATAACATATGATATATATAATATGTGATACATTATAATATATTTTAAGTATAAGTATATATGCATATTATAATATATATATATATATATATATATATATATATATATATATATGTACATTTGTATATTTGTACAATTTGACATAATATACAATCATGCTCTTAACATTTTCAGATCTATGCAGTGCAATTGACACAATATATAATTGTGAAATAACTGTGTATTGCCAATTGCACTGTTCAAGGTTTCTTAATGCACATACTTGAAAAGGAATTAATTAAACTATGAAAAACACACTGACTGCCAGTTTCTCACTATTTGATGTATGCTCTTTCTCTTAATGATGGTCAATACTAGTAACTAAAGAAGCACTATTTCGATAGTTTATAGATCTTCTCAGTATTTTCAAAATGTACGAGTTTTGAAAGTAAAGTGAGCGTTTATCATAGACCCATGCACATGTATGACTGGCGATTTGACTAGCGAGATTCAAAGTAACGTAGAGGCAAATCTTTTTCACACACTTCACGTAGAGCATAAACCTTTGAATACTCCATGAAATTGGTTGCGAAATGTAAAAGGTTATCGTGATTTTTATCCAGAAAAACCGCAGCTCCTGGCAACTTGCGCTTGTTTGACACGTCTGACAGACCTCTGACGGCAGAGAGCTCCTTTCCCAAAATGGCGGCGACGCGTTTCGCCGAGGCAACGGGCTGAAGCAGTGGAGGCGGTGTCTATCTATACATGTCTATGGTCATACAGGCCTTGGCTAGATTATCAACAAGTTGAGGTATGTTTGTCTTCATTTTACGGTAGTGCGGCCACGATTAGGGACCATGCTGCTATTGGTCAATCTGCGATTCCGACTTCCGGCTCCAAAAAATATGCGCATTTTCAGCGCTTGCATGTCAAGAAACACAATTACTAGGTTTCACTCGATTCACTCGATAAAATGGTACACAATTAGCATTTTCAGCGCTTGCATGTCAAGAAACACAATTGGTATGTTTCACTCGATAAAATGGTACACAATTAGCAGTTAGGTTTCAGTCGATAAAATAATAAATAAACTTTTTTTCATTTAGGAGACAAACTGCCACACAACTAGTAGGGACGTTTCAGTCTTGCTTCAGCAGGAAGACGAACCTACAATCTACTCGTTTCTAGACTGCTTCTATTTACTAAACTGCTTCTCTACCTCCTAGACCACTGTCGGATGACAGTGAAGGGATTATTTATTTGGTATTTGTGCGGCCCATAAAATGAATTATTATTTATTATTATTAGTTAAGGCACTGGTAATATTGGCATGGCCCATACATACACGTACCAGTTTAGGCAATGTACAGCTAATATTGGCATGGCCCTTACATGTACGGACCAGTTTAGGCACTGTACAGCTAATGTTGGCATGGCCCTTACATGAACGGACCAGTTTAGGCACTGTACAGCTAATATTGGCATGGCCCTTACATACACGGACCAGTTTAGGCACTGTACAGCTAATATTGGCATGGCCCTTACATGAACGGACCAGTTTAGGCACTGTACAGCTAATATTGGCATGGCCCTTACATACACGGACCAGTTTAGGCACTGTACAGCTAATATTGGCATGGCCCTTACATGTACCGACCAGTTTAGGCACTGTACAGCTAATATTGGCATGGCCCTTACATGTACCGACCAGTTTAGGCACTGTACAGCTAATATTGGCATGGCCCTTACATGAACGGACCAGTTTAAGCACTGTACAGGTAATATTGGCATGGCCCTTACATGTACGGACCAGTTTAGGCACTGTACAGCTATTATTGGCATGGCCCTTACATATAGTGAGCAGTTAATGCACTGTACAGCTAATATTGGCATGGTCCTTACATGTACGGAGCAGTTAAGGCACTGTACAGGTAATATTGGCATGGCCCTTACATGTACGGAGCAGTTAAGGCACTGTACAGGTGATATTGGCATGGCCCTAGTTAGCAGGTAGATTTCAATCGATAAAATAATAAGTAAGAATCATTCGTTGACATTTACATATTGATTTAGCAGACGCATCAGCAGGGACACTAATTGACACACAAGTAGTAGTGGAGTTTTAGGCGTCGAAGCAGATGCTTCAGCAGGGAGACGAACCTACAATCTTCTCAATACTAGACTGCTTCTTATTACTAAACTGTTTCTCTACCTCCTGGACCACTGTCAGTTGATAGTGACAGAATCATTTATTAGGAATTTGTGACGCCCATAAAATTAATTATTATTTATTATTATTAGTTAAGGCACTGTACAGCTAATATTGGCATGGCCCTTACATGAACGGACCAGTTTAGGCACTGTACAGCTAATATTGGCATGGCCCTTACATACACGGACCAGTTTAGGCACTGTACAGCTAATATTGGTATGGTCCTTACATATAGTGAGCAGTTAAGGCACTGTACAGCTAATATTGGCATGGTCCTTACATGTACGGAGCAGTTAAGGCACTGTACAGGTAATATTGGCATGGCCCTTACATGTACGGACCAGTTTAGGCACTGTACAGGTTATATTGGCATGGCCCTTACATCTACGGACCAGTTAAGGCACTGTACAGGTAATATTGGCATGGCCCTTACATCTACAGAGCAGTTAAAGCACTGTACAGCTAATATTAGCTGTACAGTGCCTAAACTGGTCCATGTATGTAAGGGCCATGCCAATATTAGCTGTACAGTGCCTAAACTGGTCCGTGTATGTAAGGGCCATGCCAACATTAGCTGTACAGTGCCTAAACTGGTCCGTGTATGTAAGGGCCATGCCAATATTACCTGTACAGTGCCTAAACTGGTCCATACATGTAAGGGCCATGCCAATATTAGCTGTACAGTGCATAAACTGGTCCGTGTATGTAAGGGCCATGCCAATATTAGCTGTACAGTGCCTTAACTGCTCCCTATATGTAAGGGCCATGCCAATATTAGCTGTACAGTGCCTAAACTGGTCCGTGTATGTAAGGACCATGCCAATATTAGCTGTACAGTGCCTAAACTGGTCCGTTCATGTAAGGGCCATGCCAATATTAGCTGTACAGTGCCTTAACTAATAATAATAAATAATAATTAATTTTATGGGCGTCACAAATTCCTAATAAATGATTCTGTCACTATCAACTGACAGTGGTCCAGGAGGTAGAGAAACAGTTTAGTAATAAGAAGCAGTCTAGTAATGAGAAGATTGTAGGTTCGTCTCCCTGCTGAAGCATCTGCTTCGACGCCTAAAACTCCACTACTACTTGTGTGTCAATTAGTGTCCCTGCTGATGCGTCTGCTAAATCAATATGTAAATGTCAACGAATGATTCTTACTTATTATTTTATCGATTAGAATCTACCTGCTAACTAGGGCCATGCCAATATCACCTGTACAGTGCCTTAACTGCTCCGTACATGTAAGGGCCATGCCAATATTAGCTGTACAGTGCCTTAACTGCTCACTATATGTAAGGACCATGCCAATATTAGCTGTACAGTGCCTAAACTGGTCGGTACATGTAAGGGCCATGCCAATATTAGCTGTACAGTGCCTAAACTGGTCGGTACATGTAAGGGCCATGCCAATATTAGCTGTACAGTGCCTAAACTGGTCCGTGTATGTAAGGGCCATGCCAATATTAGCTGTACAGTGCCTAAACTGGTCCGTGTATGTAAGGGCCATGCCAATATTAGCTGTACAGTGCCTAAACTGGTCCGTTCATGTAAGGGCCATGCCAACATTAGCTGTACAGTGCCTAAACTGGTCCGTACATGTAAGGGCCATGCCAATATTAGCTGTACATTGCCTAAACTGGTACGTGTATGTATGGGCCATGCCAATATTACCAGTGCCTTAACTAATAATAATAAATAATAATTAATTTTATGGGACGGACAAATACCAAATAAATAATGCCTTCACTATCAACCGACAGTGGTCTAGGAGGTAGAGAAGCAGTTTAGTAAATAGAAGCAGTCTAGAAACGAGAAGATTGTAGGTTCGTCTCCCTGCTGAAGCAAGACTGAAACAAGACTGAAACGTCCCTACTAGTTGTGTGGCAGTTTGTCTCCTAAATGAAAAAAAGTTTATTTATTATTTTATCGACTGAAACCTAACTGCTAATTGTGTACCATTTTATCGAGTGAAACATACCAATTGTGTTTCTTGACATGCAAGCGCTGAAAATGCTAATTGTGTACCATTTTATCGAGTGAATCGAGTGAAACCTAGTAATTGTGTTTCTTGACATGCAAGCGCTGAAAATGCGCATATTTTTTGGAGCCGGAAGTCGAAATCGCAGATTGACCAATAGCAGCATGGTCCCTAATCGTGGCCGCACTACCGTAAAATGAAGACAAACATACCTCACAAGTTACGTGATATCCTACATCCGTCTTCCAGAATCACTGCGAGTGAAGTAATTAGGGGTGAGGGAGGGACCTGACGTTTTTTAGCTAACGTCACGTGATCCCACGGGCACATTATATTGGATGCGTGGATGGACAAATAGATATGAATACATCTATAAGTATATAGATAGATTCATGCTCCCTGTTATTGAAGGCCTATACATTATGTGATTTACAAGACTACAGGCCCATGTTGGATGCCACACCTTTTTTTGTTTTGTTTACTAAGTGTTGTAAATTATCATTAAGAAAATCTAAGCAATTATCACTGACATCTGCCCCTAGATTTAACAATAAAGGTTGTTTCTAGTTACACCTCAGACTGTTAATACTTTTCTTCCCATATCTGATCCTTTGTGTGATGTTATGGCTATATACTTGATGTTATAACAATAAAGGTTATTTCTAGTTACACCTCCTTTTCTTCCCATGTCTGATCCTTTGTGTGATGTTATGGCTGCAATGTCAAAGGTCATGGCCGAAACAGAGCAAGCACACTCTCGCAGTTCGTTCACGAAACGCATTCTAGTTACTTTAAATATTTACTGTGAAAATATTATTGTACTATGAAAACACACTTCAGGTTCATACATCACATAGTGAAATGCTAAAATTGTGTCTGATGTAAAAATAAGAAGTAGCGGACGTGAGAAGCAGCATTAGTTTATTGACACAGGTGAAGTGGGGCTTAAGTAGTGACAAAAATATATAAATGTCAATAAATGCATGAGATTCATTAAAGAAGGCCATATCATCCCTGCTGGTTTTACCATTCTTTGACTAGTATGACAGTTGAAAAGTATAACAAATGTCATTCTATGTGGTATAAGGACAGAGAGGATAAGGTCATTACAGCACACATGGATATTTTGTGGAGACAGTGTTGCAGTCCCTTGTTTAGACTAAATTGGGGAAATGGGGGAACAGTTACATACAGTTCAGTGAGCCTAAATGAAAACAATAACATCAATGACAGGAAATTGTGGAGGAACAAAAAATGTTAATTGTAATGTTTTTCAAAGATAATACATCAAAAGATTGAAAGTAAATACGTATCAAAGCCTAAAACAGTAGTTACAATCCTGCACTTTGTATTTCTAATGTAAAGTAGTATTTATTGTTACACACTATCTTTATTGCTCGTAGCTTGATTGTTCTCACTTTTGTACGTCGTTTTGGATAAAAGCGTCTGCTAAATGACTAAATGTAACACACTCGATTATGAAATTGCAGCTTTCACAAACAGGTTAACAGTAGATGGTTGTAATTGAAGTGCACCTAACAGCTTCTACAGTGAGGCTGGAATGCAATGTCAATGCTATAAAAGCAACAAAATGATTTACAGCGGATGGTTATATTCTTATGTAAAGTAGTATTTATTGTTACACTAGGTCTCTATTGCTCTTTTGTATGTCACTTTGGATAAAAGCATCTGCTTAATGACTTAATGCAAATGTACATGTGAAACACTTGATTATGAAATTGCAGCTTGGATGGTTGTAATTACAGTGCACCTAACAGCTTCTACAGTGAGGCTGGAATGCAATATCAATGCTATAAAAGCAACAACAAATAATTTACAGCGGATGGATGAATGCAGTGGCTGAGCAAAACTCAAACATACATGTTGGCATACGTTTTACCCAAAATACAAAGTTGGATTTGGTGAGTCTGGACAAAACAGGAGGCTAAGTTTTGGAGAAACAAGGTCTAATATGTTCAATTCTCAAAGTTCAGTCACTTGGATAATGATTTTAATAACAATCTCTACAGCCAGATGTGGTGTGCTACTTGCCTAAGGAGCCTATGATCTGAACACCTATTTTCCTTCACTATACTCTCGTGGTCGGCTGGCTAAGACCCTGAATAATTACGTCTTTTAGGTACTGGTTTTCCTCTGCCACCTTCTTAACTCTTTCCAACAGCTCCTTATTTCCACTTTCTCTCAAATGAACCACAAACTTTTTAAATATAGCAAGCACAGGGTAGGCATACTCAATCACACTCTGCTTACTCTTGTCTGGATACTCATAGGCAAATCCTGCGGAGTGCAAACCAAAAACTCTGCCTGAGGCACCGTGATACATGAAAGTGTGGTACCGTGATACATGAAAGTGTGGTAGGTCGCTACATCTATATTTCCACTTATCATTATGTCTTCAATGCCTGTCTCTTTGATAATTTGTTGGATCGTTTCAACAATGATGATGTCTTTGTACTTTTGTAAATAGTCCTCAACAGCCTTCCCTCTGTTATCTATTTCAATGATCCATGTAGGATCCATTGTTTTCACTTTTCCTTCTGGGTGACCAATAATACAGGCTTCACCATTCAGAGGCAGTGGACCAAATGTCTTCAGGAGCCCTTCTGGTACCCTTACGTTGGTTGTTTGGTGGTTGGATTTCTTGCCCTCAGGGTTGAGTTCCAGTATGGCATAATCTAGCTTGTCATCAAAGTCAACAAATGTTTTCTTAGCAGTAAAGTCGGAGTAATTTGTTTCTTGCTCAGGATCACCATACCCAAATCGAGCTAACACTTGTACATCCTCCTGTAGTTTTCCACCTTTTACATAACCTTTAAATAAATGTACGCAAGTCAGGATAAAACTATCAAACAGCACAAAGCCTGTTCCGTCACAAACATACTTTACAATGACTTTGCAGACTGACTCCCCCAGTTCAAGCACCTTCCTGACTCTGTGAATTTCACTTAATGATTGAAGGATTTTTCCAAAGTTTTCCTTCCTGAAGTTCAACCCTTCCTGATAAGAGTTACCAGGGAATCTCCATCATTTTTTTCAGCTCTGGAAACTGCAGACGCAGTCGTTCATAAATCTCCTCAGTGTTGACACTGCTCCCTGTCTTTTCCAGTGCTGTTTTTACACTGGTGTTGGTTCACACTTGCTTTGTGAAGTACTTGGTGGGTTGTTTTGCGGCGACTGCCTCAGACTTTTCACTGGTGTTTCATAGTTTTTTCTTTTACTACGTGGAAGACATATCTTGAATCTTTTCTGTTCCAGGTTGTCAACCTTTTGTGTGCATACAGTGATATCTAAATTCTCATTGTCGGACAGTTCGAAGTAGCCAAGGTCATCAATGAAGCGCCCATCTCTTTTAAGAGCCTTCTCTACAGTCATCCCCTTCTCTCCGTAAACACAGAGATACTTCCACCATTTGACACTATCATTTCTAAAAAACGTCTTTGATCTGGCATTTTCCCCTCCCACTGTATGAATGTAGAAGACAACATATTTGTCTTTTGGATATACAGTTTTGTCAATCGGATTTGTCAATTGGCCTTGAGCCTCTACAACCTTTTTTTTGTCACTGAATAAGATCACAGACTCACCATTCCCGATACAAGAACAAGGGAAATGTGTTGCAACAATACATTCCTTATCATTTTTTCCCAGCTGAATAATAATGTTGTTATCGGCACACTTAATCTTCTCCTTCGATTCTTCAAATGATTGAATTGCCCCCAGCACTGTGCAAGGTTGATCACAGTCAATGGTGTAAGTTTTACGGTCATGTAGAGAGAATTTCACTTTGAATTTATGTCAATGTGGACCCTGCAAGAAATCAGAGAGAGGAAATAAAAGTTGAATGCCCTTGTCGTCCTAAAAATGCAATGTATTTTGTGTTTGCAGTGTATCACAGTCTACTCACCATAGAATCAGAGTCATTCTCCTCCTTCACTCTCCATGGACTAGGTGTAGTCTGAAAAATTAAAAAAACTTTCAGATGTAAAATCATTTAACTTTTTTTTAAAGTGATGACTAACAGCGATATGGATGCACTACATGTATGGATTAAAATAATCCTGATGCACTTTTTCATCTGGGTTAGAACAAATCATTGGGGTGTGCATGATTCAACAATCAGACATACGCTTCTACCTTTACAGAGGAACAAAAGAGTGCAAATACTTGGGAGGCACCTTTTGCCTGCCTCACTGGCTCTCTATCTGGGGTGGACATTTCTGAAAAGAGATGTCAAATTTTAAAATGCTTCATTTAAAATCAGTTGTCTACAAAGCAGGAAAACCATAGACATTTTTGGCTTGCCAGAGTAAACATATCAGGGCTGGGTTTCCCGATAACAGGGGACCTCATTCTCAAATGCAATTAAGAAAAAGTTGAGAAGAATTTTCTTCTTAACCCCATTCACGAAGATCCCAGGACTATTCTGGCATTCATAAAAGTTTTTAATCTGGGATTCATTCTAAGCTAAGAAAAATAATTAAGAATGCTGGAAAGCAGTCGTAGATAGGCCAGATTGGAGTGCGCCCATGTTCTTAAGGGCTGAATTTGTGAGAAATCGATGGGGATTGCATTCACATCAATTCTTCAGACGTCCTTAAATTTTAATAATTATCAGGGAAGTGCACAGGAATTTTAAAGGGCCATTGCTCTGACCTGAAAAAAGGGCAACATCTAGGACCTGTTAGGGAAATCCTACACCCAAGGATTTTCAAAGAATTGGTACGACAGAAAATCGTGGCTAGCAGGCTGTGAACACGGTCTACATTTATATACCACTGTCACTTTTTATAGGTTTCACTGTCTGAATGTTTGCTACTTGCACTAACACTGAGTTATTTTCTATGTGATGACTTATTTTGCTTTTGTAAGCCAATACTATCAAGATCAGTCAATAATTATTGTTGGTTATGACGTATATGTTGCCCCCTTCTTTATGTTGTTACTGCACATATCATGTGTCCTTTTAAGCTATTTTACATCATACAACATTTGAGTAATGTGAATAATGAATAAGTGGGATAATTGTGGAGCATTTTTGTTTATGAAGGCTCCTGCATGCAACTTTCTTCCACAGCTTTCCATCTGTAGCTATTCTATGTAGCTAGAATGGACATATTTCTGTCGTGTGCTGCCATCTAGTGGACAAAAGGGTATTGCTGTATGAGTTAATCAGCTAACACCAAATTGATACAATTGTCTTGATTATTGTACCTACTGAATGCGTCGCCTAAATAATTTTCAAAAGAATTGTCCCCCCCTTGAGAATCTTTTCAGGAGCAGCCACTGCTTACAGAACATACACTTTGCTAAGGACGTTCTGGTAAACACCTTGAAACAGTAAGGGACAGGTTAAGGTATAACTTAAGAAATGATGTAGCCTTAAGAATGCTTCTGGAAACCAGACCCAGACTTTATTGTACTAAAAGTCAAATAAAAATATGACCTAGTGCACAAACCGGTTCTTGCCAGGTAATGGTTGTTATGGGTGTTGAGCTAGAAAGAGCCAGGATGTTGACTTTCTACAACAGATATGGAATACAAGATAAATATAAAGACAAAGAAATAAGTACAATCGCATTATTGCATTACTTGTAAGACAGTTGCTATTCATTTTTGGCATTTAAATACTGCTGGCTCACCTTGGCAAGGTTCTGGTTGTTCCTCAAACCAGATTTCCAGGGAAATGCTGAAAGCACCACACTGGGGGCAACACCTCATAGTAAGGCAAACAGCAAAGATTCTTTGAAAAGCCTGTGGCAATTGGCAACATCACAGGAAGCAAGGCAGGAATGGCGTGGGTGTGGCTGACATAGCTGATAAGACTGGGCTCTATGAAACAACAGAGATCAAAGTTCTCAACATACCCCACAGTACTATGTTCAGATGCACTGAATGTTGCTAATAAATTTCAACATCAAGCAGTTCTCAAGGTCAGATTGTCTGACTCAAGCAGCAGTCATTCCCTAGCCTGGATACCAGCCTGAACTCCGCCCACAAAATTTTTGGTCTGGGAGATTCAGTCTGGAATCGAGCTAGTTGGGAGAGATTTAACGTTTCAAAAAGGTTGAGAAAGCAATCTAAACCAATCAAATTGTAAGGGCGGGCTTTATACGTTGATGGACAGATATAGATAGAATATACCGGAATATACATCGAACAAAGATGGCGCCGTCTCGGGAGCTTAGTGGGACATATTTTATATGATTTAAGCTATCTACACGACTTTTTTATGTCTACATTGACTCGGTTAGTTGTGTATACGCAAAACGAGTGTTGCCGAGGATTTTAGGTCCTAACTAAAGCACTCTAGACCATTATTGATCGGTTATGCTAACGCGTTGGCCAAAAAAATCATTGAAACTAATGGTAGCTTCTAGCCTTGAGTGCTAATTAAGTAACGTGAGCAGGCATATCTCAGCAGATATTGACAGCGCATTCATTTTGAAAGAGGAACAGAGAAACGCGATCAAGGCATTTGTCGATTGAAAAGATGTTTTTGCCGTCCTTCCTACGGGATCAGGTAAAAGTTTAATCTGTCAGATGGTAATACTACGTTGCTCTGATTGGTTCTAGGTATCCAATTCAGCGAAGAGGAATTTTCTTTCCTGGTTCGTTGAAACACGCCCCATAATCACAGCCCAAGAGTTCGGTCTCAGACTCATATTCTGACTAGAATTATGAGTATGACATCGTCAGGCTAGTCATTCCCTAGTCTTCTTATACAAATATTCCCTCGATAAACAGATCCCAAATTATTTGAAACTGCAGTGCCTCATAATCGCGCAACCGTGCCATGTATTCGTCATCTGGCTACGAATGGACTCACCAAGTCGCTGAAGTGGATTTCGGAGTCAGTAACGTCTGAGTAGAACCCTTTGTTGTCCAGTGCAGTGACAGCAACTGTCTCTTTGTATGTTTCAGGCAAAGTCAGATGGATTTGGGAATGTTACCTGATGCATACAGTATAACCACTGTTCCCTGAACTAGAGGATTAAGGTATAACATTTGTTTGCCCCACACAGCAGCTGCTGCTCAGTGAAGACCGCTGAGTTGAACTGTTGAGGTAGACAAAGGTGGTCTGGCTTATTTACTCAGGTGTGGCCTCCCTACATCACCACGGGCCATCTGCCTTTTAGGCGTGAATAGAGGAGTGATTAGCCAGACATGCGAGGGCATGAGATATCCCATAATATCTGTGTGGTACCTCGTTCCTCTCCTTTGGGGAACACCTTATGTATATATATATGGGCCATTCTACCGAATTGGTGCAAAGTCAGGTCGGAAATATTTGGATTTTTTTTATGTTTTATTCCCAAAACTTTGTCCGTATGTATATTGTACCATATCTAAAGTACACTTATCTAGTAAAAGAACAGTCAATTTTTATATTGTATTTTCAGAATGTGTTGGAATGTTTTTCCTCTTCCAAAAATTGTCACTACCGAAACATCACATTTACTATAGTAAAAAAGTATTATTATTGACCTGTTCAGATTGTGTTTCCTTCCCTTCTCTGAAGAGTATTTTTACAAATATTTCTTGAAGGTTTTCACAATGAAATCCATAAAAATGAATTTTTTACCAAATTTTCAAGTTCAATTTATACAATTCATCAAAATCTAAGTGCAATATTTCTTTGTAAAATGCTAAATACTGATCATATTGATTCCAGAGTTGTTCATTGATGAAATTGAACATACATTAATCCAATCAGTATCATAACATTTTAGTTGATTACTCAATATACTTAATTTTTTACAAAACATCCTGTGTTTCGGTAGTGCTGCACTGTTTCGGTAGTGACATCCAGTGTTTCGGTAGTGACTGCACTGTTGGATGGATGTTCATTTCTCTCCCAAAATCTTCCAAAAGGTGCTCTGGGCCGCCCTTTAGTCCACACAACACATTTATTTAAAAATTATGGGATTGAACTACTTACCAATTAATTTTGTCACTACTGAAATCATCAGGTCACTACCATATGTTTCGGTAGTGACTGTTTCGGTAGTGACAATTCTAGCTAACTTTAAGCATAAATAAAGAATTCTAACAAGCACACGGCATGCAAACACATCTTTGAAGAGGTGAACACAAATACAAACATAAGATTTTCCATGAAACCCCAAAAGGTTTACTTAATTGCAGAAAACATGCGTTTCGGTAGTGACAATTCTTAAGGTTACACGTCGATTTTCAGACTTTGGAACACATTTATATAAAAACTATGGGATTTAGCTACTTACCATTCAACCATGAGGGTCAGAGATGCAGTGTCACTGCATGGTCAAAAATGCAGAGTCGTGGCTAAAACACAGGCTCAGCCAATGGACTAAAACTCTTGTGTTTCGGTAGTGACATGAAAACTAGGGACATGATTTTTTGAGTATAGAAAATTGATTTAAAAATTAAACCCACAATAAATCTAAATATTCCAAGTTCTGTTTCAACCCAATCATAAAGATCTTTGAAATTAAATCGTTGAAAAAAATCTAAAAAAATTGAAAAGTGTTATTTAAAGGCATTGAAATTTAGATGTCAGGGTTGGGGACAGCTACTTCCCAATAGAAAGTACCCTATAAATGATGATTTTGTATATATTTAGCTTATCACTATCTCATGTAATGCATTGGGTTTATATAGACCATAACATTTTCTAATTAAATATCTATGCCTAAATACCTAATTGTTTTGTAAATAGTTTTTATTGTTACGGGACTGCATATTACACGAATTCGGTAGAATGGCCCATATATAATATAATAATAACCTTATGTATTTTTGTGACACGTTAAGTTTGCAAGGTTACCTATAGTAAAAAGCCAAAAGGTTGGTGGCACTTGTGCCCATTCATATCTCTTATAAAACAGCCCATTTAATGACTGGGTAATTCGCTGTAGTTTCTGTAGGTATTTTTTTGTCGATGCTGCTTTCTTATTTCTCTTAACACTGACATTTCACTGTCATACCTAGTGTGGAGGAAACAGTGTAAGTGTAACCCAGGTTACAAACCATAGTTTAGTTTAGTTTAGTGACCACCAATAGGAGCTGTGCTCGCTCCGTTGCTCTAGCAACCTGTTAAATCTAAACAGGCAGTTGATCATTCAGACAACAACAAGTTGGAAACTAGCAGAGGAAACTAAAGGAAAAAATTGGATAAGAAGAAAAAACAGTGCTTAAAAGAAGACCTAAACCTGACCGGAGAATAAATCGCACCGAATGAATATAAGATAACGGGAACATGAAATTATATAGGAGCTAATCTGTATATACAACCCAACGGCAATAACCGATTTCGAATTCTGGCTTCGGTCAGGTTTTTTACTAAGGTTGACTGAAATTGATGGCGAGCTTCCCTGGATCGGAACCATTGAACCTTGTTTCTAAACCTGATTGTTCAAATCCTTGATTGTGATTGGCTAAAAGCCGTTGTAAAATCCAGCATTACCTTACAATTTGACCTGATTACATTCCATATTACTGCGCAGCGAATGGCAAGGCATTCATACAGCGCATTTCATACCCAGTGTTCCATCTGGCTGTTGCGTTGCTTCAAGGGTTGCGTGGCAACGATTTATTTAGGAACTATAATTTTTAGTGGCGGAAGAATGACGGTTTATCATTAAACTATTGTTTCTTAAATTGAATTGTCTTTATTTATGAAACCATATCAAATATGTGTAGTAACAGGTTTAGAAAAGCAATAAGCCCCAAGAGGCCGTGCTTCGCGTCGTGCCTAACAACTCCCCTTACCTGTTCTAAAATCAGCGCAAAGCACGGCCTCTTGGGGCTTATTGCTTAATTACCCCATCACTCCCCAGTGGTAGGACG
Source organism: Sprattus sprattus (assembly GCF_963457725.1). Lineage (NCBI taxonomy): Eukaryota > Metazoa > Chordata > Actinopteri > Clupeiformes > Clupeidae > Sprattus > Sprattus sprattus. The sequence goes on along the minus strand of NC_137925.1, from coordinate 22,129,123 downwards.
TGACTTTGACTGACTATGACTTGCGAACTTTTTAACATTTTGATGTTTAATTTACTATACAAGGAAATTAACTAGAACACTTTGAAACACTTGAACTGAACACATGAACTGAATTGAAATATTGAATGTTTTTAATGTACTTTGAACATGTACATGAACTGAACTGAAATATTGAATGTTTTGAATGTACTTTGAACACTTACATGAATTGAACGGAACTTTGAAGTTACCTTTAAATGCTGAATGGTTTTAATCGAATTCGTTTTATGAATGAATTGTGTAATGATAATAACATGTTTAATTTAGTTATAAGGGTGCACCCAAATAAGAGGTAGGTTTCTGTGATCTAATATTGTTATTTATTGCGCTGCACTTTGCACAGTTTATTTGTTATACTCTATTTATTTTATGTATTGTTATTTATATCATACATTGTGTGTTTATATTCATTGAACCGTATTAATAAATGTCATAATTAATTTCAAGCTTAAATTTAAAACTTGTGGTATCACATTCATTTACCTCCTTGAGTCCTACCTATATTCTTCTGAACTAGTCCAGATACAATACCTAGATACTGTGTAGCCACGCTCTTTTAATTGAGCCGTGGGCAACCAGTTGTTACATAAGCATTAAGCAATTACTTTGACTATGCAAAGTCTCTTTCTGTTTCAGTCTCTCATCGATTGGGACCAGTTATACCAAGGAAGTATGCCTTGCCCAGTCTTCATGCTAAAACACAGGCAACAGGGCAGGACTGGCGTGGGAGTGAGCGTGAGCATGGCGGACATAGCTGATGAGACTGGATAGAGATCAAAGTTCTCAACATACCCCACAGTGCTTTGTTCAGATGCAGTGAATGTTGCTTATTAATAAAACAAACACAAAACCCAATACAAAACCACATAAACAAACCACCAAACTGGAGAGCAATGAGATGCTGCACCCGTGCGCACCGCCATTTTGGACCAGGCATTACTGACATTCTGTCCTCTGCTTATTTAGGTCAGAAAATGTATATTGTTTGTATTGTTGTTATGGAAACGAACACAGAACTTTTACTTTGACATCATTCAAATATTCGTCTCGTGGGAATGGCAACAGCTGTTAGACAGTTATCTAGAAACATAGCTAGTTATGCTACGTTATGCTAAACACGTAGGGGGAACAGTTCATAGGATTTACTTATCCACAACGAAGAACACCTGTTGGAATTACAAAAGGACCACACGTAAGACTGAATCAAATGTTATGAATATCTCAGCCTTCACATAAAACTGCGTTTAATTTCCATGCCTGGTGTAGCCATTCTCATTGTTTACAACAGATTAGAACTCTGCTAGTGTCTGCACCGTGTCTACAGGGCAGGAGAAAGTTGTGGGAGACGACAATGATTTGTCAAATTTGCGGGAAAGTTGCGGTGATGTGTTAAAACTGCTATGTCGCGCTGAATTCGCGGGTAATTGTTGAATTTGCGTGAATTGGCACGATCGCGACATCACGAAATCCTGGAGGGTCTGATTAGCCTATTACTGTTTTAATCTAAAGTGGAAGCAAAATAATTTCCTCAAGCATAGCCTCCATGATTTATGAAATGGTTAAAAAAAAAGACATTAGATGTCTGCTAATAAGGTGACACGGTAACACAGACTTAAAAAAATGTATGAGCACCGAAGACCCATTTTGACCCAGGAAAAACCCTGCTACGCAGAAGGCGTGCACTGCTCTCGGTATGTTTGAACTATGGGTGAGAATACGGTTTAAACCATGTGCAGCGATTCTGGGTAAGATGTGGCTGCACAGCTAGCTGGTGGGATCATTTTGCATATGCTTATATTAAATGATGTATCCAATATAAAAAATAACATTTATGATGGTCGTATTTTTCAAATTCCTCACAGGCACATTGTTTTTCATTAAGCAGCTGACATGTCATTCTAAAACACCTCTTGTTTCGTTACCAATACATAATAAGGCGCACTTTACGCATCTCCACCCACTTTCCCTTATACCAGGGGCGGGCAAACTTTTTGACTCGCGGGCCACAATGGGTTCTAAAATTTGACAGAGGGGCCGGGCCAGGAACAGATAGAAGGAGTGTTTGTGTGAACTATGACATGTAAAAATCATCACATGAAAGGATTTGGCCTTTAACAGGTAGCAAAGCATTTATTTGCAAGGCAATTTAACAAATTGCACGAACATGAACAATACAAAAACATGTCGTAACGTGACTGATCAAACATCATGAAAACATCTGAGGCCTGCGCCCAAACCAATTACCTCACTTGAACTTCTTTATTATTTACATTAACAGGTAAGAGCAGCCACGCAGGCTCTGTGCGGCATAGAGCTGCAACGATAAGTCGACAAAATCGACAACTTCGATTGTGGAAAATGGCCGCGGGCCGTTCTTTGCCCATGTCTGCCTTATACCCTCCCGGTGGCGGTAATCTGCACTTTTACTCAAGTGCGCCACCTTTGTAAATACTGTTTTATGTCTTTACTAGCTATGTTACGCCTTGAATGGGCCCAATCCTGCTAGTAAATGAGGCCATAGATTTGCAAGGTTATCTATGGTAAAAATCCACAAGATTGGTTGCACTTGTGCCCATTCAAGACTGGGTAATTGTAGTTTCTTTAATCATGGCGCCAGAATTAATATTTTGTTATTCTTCTTTCCAGTAACACTGTCATTTCACTGTCATACCTATGAATTGCTTATTTATGATGGCTTACAGTAGTGTCGTGGATGTCCACAAACAACCAATAAAATGTGGAGGGAACTGTGTGAGTATCTAACGCAATTACTATGACTACGCAAAGTCTTTTTCTCTCCATCTCTTTCTCTGTCTCGATCATAGATTGGGACCAGTTTTCCAAGTTAAATGAGTTATATCAAGGGGAGTTTGCCCTGCCCAGTCTTTCTTCATGTTAAAACTCTTATTTTCTTATGAGTTAGATTTTCAATCTGGAATCTCTGAGAAACAGGTGTCAAACATAATGTAAGTAGACCATATAGTCCTGTGAACAAAACATGACCACAACTGATGGTGGTGTATTCACAAATATTTATTGATAGATCTAGTAGTGCCAGTTTAAAAATCTAGTTTAATAGTTGTCTACTAAAGCCAGTCAAAGGAGATTGTTCAGATTTCTTAAAGGTGTGGTCTGTGATTATAGTCCAATACAGTTTTTCAAATTCAGCTAATTGCTCTTCACTGCATGCATGTTTTGGGCGGGAAGTTTAATTAGTTTAATACCATATGCCGTTTAATCATATTTTGTAGAATGATGGACAAATTAGTTGTGAATACTATCAGCGTGTTTGAAATGTAGGCTATTGGTCTGTTAATAGCCGAGTGACAGCTGATTTTCCAATGTGATGTTGGCAATTGTGCAACTTTTCCGAAGCGCAATTTTACCAATCAGCTAGTTCGACGATTTTATTTATCATGACCAATTTCATTTAATTGAGTGTGGCGTAATAATAAGCATACTTCGTGGATTTTTACAGTTAATCATTTGCGAAATGAAACAAAACCACATCACAGTTCAAGTACTATTAGTATTAATAGATTCACATCGCTATGAATGTGAAAGTAGCCTAGCCTATTTGTTCGTTAAATTAGCGGGTTCGTTGATTCGGCGCGGACCTCAAGTCTTTTTGAAATAAGAAAAACACTGTCAATACGATGCCTACACGGAGTTCGACAACATCAAAACGAAAGTAAACGTTCTATGCTGGATTACATCATTGAATTCGACCGGATTAAGAACGGAATGAGTAAATTAAAAAATGAAGCTTCCAGATGCTGTTTTAGTTTTTATAAGCTGCTTGAGCAGTGTTAAGAGACCAACAGTTAACACTCACGTGAGGTCTGAAAAAGCGGTAACTCCGTGGCTAGTAGGCTACACCAAGCACGGAAATTTGCTGGCGCGGTGTGGACGCAGCAGAGTTCAAATTCGTTGAAAGCAATGAGACTGGCTACACTAGACACGGAAACGAAATGTACACGCCGACAATTTCCGCGCGGGAAATTGAGAAATAGACTGGCTTCTATTAAATGTATTTTCCCGCGAGGTTTGCGTGGCCTTTTTATAGAGTCTGGCAATACATCTATTAAATGTAATGAAAATGATTATATATTTGGCTGTAAATAATGAAGGCAGCAATAGCCTACATCCGATTATTTACCAAACCCTCGAGAGCGTTAACGTTTTTAACGATGCTTAAGTACCAGTAACGATGCTTCAGTGTGCCAGTACCACACTGAACCCGGGTCCCCAATACCAGCCTTGGGGGTGGGGTGGGGGTCTGGATGATTTCCTCACCAGTTCGCCTCTTAGCATGGACACAAACACAGACACGTAGTCTACAACTCAGACAAGCTCCACTGAGAAAAGCATCGTTCTTCAGGAAAGTTACATTCATTGAGCAGATGCTTCTATCTCAAGAGACTTAGAGCGTAGTATAGATAGACACATGTAGTACAGGCATGTGTGCTACCTGGTTATCAAACTGACCACTTTGTGTTGCTATAGCACCTGGCTGTATAAGTTGAGCTACAGGAAAGCCACGTGCATGTGTACTTCTGTATAAATATCAAACCGCTTACCTTTGTGTTCATGCAGGAGACATAAACAAACTCACTTTTGTTAGCATTCAAGTTTACCAAATCAAATTCTGGTCGTCCTTGATGCCTATTGACCATGATGAAATAATTTCCTAGCTCATAAAATGTCCATGAAAGCAGACAATCCTGGACATATTTCAGGGACCACATTGATTTAATATTTGACAAAGATACATCAAAAAATCAGGTTGACTTTCAAGCAGCTTTGGACAGCTTTGATGGTCATTTGGAACCTTTTTATCTGTGGTCCTTCTTCACGTTTTACAGTGTAGTTCTGTAAGTTTTAAATATCACTTTGTGCCTCTCTCATATCCTGTATTTGACCCTAAGTATACATAAACATAAACTTCACTAAGTCAGTCAAAAATACATCAGTTAATTAAGGACATTGTACATGAGGACACTTAGGGCCTGATTTACTAACAGGATTGCGCCCATTTCTGGCGTAAAATAGCGGTCGTAAACATAAAACGGTATTTACTAAGGGGGCGCATTTGAGTAGAGTCGCATATTAACGCTTTGAGGGTGTGTACCTGCCAACAGGTGGGATGGCACGGAGACGTGGGTGGTAACGTAGGCGTGAAGCGCACTTTAATGGGAAGAGTGCGCCTAATGATGTATTGCGTGGTATTTACTAAACTGCCTGGCGAGCGCACGTCTATGATTTGCGCGCTACTTCTCCGCCTCATAAAAGCAAGTCTTAACCAGGAAGCGCATTTCCATTGAGTCTGAAAACGTTGATATGGCAGCAGTGATAAGAGCAAGGCGAAGAAAGAAGACAGAGACAGCGCACAGAAATATTTTTTTCAACTCGTATAACACATTTTCAGTTAAGCGAACCACAAATCATTAGACGGTACAGGTTAACCAGCCACGCAATACTTCAATTACTGAACCAGATCAGAGACGACATCGAACCCTCCAACCGGAGATCACATTCCATTCAATCAGTTGGTAAACTCTGGACAACATTGCAAATATTGGCATCGGATCATTTCAAACAGTTATAGCATCAGCAGTTGGTATATCTCAGCCTTCACTCAGCCAAATATTCACCCAGGTACTCAACGCATTGCTACAGCGCACTGGTCAATATACATTTCCCCACTACGATAGCTGAAATTAAACTTTCCGCATGTAATTGGAGCCATTCATCGCACCCACATGCAAACAGTCCCATCTTCAATCCACGAACACGTTTAACGAAACAGAAAGCACACATATTCAATGAATTTCCAGGTCATATGTGATGCCAACATGACCATTACTTACGTGGTAGTGGTCTGTCCATGACAGTTTTATCTTCCGGAATAGTGCCATCTATCCATGATTGAGCAACGGTGATTTTGGAGAGGCCTGGCTACTTGGTAAATGTATTTGTTTCAGTGGGGATATATTGTAGTGAACCCATGTCCCTTGTAGAACGTATTAATCTTGCCATGTACACATCTATATTGTTATAAAAGACAGTTTATGCATTAATGCCACCAATAGCATATTATTTATAATCGTGTTCTTTTAAACATCTCGCTGTAGGTGATGGCGGGCAAAACAACAATATAACCCATTGAATCAGGTTCAGTGATTGAGCGAACGTGAACCAATCCATATCCTCTACGCTGAAGCTTAGTTTTTTCTTCCTCGAATCTCCATGGTGGCAGTAACTTGCAGGCAATTTCTCCAGTCTTTTAACGGTGCGCTAAATAATGATTGCCCAGCGCTGATCTGGCTTGATAAATATCACGGAAAATGCGGGGAAACACTGTGCGTTAATGTGCGCCTGGCAAAGGCGCAGATTAAGCTGCGTTCACAAATCAATGTTAGTAAATCGGGCCCTTTAAAGGGCGGAGTAAGCACACAGTGCCCAGCGCAGATGTGGTTTGATAAATACCACGGAAAATGCGCAAAAACACAGTGCGTTAATGTGCGACCGCAGATTAAGCAGCGCTCGCATGTAAGTAAATCAGGCCCTTAGTATGTAGTGGAGCTCCTTTTTTTTCAAGAAACCAGTTGTTCATCTGTATGTTCCTTTCTTATACATTAGTCTTTGCAGAAGTTGTTCTCACTAACAAACCAAGGGTGTCACATTTCTGCCACAGCTCTCACTGAAGCTGCTCACTCTGCTGCCAGTATGCATGAAACTGCCCCACAAAACAACTTCTCAGTCTGTCAAAAGCATGCTGATACCATCACACATGTTGTCATGTTGTGAGTTACACGCATTATCTTGAACACGAGCTGAGAAATTAAGCATGTCACAACTGTCCCCTTGTTACCACTGCACCCACTCTCCTCGAGTTATATTTGACCCTATATGCCTGTTATCTTAACTCATTATTCTATGTGCCAAGTGGAACAACACGTAGAAGCAACCATATCTGACGTTGAGCCGTGTATTGCTGACACACATTAGGCAGGTAACAGTGATACAGAAAGGAAGGGTATGGTCTATTCCTGTCATAACTCAAACAACAATTAACTCACAGTCAACAGTACACAAGTAACACACAAGTATTACAACTTAGCACACGGACCCAATTTGGTAAGTCACTTATGCTATGCATGGGACGAAAGGGAGACATAAACTACATTCTACAAACAAACACACAGAATTAAAGATGTACCTTTTCCCCCAACACATTCCTGCAGCATTATGGGATGAGCAGTCCTATCACACACACATGGAATTGAACTACACCCCTGACACGCTAAACACTCTTTCCCTGACGGGTCAGTTGTCCCCCAACACCCAGGCATTCCAAACAAGGTCCCGGAAGCTGCCGCTGAAGTTTGGAGTGCTCCATGGGGGTCCCCACCTGGTGCCGCTGCAGCGGAGCATGAGTGAGGGAAGGAGAGAGAAAGAGAGAGAGAGAGGAAGGGGATGGAGAGAGTGAGAGAAAGACAGAGAGAGAGGAAGGGGATGGAGGGACAGAGAGTGAGAAAGAAATAGGGTTAGGGAGAGAAATAAAGATGAAAGGGATGGAGGGTAAGGGTATCCATTTGGGTACTGCTAGAGACCTTTTAGCAACGGGGCTTGGTACAAGTTTTTAGGGACCCTGTGCCTGTGCCAAATGGGCCCATGTAGTAATTCAGGCCAGGGTCAGCCCCTTCTGAACCATGCAGGAGTCACAACGGTGGACGTAGAGCTCCACATCCTGTTGATAATCTGCCAGAAACGATAATGACGACAGTTTAGGCCGGGTATACAACTTGCTAGTTTATGTTTATGTTATAACGGTCACTCACTCCAACCCTCTTGTGAAGCTTGCGTTAAAGCAGCAATGAGGAGTTCTGTTCCCAAAATAGCAAGCCAACTACCTTAAAGTTATGCAAAAATCTTGCGAACACGCTTGACAACACACTAACTGGTGTCTTTTGGCAGTACAGCTGGCAATGTCATGCTATGAAAGTTTTTCTTCCATTTTTGCAGGGTGTTCCAGCCCGTAACACAGAACTACATCAGGCATATCCTGGATAGGGTTGGGTACCGAGAACCGGTACCAATACGGCACCGGTTCCATACAACCGATACCTACCCGGACCGAAATGCAACGCAGATTTCGGTGCTTCCTTTCGGTGCCTGAGCAGATAATTTTTTATTTCTTTTTTTTTTTTTATTAAAATTTTTATAATTTAACAAAACTAGCGATAGCTAACGAGAAGTAACGTTAGTGGCGTAGATCTTTCTGAGTACGATCTGTATACTTTTTTGTGTTGATAACAGATTTCGTGGGGCACATATAAAACTGCTCCATCTCCCAATATAGACTCTCGCCTGTGTCGCTCACGCTGCATTCCGTATGGGACTAGTGGAAACGGGATTTGTGTTGAGGAGTTGCCATGGTAATGGGTTGACTTGCGTGTGGTTTCGGTTTCAAGATAAGTGTGGTTGTTCTAAGCAGAAGTTGGATACGCTTTATTAAACGGAGAGCTACCGTCTCATCCAAAGATATTCCTTCTCAATGTGAGTTCTTAAGAGAGCACTAACTTGGACGCTACAATAACATTGCAACAGTCTGACAGCGAAGAGCAGGCAGCCTTGCACAGAGCAAGCACAAACAGAGCTAGCCATCAATATAACGGAGAAAATGTCGAAAGGTAAACGATCAAAAGTGTGGCTGTATTTCGCACAAAAAGATTCAAACAACGCGACGTGCAGCATATGCAACAACAAAATTGCGTGAAAATGGGGGAGAGAACTCAAGAGGCCCTGAAGCTAAACTTTTAAAGGGGCAGTACACATTCACGAAACCAGTGGGTTTAAATAAATGCAAACTAATTAATATTTGTTTTACTCTGAAGGCAAACATGCTCATATTTCTGCAAAAGTATTACTGAAGTGTGAAGTGTGTGTACAGAGTTTGTTATGTATTTATTTATATTTATTTAAGTATACTGTAAACAGTTGTTATAAGTTAATATATTGTTCATAGTTTGAAGTTAAAAGGTTTGAAGCCAAGTGTTTTGTATTTATTTTTATTTATAGTATACCTCAAACAGTTAATATATTGTTAAATTTAAAGAAAACTATTTGCCTTGGCAATAAATAAGCCTAATGTCTTTAATTAAAAAAAAAAAAAAAGTATCGGTTCTGGCACCGTTTAGGCACCGGTATCGTTTTAAAAGTATCGGTTATGTACCGGTATCGGAAAAAACACAAACGATACCCATCCCTAATCCTGAATGGCTAGTTGGAAAGACACAGGTCTTTTATCTGTCCTTCACATGACCATATATCAAAATGAATTTGAGGATGGTACCAAAACTATCTGCCTATAAAACCATACCTCAAAAAGTGTCAAAATTGTTGCATAGTGTTTGTAGTGGCTTAAAGTTCCCTTCTTTTGGTCAGTATGTAGTTCTTATCTTAAACCTTAAGTAACCACTCTTAGACGGAAAGAAAACGAGTCTACGCGTGTACTGTTTTTCAACAACGGTAGAAAAACTGTGTTCGCTCCGTCTTTTACTGAAATTCTGACAACATTCTGACAAGTGCAACAAAGTGACAGTTGATACATCAAAAACAAACAATTGATACATTGATGCGTGAGCTCGCTACGTCACAGCTCACCTCTGGTTATTCCAAGCAATGCAATGCTTAAGCACTTAAACATATTTTAGACTGAAATGCGAGCTATAAATACAAATATGCTATAACTATAATAAACAATCACTAAATATGAATCTAAATGATATAATGCCTAAATCTGAACAACAATGTAAAAATGGCACTAACATTCCGGCCCCTAATTGCTCATCATGGGGATGACAATTACCTAAATTAAACTAAAATCAATTTCTACATAAGATTCTTCCATCTCGAGCAGGAGACACAACTTATTAATGGGTCTCTCTAAAGTGTTGGTCTTCGTTTTGGCAAGGACCCGACGAACCCTTTGGCGTCAACCAGGATCATCTTGGAGCCATTTCATCCATAAGACCGCCTTCTCCAGGCTGTGCCAGTCAGAGTAGTGATGAATCAGCTTGAAGAGAGGGTCTGTGTTTGAATATACGGTCTTGATGATGTTCACACTGATCATACGATTCACTTCAGCCTCGTCTTCACTTATCTCTCTTGAGAACTCTGATAGGACAGTCGAGTGAGACTCACTCTTGTCTAGGAAGTCAGGACCTTCAATCCAGCTCTGACACTTCATGAAGTGCTCTGCCTTCATCCCTCTTGATGCGCAGTCAGCTGGCCTCGTATTCTCTCTGATAGTCGATACTCTGTTTGCTACGAATGTTTTGAAACGAGCGCTGTCGCTGTACCGGAGGACGGTGGTGCTATCTGTCCATAGCACAGACTCTTTGAGGTCCATCCGAAGCTCTCCCTTCATTAGCTTATCCATTTTCACCACAATGGTAGCCGCGCTGAGCTCAAAGCGTGGGATTGTAACTGGTTTAAGCAGAGTCACTCTGGATTTTCCTAGAAGACATGAGCAGTGGACTCGACCATGGCTGTTCTCGGTGTGGTGGTAAGTGACAACGGCGTAGCCCTTCTCGCTAGCATCAGAGGAATGGTGCAGCTGTGCTGACATCACTGGACCAAGTCCCTCTGGCTTGATGCACCTCCTGACGGAAAAGCTGGCGAACTGGCTCAGGTCAGACAGCCAGGCGAAACATCTGTTTGCCACGTCTTCTGGAACTTCTTCATCCCTGGTAAATTTCATTCGACAGACACTCTCGACGATTGTCTTTGCAAGAAGAATGAACGGCGACAGGCGTCCAAGGGGGTCGTATATTGAGCTTACGACCGAGAGGATACCCCGTCTGGTGATGGGCATGCTCTTCACACGAGCCGGGAAATTGAAGGAATCTGATTCTATGCACACGTCCACTCCAAGGGCCCTTTCCATGGGTGGTTCATCCCTGTCCAGGTCTAGACTCTTGATCTTCTTTGCTCTTTCTTGTTTGGGAAGTGATGACAGCACTTTCCGGCTGTTGCTTGACCGCTTAGTTAAGCGGAATCCTCCACTCTCACACACTGCCTTCTTCTCGTCGGACGTTTCTGACTTTTCTGCGCAGGCTTGCTCCAGAAAGTCGTGGTTGTATTGCTGCAGCAGCATGCTGTCCACGCCACTGACTGAGATTCTGTTGACTGAAGCCCTTTGACTGCAGTGGCTGGACTTAAATTGTCCTGACTTGTGGTGATCGTCACATTTCTTGAGAGGGCCATTAACGACCCATCCCAGAGTCGTCTTTACTGCGTAAGGCCCGTCATCTTGGCTGTGGATTATCTTCCATGGCTCCATTGCAGAGTGAGCGTTCATTCCAATTAATATTTCAACATCTGCGTTGATCTGTGGTAACCGTACTTCTTTCTGCAGATACGGCCATCTTTCCAAGTCCTTCTCAACAGGAACATTGTCCTTCGTTACAGGTATGTCTGTGTGGGTGTATACGTCTGGCAGGCTTATGTACTTGTTCTCTGTCAGACCGCACACTTCTAGATCTGAGAGCACGTAGCAGGACATGGGCTTCTCCTGGCCCATAGTACGGAGTAGCACTTCAGTCTTCTTACCATGGACACCAAGCTGTCTCATCAACCTTTCGGAGCAAAACGTAGCTGAACTTCCATGAAGGCATACGTCTCTATTGTTGTGTTGCTCCTCTTGGATTTGATGCGCACAGGCACGATAGACAGGATGCAGTCATTGCCTCCGGCCTCGGTGACTGCCGTAACTTCACTCCTAGCTGGCGCATCTTTTTGTTCAGCTGAGTGTCTACTGGCAGAACCTTGACCGTTCTCGTGCTTGACGTTCTCTTGGTCGGTGTTCTCGTCCCTTTGGCTGTGAAGCAGGCTTGGGTGTTTCTTGCTGCAGATTTCACAGGTGGCTCTCTTGTTACAGTCTTTTGCCATGTGCCCTTGGGTCAGACACCCGAAACAAAGTCCTTTACCTTTAATGAACTCAATTCTCTCTTTGTTTGGCAGACTTCTTATCTTGTAACATGCGCTCAGGGTGTGTCTGTTGTTACAGTACAGGCATGGCTCTTGAAATGCGTTGCTTGCCTGCTTGTACTTCCTTGGTTCTGAGGCATCCCCTTTGTCTTGCTTAACACTAGTAGCACAGCCAGTGGTTCTTTTCAGTCCGCCTTCCTGGGCAGAATTAAAGCTTGACCTGCCTTTTTCTTTCAATTCGGAGTACTCGTTTATATCACCGAACAGTGGGTCTGAAGCTATCCTAGCTTGTCTGTTGATGTACGTTGTTAAATCAGAGAACTTTGCTCTTCTTCCTTCCTTTTCTTGTATGTCGAAAGCTATGACTCTCCATCTTTCACGAAGTCTGAAGGGCAACTTTGAGAGGATGATCCGAAGGTTGCTCGGGCTGTTCATCTCTTCGAGGTATTCCATGTTCTTCATGACATTGTTACATCCAGTGAGAAAGATGGAGAAGCTGTGAAGTGACTTGGCATCTTCTGCTTTGACTTGAGGCCATTTGAGAGCCTTGTCAACGTAGGCTGCAGCTATTTTGTACTCGTTGCCATAGTGATAGGTCAAGAGCCTTCTCGCTTCATTGTAGCCTTGTTGTTCGCTCATGTGTTGGCAACTTCTCACAAGTTCTCTTGGTTCACAGCTGGTGAATTGCTCTAGATAGTACAAGCGGTCTTCATCGTTGTCTGTACGGCTGTGGATGATGTGCTCAAAGGCCTTCAAGAATGGCAAGAACTCAAAAGGATCGCCACTGAATACAGGGACTTCTCGTTGAGGTAAGTTGGCTAGTCTCTGTTGTGTGACTAACATCTCTGTGATATCCTTCTGTTTCAATATCACTTCGCCAAGTTCAATCTGCGGTCCATTGGAATTTGTACTTACGAATTTGTTGTTGTTGTTTTCTTCCTTTACTTGCGCATAAGACTGGTGTGTAGTTGGAAAATGAGAAGCACTGTTGTATTGGCTAACTCGAAGACTGCTGGTCAAGTTTGGTCTGACATCTGGAGCATGATGTTCGATGGTTTCTGCTGTAGGCATGTTCTTGAAGAGGTAGGAATTCATTCCGTTGTTGTCCATGTTATCATACTCTTCAAAAACTTGTAGCTTTGCTGTTGACTCTGCGATAGCAGTCTCGACATCTAGTTCCTCCATTTGAGCCTTCAACTGCATCTGCTTGATTTTCATTTGAGCCTCCAACTGAATCTGATTGGCATTCAGTGCCTGTTTCTTCTTAAGTGCGGCTGCGCGTGCGAGTAGGGCTGCGCGGTTAGCTTCCTCTTTTCTACGCACAGAGGAAGCAGTAGATGACACAGTGGATGACTTTGAATGTCTACTGCTTACACTGCGTACAGTGACTGAACTGTATTTTTCATATACAGCTGATGCACTGTCGTCTGGATCCACATACTCAACGGCAGACTCACCTTGCTGTGTCGTCGCGCAAGTCTTTGGAGTCACATATTCAGAAGCAGCCTGTTCGTAAGCGGGGTTGGCGTGCCGTCTTGCTTCTATTATCCAAAGCTCTATATTAGTCAAAAAGTTATCATACTTCATAAAGTTTGGCTCACTCCAATACTGCTGATCAGCTTTCCTTTCTTCTTCTGATAATAGTTCACTTACTGTATTATTCACTTCAATAAAATCATTCAGAAATTTGGAGTAATCACTGAGATGAATCCTTTCCACTAAAAGTGCATTAGAATCATTTATCATGAGGTTTTCAATTTCCTCTGCTTTGGAGACAAGGCGTGCCAATATATGTTTCCTAAGTTTCATTTGTTCATCACATTTCTGTTGTAGGGCCTTTGTGGTCAACTTGATCTTTCTTCTTTTGTCTAGCTCCACATTGCCTTCCATCCTGGTTTCATCCAAATCAGACATTTTAAATTGGCTACTAATGATAGACAAGTCTCTTATAGCAAGCTCTTACAAACTTCTGAAATCCCGTTTAACAGTCCTTTCAGCTCAAAACATGTAAATGCTTTCCAGAGAAAGATTCCAGGGCTGTCTTAATTTTCAGAAACAAACTCGAGCTTCTTATGGGCTTATATGACAAGTTAGCAATAGCACTTTTCTCAAATGTCCTGTGTGGCCAACGGCAAATAGCACGTCTTGAAAGTTCTAATGTTTTCCTTTGTTACTTCGCAACGTTACTTGGCTACATTGAGTACAATGACATAATCATCCTTATTTCGCCAGCAAGATCTTTAAATAGGCGTATCAGTTCATTCAATGGTTCTTTGGGTACTCATCCATCATCATAGAAGTTGTCTGGAAATCCGGTCGGCTGCAGTTGTAATCACCGCTAATGCTTCAGCTGGCTAGCTTCCTTCATCAACTGGTGTCCAGGGCAACGCAGCTTTCCTCGGCTTACGATGATCCTCTCTCGCCTTCAGCGATAGTTTTTCTACTTAATGTAGTGGCTTAAAGTTCCCTTCTTTTGGTCAGTATGTAGTTCTTATCTTAAACCTTAAGTAACCACTCTTAGACGGAAAGAAAACGAGTCTACGCGTGTACTGTTTTTCAACAACGGTAGAAAAACTGTGTTCGCTCCGTCTTTTACTGAAATTCTGACAACATTCTGACAAGTGCAACAAAGTGACAGTTGATACATCAAAAACAAACAATTGATACATTGATGCGTGAGCTCGCTACGTCACAGCTCACCTCTGGTTATTCCAAGCAATGCAATGCTTAAGCACTTAAACATATTTTAGACTGAAATGCGAGCTATAAATACAAATATGCTATAACTATAATAAACAATCACTAAATATGAATCTAAATGATATAATGCCTAAATCTGAACAACAATGTAAAAATGGCACTAACAGTGTTACTTTAAGACCCTTCTAAGTTGATTTGTTTCCCTATGACAAATGTTTAACAGCCACTTTTGATGTGTATAAAAAGTAGCAATGAAGTTCATCTGTGTTTTTGCATCTGCGTTTGTTCAATTACATTCAATATGCCGGTCAGATAGCAAATCATTTTCTCCTTCCTCAACTTCCATTAGTTTTAAACCTAAAAAATAAAGATCTTGCTTACCTGTCGTCCATTCTAGGTGTTTAAAGAAGTCGACAGATAGCATTTGCAAACCCTTTCAAGTTGCGCCCATATTTTAGCCTAACACTTAACATAGCTGCATCTAAGGCGTCGAGTTTGAATGCATGTTGGAAGCGCGCACACAGGCGCACCGCTTCATCAAGAAGACGCTGCGTTCAGGTGTAGTATATTGGAGTCTGCCGGGTTGCGAAAGCAAGACTCCCCCTAGCGTAACTTTAACAAGTCGACAATGTCATGCAATGTCAATAAAATACAAATTGTCAAAATAAAAGTTCTATGAGAATACCAACAAAAAAACGTCATCGCGTGCCAGTAGGTCAAATCATTAAATGTATAACATGACTTGAAGGGAAGGAAATATAATTCCTCGGTTTACATTGTGGGTCTTTCAATGTTATTTTCAAAACATTAGCTTACTAAAAGACAAATGACAGCTCACTTCATCCCTTTGTGTTCTCTTGTTTAATGTGGTGGAAATTAAAGTGTCAATAACTCACGTTCTTCTCACTCATGAACACGGATAGATCACTGTGGATACAATAACCGTTCCTGCATGATGAAAATTGTGTGCAGATTATGGGTAATTTTGATGGTAACAATTTGAGGACCTTTATTTTATAAGAGTTCTATGACATTGCTGGGAAAATTCCTGATGTCACTGAACAATTACAGAATTGCGAGGCGGTGTACTTTTAGATATAATTTATCGGTGTGGGTATACAACTTGCTTCCATCCGGTACACCGTTATGACGTATAGCTAACCCACTGGTTTGGTGTGGTGTGTAGGCAAGACCTCCGCGATCTGTTGCTTTGCATTTGTATTTACCCCAAATGTAGATGAGCTCTAGCTGACAGGATGCATTTGTTGTCTATGCTCGCAGTGTTAGTTATGGGTGAGTAGTCTCTTAACCTTGATATTAATGTTCAGAGGAGTTGACTAAAGATGTTCGGTGCGACTGTGCATGGATTATTTGCCATTTTTATTTGTGGCTGCCCATTAGTTTTATGAGTTGCCAATCCACTGTTTATTTTATGTTATTTTATGTTTTCCAGGGCTTGCCACCACGACTGGCGACGCAGACCGTAAGTTATTTTGTAAATTACTTATTTCTGATGTCATAGTGTCATGGATGTCCACAAACGACCGAGAGAAAGTGAGAGGAACGGTGTAAAACAATGCGTTTCAGTTGCTTGATATTACGGCTGGCTAGCACTGATGCGTTGTTTGACGGATGTTGGAGGGCGTATCTGGCGCATGGGGTTGTGTTGATTTTGGAGACATTTATACACCGTAATGATAGACAACGTGGAGGTAGAGAACGATGATTAGGAAGGGCACACACGACAACGCCACCCTGGGACTTTCACCAAATTCAAACTAGTCCAATAAGGGCACACGGGCTCGTTACTGAGGGGAGACGTGGTTTCCATACATAAATAAAGAAATATGTTTTATTAAATGTATCACCAGATAAAATACAACAACACAAGAGTTTGTAGCAGGATATGGCAGACAAGGGGAATAACTGGCAATAGTACCAACACAACAACAATAAAGAAACGGGACTGAGGTTTACCACTAGGGGCAGATCATTTGTCAGAGAGGGCGGTACCTCTGGGGGTCACATGCTACATGCTCGGCATACATGAACACACCTAGTACGGGTGAATTAACACATTACTTAGTACATCACACAACAAGAGATATTACTATCACTGTTGGGGGGGTCACAAGCAGAAAGATATTTAAAGCAAGAAAAAAAAAAAAACTAACAAACTTTAGTGAGTGAATGCACAAACTCAAGCAAGAGCCAGGTGAAGCAAATAGGACAATTGACAAAAACAATAAATGACAAACTAAACAAGAAAAAAAATAATTAAATATGGTACATAGAATCCACCAACAAAAGGAGCTGTCAAGTGACAAAAACACACATCACAAACGAAGAGCAGCACTAGTAGGCAGAAGCTGTATTAAATGTCGAGGCGTTATGGCGACCCACCACTAACCCGGCCACCATAAAGCAAAGGGCAAATCAATGGAAGCGCTGCTAGGAAGGATGAAGAGACGAAAAGCAAAACGGCAGCATTGTCAGACAGCCCAGGCCAATTCCTACAAGAAGTGCAAAGCAGTTAAAGTACGTGCGACGATCCGAGTCACAGGCGAGTGAATCAGGACGTGGTCCAACAGCTTCGAACAGCTGTGTTAATACAGGATTAGCCATAGACAAGTGAAATGGTACCATGAGCTTTGACCAGCACACGCAGAGAGAGATGAGTCACATGACACATGAGTCACATTTATCCAAAGCAATGACTATAAAAAGCACTCTCTCTGTCTGTCTGTCTGTCTGTCTGTCTGTGTCTGCCTGCCTGCTTGCCTCTCTTTCTCATAGATTGGGACGTATTCTCCCTCCAGACCAAAGGTGTATGCCCTGGCAAGTCTTTCATCAATCGAAGACCCACCATGTTTTCTCATGTTTCTCATTTATATTTTAAATCCAGTGTACCTGGAAGCTCTGAAATCCTGGTGGCAAACAAGACTATGGTATGCGTTTGTGTGTATTCAAATATTGTTAATGTATAGATCGTATAGTAGAGCCAGTATGAAGATTTTAATAAAATGTAAAAGAAGTCTAATGTTAGTCTAACATTAAAGCCAGTGAAAGGGGAGTTCAGATCAATGAATGTATGTAGAGCTATATGCGGTCTGTATACATGTGTGTATATAGAGTCGAGAATTCAGGTAATGATCCAATAAACATTTCAGCAAAATGCTCCTCACGGTGCAGGATCCAACTGCAGATCCTGCCGCTCAAATCATTTTTCAACCACCTTTCATAACAGCACATGTATTGTATTGGCGTAATGTTATTGTTTTTTTTATTCCCTCAGGTATTTCACCCCTTTTATCAATTCAAAGACAATGCAGTATTTGTACCTGAGATAATGAAACATCATGAGGGAGAGTACTTCTGGAAAGATCCTACCTTTCCCATTATGGTCAAAAGGATCAATCTCATTGTCAAAGGTGAGAACATATTCATATTTTGTCTTCAGCTACCATAATACATTTTTGTTTTCATTAATGTTGAATTAAAATGATGTTTGTCTCAGCCTCTAAGTCATACCCAAGTCATAAACAAATCTTCTCAACTTCTCCTTAAAAATTGGAGGCAAGGTTTAGGTTTCATAGTGCAGCCATTACCTGATACGTGTTTTGCTCTCCCAAAGACTGCGCTGTCCCTCTGGAGGTGAATTATGGAGAGAAGGTTAGTCTAGTGGTGCCCAAGGAGGCTTCCGTGTTGGAGTTCACCCCTAATAAGTCGTCTGACCACTGGGTTCTGTGGAGCCGTATCAACACAAACAACACGAGGGGAGCCAGGGGGACGGTGAGAGGTGACCTCTGGGTTGCTCTTCAGATCACCCAAGCAGACGCGGGCCACTATGCTTTCCTGAGGAAGAGCGGGGGTGAAATCTCCAGCACTGCGCTCTTAGTTAAAGGTACACTAGAAAACACTAAGTGCTCCTTACCGGCACCATAAGGTTATGGTGATGTACATCTTTTATCTCAACAGTGTTTTAAATGAGCTTAACGTTTTAAGAGTGTCTTGTTTTTCTTTCATTCACTTTCTCTTGCTCCTTCCCCTCTAAAGAACTCCATAGATATCATAATCTGAGCGACGAGTCCATTCAGCACCACTGGGAAAGCAGGTTCCCAGTTCCCGTATCCGAGGCAGTGCTTACGTTTATCGATTCCGACAAAGTTAAGCACGTGCTCTTCAAGAATGGCATGGAGACCGAAGAGGCATTACAGATCTTTGGGGATCGTATAGAACTACAGGCAGCAGAGCTTGGTGATTTGACGCTCACCATTGTGGACTTGAAATCAAGTGACGCAGGACGATACGAGGTCCACGACAAGAACAAAGGCCTTGCTGTTGTTATATGGCTCTATGGAAACAGTGGTAAGTGGCTGTTTTCATGTTTTTTTCACATTTTCTGGTAAGAGGCCACAGTTATTATGTGACTTCAGTGTATTATCCACACGAACCTCTCTCCATCTCTGCCCCACTCTCTGAACATATTCTGTTTCCACAGATACGAGTGGCAACTCTCAGAAAAGTAGTTAGATATTCGTGTTATTCTCTCTTCCACACAAACACTCAATCTCTCTCTCTTTTACTCCTTTCGTAGATTCAGATTATCCATCTCGAGACCTGCCTGTGCCCATTCGCTCTGCTATTATTATCACTATATTGGTGTTCAATTGCTGGTGTATGAGAAAGTGGTGTTGCAAAAGTTGCAAAAAGAGCGACGCCCCCGTTCCTTCAGGCTCCGGACAGCCCGTCGATGTCCATGTAAGTGGGTGTAGTTGTTGCTACCTATCGCTCTCTTTTGCACTTTTTCTCTGTCACCACCATACTGTCTTTCTCTTGCAGGATCCTGTTGTTATGCTCGATTCAGGCTACCGTCTACAACCTCAGTCTATGGTGAGAGACTCTGGCCCTACACTCTTAAATCATATTTCAACCTCTCTCTCTCTCTGTCTCTGTCTCTCTGTCTCTCCTTTAGTGCCACCTTCTCTGAATATCACAATTTAATGAACCTGAGTTTGTTTCTTCGGGATGTATGCGATATATCCTTTAACCATCTCTGTTGCCTCTGTTGGACATGGTGCTTGGGTCTATGCATTGCATCAAGGAGCCACATGTTTAACTTGTTTTTCTGTGGAGTAAACTTAAGCTACAGTCACCATGAACATAAACTTGACACACGTCATAAACATAGTCAAGTGTTGGTGGAATAATACCAAAAACACAAGCTAGCCCATGTGTTATTTTTTGTGTGTTTCTCCTACAGGTTCCACGTCCTGAGCGTCAACCGTGGTTGCAGCCCCCCTCTTCAGCCCACCCCTGGGACAGCCCCCCACCGGTAAGTTCAGCCATCACCAAATTCTACATTACTCAAAATCATTCTTCATTCTTCAAACTACACTCATTTCTATCCCTCGATGTGCCTTCCCCCCTGAAATAATTATGTCCAGTCTACCCTTCATCACACCATATCACACTCTTCCCATGTTTCTTTCTGTATCTCTCTACCTTATATTCAGAAAAATGGTCTTATTGTCTAAATTTGTCTGTCTGGTTGTGTTTTTTGGGCCTATTTGTCACCTACGTCTTTACTATTTATATGATATGTTTTACATTTATTGAACCACCTTTTATCAGTTTATTTTCATGCTCTTGCATACTCTTGTGTTTTTGTTACTCTAATCATTTATGATTGGCTTTATTTATTCATTAATTATTCATTCACTAAAACCACAGTGTTTTTTGTTGTTATTGTTATTACAGTCTTACACAGATTTGGTAGGTCCTGGATATTGCTATCCATACACTCCTGCTGCTCCTCCTCCTGAGGTATGTAATTTACATTTTCATTTAGTCATTTGTCATTAAATATATATTCCTAATGTTTATACATATGCACACCTGCTCAAAAAAGCTGGTTGAAATGAAATGGTACTGAAGACTTTGAGTTGGGTGTTTTACAACTTCAGTAGGCAATGAAAATGAATGGATGTCTGTTTGTCTTGTGTTGTCATATTACAATAAGATGTGCCACGTGTGTTAGTCAGGATGCCTGTATGTGTATCGCCTTGCTATCCTATACCTCATACTGGCTTGGTTTTACATACACACAACAACACACACACAACATAACACACAACAACACAACAACACACACAGCATCACAACAACAAAGCAATAACAGACATGCACAAAGCAGAGCAGAGCATGACACACCCAGGAAATGATCTCTCCAAAAAATAAAAAATTCCCCCAGTTTGATCCATCCCTTTCCTTCCGCTGACAGGCTCCGGTTGGAGGAGGAGAAGGAGGAAAAGCTGCCCCACCTTCCCCCCCACGTAGTACCTCACTGGACCCCGGCCCCCAGTACCAGCCTCGGGGATGGGGTGGGGGTCTGGACGATTTCCTCACCAGTTCTCCTCCTAGCATGGACACAAACACAGACCCATATGTCTACAACTCCGACAAACTCAACTGAGAAAAGCATCGTTCTTCAGGAAAGTTACATTTAGTCATTTAGCAGATGCTTCTATCTAAAGAGACTTAGAGCGTAGTATAGATAGACACATAGAGGCACTTAACATTGAGTTAACATGCCTAGACCATCGGTGAACAACTAAATATTCCTGAGTTGAAAATCATCTGATGGCTTGCATGTGAATGTGCATTTTAAAACTCCATTGCTGGACAACGCCTTCACAACAATCAAGCTAGTCAGTTAGGAGATCCGATGTGAGTAAGCACCAAGAGTTAACTGGCTATCACCTACACGCTTCTGTAAGAAGAGGTCAGCTGCCTTGAACATGTGCGCCTGCTGAGAAAAAAAATATTTGTTATATCAAACTCAAGGAAACCTTCGCCCTTGTTTTATTAGCTGATTTAGTCAAAGATACATAGATCTCTAAATATATGTGTTGCTGCATTTATATTGTATTTATAATGCAAAACATTCAGGATGACTTTCGAGAAGCTTTGGACAGCTTTGATGGTCCACATAATATACCTCTGACCATTTGTCATTTGGAACTCTTTTTTTTTTTGTCCTTCATGTCCTTTCTATGTCATCATTGTTGCAACTTTATACAATACCTCTTTTCTGTGAGTAAAAATTATATATATCAGATTTATATTCTTATTTCTATATTTAATTTTAACAACGCACATTAGCTTGTCTTTTGATTCTGTGCTTTCCTTTGAACCACAAGTACAGAAAAAAAGTATTTTTTGTGTTCTAGTGAATACATTTTTATTTGAACTATTATCAGTTTTAACAGAAGATTTACTAATGAAAAGGTTTGCAAGAAACAACCAATGACCTCTCGTACTTATGCTTTAAAAGTGCAATATGCAGTTTGTCAGGAACAAACAAGTTTCCTTATAATTATCCAAATGTGAGGGATGAGTCAAACTAAAGCATTTTACATTATATCTTAGCATTCTTCATGTTTCTTACATTTTTACAAGGATAGGAAATGTCATTTCAGGAAAATGTTAATAACGAATATCGAAAAACATACAGGTGCATCTCAAATAAGTATAATAACGTGGATAAGATCATTGTTAGCTGATAAGAGAATTCTAAGGTCAACATTCTGTATTTACAATGTTTTATTCTAAAATTTTGAGATACTGAATTTTTGGTTTCCATGGACTGTGAACCATAATCATCCAGATTAAAACAAAAAAAGGCTTGAAACATGCCATTTTATGTGTAATGATTCTATAATATGTAAAGGTGTCAGTTTTTGAATTTAGTTACAGGAAACTTTTCCACAAAATTATATTTTTTGGAGATGCACCTGTATGCACAAGTGCTTTATGTCTGCAAACACCTGTATTTGATAATGCCCTAATAGTCCAGGCAAAATAGCGTTTTACGA
The DNA here is from genome assembly GCF_963457725.1 of Sprattus sprattus. Classification (NCBI taxonomy): domain Eukaryota; kingdom Metazoa; phylum Chordata; class Actinopteri; order Clupeiformes; family Clupeidae; genus Sprattus; species Sprattus sprattus. The sequence goes on along the minus strand of NC_137925.1, from coordinate 22,106,510 downwards.
CAGACTAATTGTAATAGAATTTTTTTCAGCATAGATCATTTCTATGAGGTGTCCAGAACAACATACTAAAAGTCCTAAGTAATCCAAGTTGAGGAAATATGTTTAATTCTCATCAATCTGAGATGTGTGCTAATAATGCATGGTAAAAATATGCCTCAAAATTTTTATTTTTTCCTTTACTCCTATCAAAATGAAACTTTACACAATGAAAGTACCCATGAAAAGTAACATTTTTCTATTACAAGTTTCTTTTGAAATTAATTTGAATATGCACATGAGCTCCACACTTATTGAATATGTCCATAGGCAGAAACACCATTCATATGTATGAAAAATACATCGGCCAAATCTTCATCCTATCATCCTACTGCCAATGGGAGATGGCAACTGGCCTCTAACCTGAAAACTGCCTGGCTTGGTAGTACCTGCCAGGGGTATGGTGTTTCTGACTATGCAATCAGGACATATTCAATAAGTGTGACGCTCATGTGCATATTCAAATTAATTTCAAAAGAAACTTGTAATATAAAAAAAGTTACTTTTTATGTATACTTTTACTATGTAAAGTTTTACTGTGGTAGGAGTAAAGGAAAAAATGAAGCCCATTGGGTGTATTTTGGGCATATTCGATTAGTGTATAGCTCATTTGCATATTCAAATTCATTTTCAAAGAAACTTGTAATACAAAAAATGTAAATGTTCATGGGTACTTTCATTGTGTAAAGTTTTATTTTGATAGGGGTAAAGGAAAAAAATATTTTTTTGAGGTGTATTTTTGCCATGCATTATTAGCACACATCTCAGATTGATGAGAATTAAACATATTTCCTCAACTTGGATTTCTTAGGACTTTTAGTATGTTGTTCTTGACACTCATAGAAAATATCTATGCTGAAAAAAATTCTATTACAATTAATTCCATTTTGGCTCCAAAATGGGCTATTTTGCCTGGACTATAAGGATGACATTGCTATATCATTTTTACTTCCACACTCTGGTGAAGCGTACGATAATAAGTACCAAGTCAACGATGTCATGCTCAAGAATGTACGACTTGTCAAAATAAAGGTTCTTTGATCACATCTGGCCGTCTGCCTGTAGGTTAAATCATTACATTTATACGACAACTTGAACGGAAGTATTCAGAATTCCTCGGTTTCCATTGTGGGTCTATAAATGTGATTTTACAAAGATTAGCTTGCTAAAAGATAAATGACAGCTCACTTCACCACTTTTTGTTCTCTTTATTAATGTGGAGTGTCAATTACTTACGTTCTTCTCGCTCATGAACACGGGACGATCACTGGATAAGAGAAGCATTCCTGCATGGGGAAAATAGGTTGCAGATTATGGGTAATTTTGATGATAAAGATTAGAGGACTTTTATTGTATAATAGTTCAATAAAATTGCAGGGAAACTTCATGATGTGAATGAAAAATTGGAGAAACACCATTGCGAGCGCAATGTATTTTTAAGATAAGTTTTGAAATAAATATTGACCCGGAGAATGTAACGGTGTGGGTATACAACTTGCTTCCATCCGGTACACCGTTATGACATGGTTCCATGAAACTAGCGGATTTAAGGATTTCTGTAGTGGCAATAAGACGTCCGGTCAGTCCGAAACGGCAGAATATACCGTCAAAATAAAAGTACAAACTCGATTTGTTGACAGAAATCACACTTTTGACTGCAGGTATGTCTTGCTAGAATCATTTTAACGTCTGTCTTCAATATTTTAGGACAGCGAATGGTATGAACAGCAGAAATTGACTGTGGTAAAGTTGGTTGGAAGTTGGATATTCAACAGACATTCGGACACCCGTATGTTTAGGGACCATCAACAAATTACACATTTAAAATTTCAAAAGTCAATAGCTTTTCAACAACATGAACTAAAAACATAAAAATGATGTTGAACTGTTCAAAATGTATGCATACATGTTGCACAGCCTTTATTTTGTTTATTTTCATATAAGCTATTGAAGTTTCAAATTTTCATAAATTTACTGAAAATAGTGTGAAGTGAAAATGAAAAAACTAAAGGCTGTGCAACATGTATGCATAGTCAGTGAACACTCTGAAATAGATTTGATGATGATAAGACACATGACCAAAAAGCTATTGAAGTTTCAAATTTTCAAAAATTCACTGAAAATAGTGTGAGGTGAAAATGAAAAAACTAAAGGCTGTGCAACATGTATGTAGTTAATGAACACTCTGAAACTAATTTGAGGATGATAAGTCACATGACCAAAAAGCTATTGAAGTTTGAAGATTTATTTTGAATTAAAACATTTTGTTACAACCTGATATGAAAATAAACAAAATAAAGGCTGTGCAATGTGTATGCATACATTTTGAACAGTTCAACATAATTTTTATGTTTTTAGTTCATGTTGTTGAAAAGCTATTGACTTTTGAAATTTTAAATGTGTAATTTAAACACATTTAACCAATTTGTTGATGGTCCCTAACATACGGGTGTCCGAATGTCTGTTGAATATCCAACTTCCAACCAATTTTACCACGGTCAGAAATTGTTAGTAAAATGGACACACGTTGCAAGCATGTCTCAGTCATTTACAGCATAGGGAGCCATCGGCAACGTAGTGACGGCTTTGCATCGTTTTATTTGTTGATATTTGGCACTTTAGTAGCCTATAACAAAGCTGCCAAGCCTCACGCTTTGAGTGTGACAGTCACGCAATTCGACCCATTCTCACACCACACGCCACACTTGCCATTTCTCACGCTTATTTCCCCATTCAATACTCTATTTTTTTTTCATGATTATAAGCTTTGGTCCTCGCGGCTTCGAGTGGTTATGTAGTCGCGTGGTGTCTATAGCGTCCACATTGCGATGTATAAATTTGACAGTTTGTAAACAATCTCCCGCGACCTGCGCGTGTGAGCGTCTTGGTGGAGCGTCTTTGTATTTAGTGCCAAATTTGACTTCTGGACTGCATTCTGCAACATTTTCAAGAACGGTAAGTAGGCCTACATCAATCGCCTTCTTTCAAATATACATTATACACAGAGATGTTTCTACTGGTTGTTTTCATATATCATAACAGCATTATGTATAAAAACGTAAGGTAATACATTAGGCCTACTGAACTCTTCGTGTTAGTTAGCTAGCATAACTAGGTAGCAGCATAGTTTGATTTCTCAAAATCAGCTCACCAATAAAATCAGTCTTGGTTTCAAAATGATCACAACCACTTTCCACTTGTGTAATGTTAAATTGCTTCATATGGACATTAAACAATCCTAAGAGAAATAATGTGACGTAAACGGAGCAAGGGCTGATGTCAATTTAAAGTGAGCATGGCTCACTTCTGTTTTTAGTGCTGTTTAACTGCGTTGACGTCGAAAATGTAAGTCAACCTGTATTGAGAGATGCCTATTAGCATGATTACTAAATATCTCTGTTGTATTTTATTTCATTTGCAGAGCCACACACGTATATGCACACACACACACACACGCACACATACAAATACACCTACCTCAATACAAACCTGTGTTTATTCCATTCATCTCGCCTTTACAACAAACCTCATCTTTGGATCATTCTCAGGCCTTTTAATCAGATCTCACAGTGGCTTCTAAGCATTTCTGACCAGACAACATAGTCTCCATAACACAGACTAATATTGTAGCCTACTAACGTAATTCACAATTACATTACATTTAAGATGCGGAGCAGCCACAAGCCTCCAGACCTCCAGACAGGAAAATGTGGACCGGGACACATAGGGCAGGTAGGCTTAAGTGCTGATAACCAGATGTGAGATGAGTGGACATTATAATAGTAATGATAATGGTAGTAATAATAATGGTAACAATAATAATATATAATCAGACAGATGATGAGCCCAGTACATCAGCTGCATCCAAAGAGCCGGAGCCAGACCCAGACCCAGATGAGATCAGGACAGACTGGCAAAACAGGGAAAGATGAGACCACACTGAATGTCAGGACAGAGCATCAGCAAGGGAGGATCTTGAGTGAGGCAGAATCCACAGATTTTGATTGTGTGACCCTGTCCCTGTTATTCTCAGTTCTTAGATAGTCTGTCTGAATTTAATTTGTTTGTATTTATTTATTTTTAAACATACACACACAGTCTTAAAAACAATACACATTTATATCCAAGGTTGACAGCAGCTTTTATAGTAGTTTTGACATTTGACACTAAAGATAACTAAAGACAACCTAAAGAGAACAGACCAAAAATGCTATGGGGAGTTGAACCCCATCCTGGTAAACCAGGAATGCCACCACCAGCATTTTGTTTTGTTTTGTTCTTTGTTTTCTGCAAGGAAAAGCCAAACCTGCATTACACACAGTGTGTACTGAGCAACTGAGCAAGGCTAATCATTTATTGCGTAAACTCTAACCCTAACCCTTTTTACACTTATACCTACTATGCTGAATGTAATGCAGGACAAAACAAAGACATTTTTTATATTAGTTTATTTATCGAGCATTATTTTTACTTATAGCTTATTTATGTTTTATGTTATTTTATTTTACTTCATTATTGTATGTATTACTTAGTGTAGTTTTAAGTGTTATTATTATTATTTTAGGCCTTTTACTATTGTTATTTATTATTATTATTATTATTATTATTATTATTATCGTTTTGTTGTTGCGCGTCAGAGTCTTGGAGTAACTACTCCCTTTGATGTTAACATCTATTGACGCTTTAGCCTACTTCAAAATTCTCAAAGTCTCTTATTACTGCTTTACGCATCGTTTGTCCGTCGCCATTTATAAAATTTTGACCTGTAAAATATTTCTTCCCTAACAAGCACACATATAAGCCACAGCTGCTGCCATCTCTCTGTGGAATGAATTTGGGGCATCTATGTTCTTCACTAACACGGAAAGTGATCACTTTCTCGCTAAAAAGGTCAAAATATTGAACAGCGAGATACCTCTGGGTTAATTTGAGTCTCTGCTTAAATTCATTATTGAATCTACCAAAAGAATCCATTATTTTAACGGGTACCTCAACTACACTATCTACTTTATTTTGGGCACTAATCATAATTATGGCACACACCCAATGAGACATTATGTTTATAGGCAAGATAATGTCATAAAATTTCCACCAGTTATTATTTTTTCGCTTTGGAGGTTGGGGTAACATATTATTGTTTGAAATATAGATGTTTTGTAGACCTTGACCGACAAACGTTGCTGGGACAGTAAGGTGTTGCCTTTAGTTTGTTTGTTCAAAAGGTCTAGATATGAATCAATAATTATATCATTTAGCCAGTTATTACCTTTTAAAATATTCACATCTTCTATTTTTAAATGTTTGTATATGTCCTTCAACGTCGATGTATGTAGTTGTTTGGTTTAAAACTATGTGTGTGCAATGTGTGTCACATATGTGGGCTTCTTCGATGATAGTATATCCATACAATGAATGGTCAGGGCATTGCTCGGTAGAGCTGCCAAGTTGTATTGCATCGAGCCAAGGCGTGCTACATACATTTGAAGGGGGACTAAAGTCTTCTATTTGTGTGATCTCACTAATACGGCTTCCATTAGTGGACTTTTCGTAGATAAAAATAACACTATTCTTTTCGTAACTTTTACTATGTGTTATCGGATGTACGTCTAAATCGTTTGCATTTAATTCTTCTCCATGTTGGAACAGAATGCTCCAGTACTGTCCTTTTGTTGGTGTGCCCCTGTGGCATACTATCGACTTAGGTTTGTATGTCACGACACCGGCAGATTGAAATTGCAACACTAATGTTTTGGATGAAGACATGGGTTTCCTAATTACAGATTTTCTACACGCTCTCGGGACAACAACAAGTAAAATGTCGGGCGTTTCTGCAAAATTCAAGGAATACGTAGGCAAAGTTTCCTCTAAATTAATTTCTAGACTTAATTGTACGAGGTCCTCTACTGTTGTCCCTGAAAATATATCGATGGTTAATACTCCTGGGATGCGCAATGGCTCTTTGCCTTCATTATGTACGTGGAATTCATTGCACAAATGTAGTTCTTTAAACCATGAATTTAAGGAGTACAACAAATCTACGGGGTCATTATGATTACCGACGTCGAGGCTGGAAACTAATTTACTGATGTCTTCTAAAACTGGCAATATTTGTGACATACCGATCCTACTGCCATTCCGTTGCGCACAAACCCTGAGGAGATTTATGTAACTTTGTGGTAAATAGCGGCTGGGCGCGGAAGCCTGTGTCTTAAGAGTGTGGTTGATAACCTCTACATTAAGGATTAAGGATCCCTTGCGTGACTGTGTTAAACCAGCAATTATTCATATGGTTTTCAAAACTATTGACAGAATTTGACAGAGGGCTAGGCCTAATGGGTTGGCAAGGTTTATTTTCACGTGATATTCTATTTGGCCTACTTTTTTCTTTATGTTGTTTTTCATTTAAGGCATATATACTGGGGTGACGGCTGTAACTGGAATGTTTTTTTTTTAAGGTTAAATGGCACACTCTGTTTTTTATTCCAACCCTCCTCTGGCTCTGGCTCTGGCTCTGGATAATCTGTTTTAAACTGTAAACGAAGTTTATCGCAAAATTCTCCTTCTCGAGCTTTATACAATGTCGCAAACTTATCAATGCGTTCATCTACTCTCATTTTCTCATTATTTAACTATAAAGTTTTGGTGTTTTTAAATGTCACCTCACAAATTGAAGTTGTTTGGTCGGGATGGACATCCGCTATTTCTAATATTATATTTGCGCAAGTGTCCTATCAGAATATTTGACCATATTGGTATTGTGGGCAAGACATTTTTAAACAGTTTGTCCAAAACTACCGGTGAAAAGTATGAATTATTATGTAGTCCTATTTTATCTGTGGTGGACATGTCCATTTCAGCTTTCGCTTTGATGGTGTTCAAATGTGTGAGGAAGGGGGACTTAACATTAAGTTGCGAGATATCAATGGAAACTAAATTATCTGTGTTGGCACATTCAAAGTTGTTTAAGTTGTTAATTTTTTTCTGGAGCCTCAAGAGAGAGGGTGGCACTAGAGTGTTCGATGTCCTACTAGCCAAAATAACGCAAGTATCATACACCACTTCATCTATATCTTCTATGTAAAAGCAGTTAAGTAATACACTGAAAATATACATGACCAGCTGATACCGGTCTCCTTTCCCCCCATATTCTAATTTACAAATGTCGCTGGCTTGTTTCATTAAGTGACTTTTGCATGCCCTAATTATCGTGAAATCTAAATCCTCTGCCTGCCCTGTCACTACTCTCCAACACCTACGTAAATAGTCCTCCATACTATCATTATTAAACACCTGCATTGACGCTTGTAGAAGGACAATCGACCTATCGCTATTAATTTGCTGGGGCTTTGCTTGCCGAGAGAATATTTTTTTCTCATGATTACGAATTGATTGTAAGAACTGTTCCATTGAATTGTGCGTATGCTCTTCTGTAATCATGAGCGCAACTGGCACGGAAATCTTTGGAAATGCACAAACCGATATTTCATAGTAAAGAAAGCGTTTGGTAGTGCTGTCCGATCTAATAACGCCGCCTGTTGCATCCCAATATGCTGGATTTTTTCGGGTTAAATCATGCCATAAACGAATCCCTGCTTCACTGAAACATATAACCCTAAGTGGAACAGCCTGTATAATTTGAATAAACCCTTTTATAGACTTGGAAGTGTCATCCTCGTCCTCTAATTCTGACTTATGTTTACGCAGCGCGACTATTTCATCTTCGTCTAAACGAAGATTATAACGGTGTTCGCATTTAATTTTGCGTAAAACTGAACTATTTGAGCCAACTCCCGTTCGGTTATAAGCTGCTAAGGAATGTTTGTTTGCTTCACCTAAAAGCTGATTATAAACTTTATAAGGTTTTTCACATTGTAATTTTTGGGCTAATGTGATTCTTGCTATATTTCTAAATGGTCTACACTTAAGTGATGTGGGCGCATGCAAAACAGACCCTCTAAATTCAACATTGAAAGTTCGTGTTTGCTCTGAAATTAACATGATATTAAACCTCACCCCACACGACCTATGGGCACATTTACCTTTTATCTGCAAAAATGGTTTATTCGTTTTTCTTTTCAAACTACAACTAAAATTATGCTCTTTGAAACTAAATACACAAAAGGGGTTGTACTGTTTAAATTAATCTGCAATAATAGAGGCCCAACTGTGCTTTTTTAAGCGTGTACCCTGTCTGTAACTAAGTAAATGTGACAATTCCTCTGTTGACAGGGTGAAATCTGTCCATTTGCCTAATGTTTTTTTGAAGTGGCTAAAGTTGGCATCAGGTAAAATACTTTTGAGAGTTGACTCAGTTATTGGTGGTTCAGTTCTAGACCCTCGCTGTTCATTTGTAGAGTCAGAGACAGCCTCACACATAGTGTGGGGGGCCATCTCATCATCTGTGCCTAATTGACTCATTGGTGATATAAGGCCGGTATTACCTGTTTCTGGCCTCCCTTCAGGCAGGACGCAGTCTGGCATCTCCTCAGACATGGTATCATCATGTTGTTCTAAAACAGAAGGTGAAGATTTACATCCCTGCTTGATGTCAGCTAGATGATGGATGTCACCTCTATTTTCTGACCAAATTCTTTTAAGGTGAACACAACTGCGGTGCAAATCTTTTGGTCTAAAGGACGGCCATCTAAGTTTTTCCGCAACAGTACTCCAAAAATCTGCACTATCCATTTCAGTTCAGTATTGGACATAACATCTTGAGCATATCTGGGATTTTTTCTTTTTTTTTTTTTACATTGAAGGTAACTGATAATAATACAATACAATACAATAAAAGTACAGTGGACAAAAAATTAAAAAGAGAAAACATAATAAAAAGACACACAGATAAACAAAAACAAACTTCAAATTAAAGGGAAGGGGTGACCACTGAATAGAAGCTGTAATTACTTTATGGTAAACCAATCGCAACCTCTGCTGTGGAATATACTGTGTGTCTTGACTTAATCTAGGGATAGTGTGATGTGCGTCCTAACATAATCCAGAAAAGGTCCCCATATCTTATTAAAGTTATTTGCTGATCCTTTCAAAGAGTGTCTTATCTTTTCAAGTTTGAGAAAGTAAAGCGCTTCCTTGACCCAGTGTGTGAATGTTGGGGGTTTGCAGTCCTTCCATTTGATCAGAACAAGCCGCCTGGCAAGGAGCGTGAGGAAAGCAATGCTATTTGATTGTGCCCTAGTTAGACCCAGATGCTCAGGTGTTGCCCCAAATAACCCAATTAATGGGCATGGCGACATTGGCCGTCCCAGGAAGCCTGACATTGTGTCAAAGATGGAAGACCAATAATGGTCTAGCTTTGGGCAAGACCAGAACATGTGAGTATGTGATGCTGGGTTGCACGTACATCGATCACATAATGGGTCTACATCAGAAAACCGTTTAGACAATCTGAGTTTAGTCCAATGGATGCGATGCACAATCTTGAATTGCAACAACCCATGTCTAGCGCAGATTGATGAACTATGAACTCTACTCAAAGCAGCCTCCCAGCATTCATCGCAGATAGGTTCCCCCAGCTCACTTTCCCAATGAGATTTTAAGTCAGAAGTGGATGAAGGTGAGAGTGCCATCAGAGCACTATAAGTGGCCGATATAGTTCCCTTGAATGATAATGGCTTGCTTAATATATGGTCATAGGCGGAGCAAGGGGGTTGACTTGGAAATACAGGAGACATATTCCTAATGAAGTTACGAATTTGGAGAAAACGAAGAAATGAGTTCTAGGAATATTGAAATTATCACACAGATATTGGAAGGAGACGAAAGTTCCATTATGATATAGATCCTTAAATTGCTTGATACCCGCATTGTACCATATAAGGAAGGCTTTATCCATTAATGATGGTTTGAAATAATGATTGGCATAGACAGGGGATTTAAATGAAAAGGTCTGCCACCCAAAATGAGTCCATATTTTTAGGGATGTTCTAACTAACAGGTTTGTTGTGTGAGCTGAGTACCATGAGGGGAGGGGCGCATACACAAGAGCTGCCAATGAAGATTGTTTACATGACTTGGATTCAATTGACTGCCAAGAAAGTGCATCTGCACCGGGGTCTTCATATAGCCAGTGCAACATGGGACAGATGTTACATGCCCAGTAGTAGGATTGGAAATCTGGAAGAGCCATGCCACCAAAACATTTGGGTTGTGTTAGGAGACTTTTCCTTGCTCTGGCAGGTTTATGATTCCAAATGAATGCTGAGATAACTCCATCCAATTTACGGAAAAAAGACTTCGGTATAAAAACAGGAATACTCTGAAAGAGATATGTAAACTTTGGGAGAATAGACATTTTTATTGAATTAATTCGTCCTGCTACCGACAATGGAAGTTGGGTCCAACGTTGTAAGAGCTGATCTACTTTTGTCATGAGAGGAGAAAAGTTCTCTTTAAACAGTTTTGAAAATGTGTCCGGTACATTAACTCCAAGGTAAGTACATTTAGAAGTTACTTTGAAAGGGAAGGTATTGAATGATAATGTACGCGCTGCTTCATTTACTGGGAATAGCTCGCTCTTAGATAGGTTAATTTTATAGCCAGAAAGCTTACCAAATGTGTCCAATATATTTAAGGCTGATGGTAGGGAGTGGGAGGGGTCTGATAGATAAACCAAGAGGTCGTCAGCATAAAGGGAGAACCTATGTTCTTGACCTTCCCTAAAAATCCCGGTTAGTTGTATTGTCTGGCGTAATGACTGTGCTAAAGGCTCAATTGCAATTGCAAACAACAAGGGCGATAGGGGGCAACCCTGTCGTGTGCCACGGCAGACTGGAAAGAGTTCAGATGAAATGTTATTTGTCCGTACTGAAGAGACGGGGTCCACATATAACAGCTTGACCCATGATATAAATGTATGTCCAAAGCCAAACCTTTCTAATATATAAAACAAATATCTCCACTCCACCCGGTCAAACACCTTTTCGGCATCCAATGAAACTACAATTTCAGATATAGCAGACTGTGAGGGGTGATAGATTATGTTAAAAAGTCGACGTATGTTAACAAAGGAGAATCTGTCTTTAATGAATCCAGTTTGGTCTGGAGAAATAATATGTGGGAGTATGGATTCTAGACGTGTGGCCAGGACCTTGGCTAAAATCTTAAAATCTACTGATAGAAGAGACACAGGGCGGTATGAGCCACAGGATTTAGGGTCTTTACCTTTCTTCAATAGTAAAGAAATAGAAGCCTCGCGTAATGTTTTGGGTAAACTGCCTGATTCAAGTGACTCATTATACATATTCAATAACACCGGTACCAACTCTGCAGAAAATTGCTTATAAAACTCAACAGGAAACCCGTCCCGGCCAGGGCATTTGTGAGTTTGTAAAGCAGATATAGCCTCTGAAACCTCCTCATGAGATTGGGGTCTGTCTAAAGACCGCATTGTATCTTGGTCAATTTGGGGGAGAGTAATATCTGAAAAGAACTGCTCCATCTCAAGGGGGGTGTAGCTCTGTTCAGAACTACAGTACTGTGCAAAAGTTTTAGGCAGGTGTGGAAAAATGCTGTAAACTAAGAATGCTTTCAAAAATGGAAGTGTTAACAGTTTATTTTCATCAATTCTTCATAAATTAACTAAATGCAGTGAAGGAACAGAAGAAAATTCTAAATTAAATCAATATTTGGTGTGACCACCCTTTGCCTTCAAAATAGCATCAATTCTTCCAGATACACTTGCGCAGTTTTTGAAGGAACACGGCTGGTAAATTGTTCCAAACATCTTGGAGAACTAACCACAGATCTTCTGTGGATGTAGGCTTCCTAAAATGCTTCTGTCTCTTCATGTAAACCCAGACAGACTCGATGATGTAGAGATCAGGGCTCTGTGGGGGTCATACCATCACTTGCAGGACTTTCTGTTCTTCTTTAAGCTGAAGATAGTTGTTAATGACATTGGCTGTATGTTTGGGGTTATGTTCCTGCTGCAGAATACATTTGGTGCCAATCATACGCCTCCCTGATGGTATTTCATGATGGATTAGTATCTGCCTGTATTTCTCAGCATTGAGGACACCATTCATCCTGACCAAATTTCCAACTCCACTTGCAGAAATGCAGCCCCAAACTGGAAAGGAACCTCCACCATGCTTCACTGTTGCCTGCAGACTCTCATTATTGTACCTCTCTCCAGCCCTTCGGCGAACAAACTGCCTTCTTCTACAGCCAAATATTTCTAATTTTGACTCATCAGTCCAGAGCACCTTCTGCCATGTTTCTGCACCCTAGTTTCTATGTTTACGTGCTTAGTTCAGTCACTTGGCCTTGTTTCCTTGTCGGGGTAGAGCTTTTTGGCTGCAACTCTTCCATGAAGACCACTTCTGGCCAGACTTCCCCGGACAGTAAATGTCTGTACCTGGGTACCACTGGTTTCTGCCAGTTCTGAGCTGATGCCACTGCTTGAAATCTTCCGATTTCGAAGGTAAATAAGCTTGATGTGTTTTTCATCAGCTGCATTAAGTTTCCTTGGCTGAACACTGCGTCTACGATCCTCAATATATTAGGGGACAGTCATCATTTGCAAAGAAACAGCGCAGACAGACATTAAACAATCTAACTAACAAAATCTCTCAAATTGATAATCAGTTAGCCAATGCCCCATCACCGGATCTGATCAAAGAACGCCTACTTTCTCAGACAGTTATACTGCATCAGCAGGGTCTCTCCCAGACAAAGATTTCAAAGCAGACAGGGGTTTCAAAATGTGCAGTTCCAGCTCTTTTGAAGAAGACGTTGAGGATCGTAGACGCAGTGTTCAGCCAAGGAAACTTAATGCAGCTGATGAAAAACACATCAAGCTTATTTACCTTCGAAATCGGAAGATTTCAAGCAGTGGCATCAGCTCAGAACTGGCAGAAACCAGTGGTACCCAGGTACAGACATTTACTGTCCGGGGAAGTCTGGCCAGAAGTGGTCTTCATGGAAGAGTTGCAGCCAAAAAGCTCTACCCCGACAAGGAAACAAGGCCAAGTGACTGAACTAAGCACGTAAACATAGAAACTAGGGTGCAGAAACATGGCAGAAGGTGCTCTGGACTGATGAGTCAAAATTAGAAATATTTGGCTGTAGAAGAAGGCAGTTTGTTCGCTGGAGGCTGGAGAGAGGTACAATAATGAGAGTCTGCAGGCAACAGTGAAGCATGGTAGAGGTTCCTTTCCAGTTTGGGGCTGCATTTCTGCAAGTGGAGTTGGAGATTTGGTCAGGATGAATGGTGTCCTCAATGCTGAGAAATACAGGCAGATACTAATCCATCATGCAATACCATCAGGGAGGCGTATGATTGGCACCAAATGTATTCTGCAGCAGGAACATAACCCCAAACATACAGCCAATGTCATTAACAACTATCTTCAGCTTAAAGAAGAACAGAAAGTCCTGCAAGTGATGGTATGACCCCCACAGAGCCCTAATCTCTACATCATCGAGTCTGTCTGGGTTTACATGAAGAGACAGAAGAATTTTAGGAAACCTACATCCACAGAAGATCTGTGGTTAGTTCTCTAAGATGTTTGGAACAATTTACCAGCCGTGTTCCTTCAAAAACTGCGCAAGTGTATCTGGAAGAATTGATGCTATTTTGAAGGCAAAGGGTGGTCACACCAAATATTGATTTAATTTAGAATTTTCTTCTGTTCCTTCACTGCATTTTGTTAATTTATGAAGAATTGATGAAAATAAACTGTTAACACTTCCATTTTTGAAAGCATTCTTAGTTTACAGCATTTTTTCACACCTGCCTAAAACTTTTGCACAGTACTGTATATCATTAAATTTAAGTTTAAGAAAGAGTGGTGAGTGATCTGAAATGACAATTGCTTCGTAGGTGCAAGATATGACTGATGGAACAAACTTCTTGTCTAAAAGAAAATAATCAATACGAGAGAAGGTTTGGTGAACATTAGAAAAAAAAGAGTAAGCCCTTGTAGTCGGGTTTAGAGAACGCCATATATCTACAACTGCATAATCTCTAAGAAAAGTGTGTATCGCCTTTGCTGACCTGGAGGTAGCCATTTGTCTCTGAGATGACCTATCTAACATTGGGTTTAAGCATGTGTTAAAGTCGCCTCCAATTATCAAATGGTGAGAGTCAATGTTTAGAATGGATGACAGAAATCTAACAAAAAAACCTTCATCATCATAGTTAGGAGCATAAACATTGGCCAGCACAACAGGGGTATTGAATAGAGTTCCAGTCACAATAACATATCTCCCATTTCTATCAGCAATGACATCTGAAGCCTTAAATGAAACATTTTTATGCATGATGATAGCAGCCCCCCTGGCTCTGTTGTTGAAAAGAGAGTGAAAGGTCTGGGAAACCCACTTTCTTCTTAGTTTTGTATGATCTGAGAGAGAAAGATGAGTTTCTTGGAGGAATGCAATCTGTATAGGCTATGCAAGCTATCTAAATGGGCCAACACCTTATTGAGCTTACTGGGTCGACCTAGTCCTTTAACATTCCAGCTAGCAAAATTAATGCAGGCTCCCATACTTACAGGGGGGAATTATTGTTATAAAGATCACAGCGAAGATAAAACCATAGAGATAAAGTGGTCACAACAAAACATTTAGAGACATTTAGAAGAACAACACATAGAAAACACATTACTACATTAAACCCACTCTTCCCACCCCCCCACCGCCCCCCAGCACCCCCCAACATGGCCGCAGACTCGCTCTATATCCCCACATAAAGCTTTTACACTAGCTTTAAGGCTGCTTAACTACAGCTGTATTCAAACCAAAAACAAACAAAAAAAATCCTTTCAGGTGTCATGAAAATAATGACTGCAAGACCAAAAGCCTACAATTTTATAATAAAACACTGGATAAACTTGAAATATTTGTGAGTCAGGACTATCACCAACGCCATGTGTGAATAGCCTACTATGAACCATATTTTAAGCATTCACAGAGTGTTAACCATTTGAGAAAGAAAAAAGAGAGGAGAGATTAAGTTTAAACCTTTTCAATCAGAAGCCCGTGGTAGTCCAGCAGTGCCTATTCTGGGTCTGGAGTCTCTGACGAGGCTGATTTGACATAGATCATAGCCTTCTGTGGATCCGTGAAGCGATGCTCATCGCGGCCGGACATTGTGATTCTGAAAGTAGCGGGATGTCTGAAGCCAAACCGGGCACCCGTGATGTTCTGTAGGGTTTTCCTTACGCCGTTGAACGCTGCCCTTTTTTTTTGCCTCGCCAGCGGTCAGGTCTCCAAAGATATGCACGGCCTGTCCGTTGTATTGTAGACTCCGTTTCTCCCGAGCCAGGCGGAGAATATGTTCTTTAACGTGGAAGAAGTGGACCCTCAGAATAAACGGTCTGGGTTGTTGCCCCTGCTTCGGCTTGACTTTGGCTAATCGGTGAGCTCGGTCGATAAGTGGCTGTTCGCGGAGATCCAATAGGTCTTTCAGGAGGTTGGAAATGAACTCAGTCGGAGCTTTGCCCTCCTCCCCTTCTGCAATGCCAACTACCCTTGGGTTGTTCCTCCTCGATCTGTTTTCAAGATCTTCGCATTTGTTTTGAAGTGCTCGGATCTCCCCTTTGAGAGCAGTCACACTCACTTCCATGTCGGCTAAGGCATCGCTAGTCTTCGTAGCATGGTCCTCCACAGCAGCTAGTCTTCCCTCTTGGAGGTTGATGGTCTGTTGTAGGGCTCCTGTTGTTGAAATTATCTCTGCCTTGACAGCAGCAATATCAGCTTGAAATCCTTTGACTGCAGACTCAATTGAGCTACAAATGTCCGCTTTTAAAGACGTTATTATTTCACGGAGCATAGAGGTTACCCCCTCTTCCTCTTCCTCGTTAGCATGAGTCAGTTGGTTAGCAGAGGCAGAAGATGTAGTCCGCTGCGCCTTGGACTTAGATTTGCCTGAACCCGACATATTTTGAGATTGAAAACTTAAAGAAATGGCTTCGAAATGTGAAATAAGCGTCCTGTAACTATTTCAAAAGTAAAACATTGTTTAGTTGGTCTTTTTTGATCGAAATAAATTCCACCTGTTGGGAGCTGTAGAATATCACGTCTACATCACACCAACGCAGCAGCGCCCCTCGCACTATCCATACTTTTTAACAGACATACCTCTGCTATACCTCCAGCTATAGTTTTATAGTCTAATCTATGTCTTTTATTATTCTTATTTTTAACATGTGATCTAGCACCACTTTTCAGTTTACACCTATACTTACTTACCACACCAGCATCCACGCCATCAGACACAACAGCATCCACGCCACCAGACACAACAGCATCCACGCCACCAGTAGCCACATTGGTCCAAATA
Source organism: Sprattus sprattus (assembly GCF_963457725.1). Taxonomy (NCBI): domain Eukaryota; kingdom Metazoa; phylum Chordata; class Actinopteri; order Clupeiformes; family Clupeidae; genus Sprattus; species Sprattus sprattus. Next base: position 22,090,168 of record NC_137925.1, on the reverse strand, counting down.
GGAATCCCACATGCCAGCAGCACATCGTCCACCTCAAATGACACATGGCAGACATGAGACACACCCACATCATTCAGGCCCTGTAAATCATATGTCATTTGAAAGGTCATGTTGTCAGGATGTCATTTTACCCCCATGTTGAGGTGCACAAGATTTAGTTTTCTTATTTCAGCTATTTGAATATTAGGTGTGCTCTCCATCCGTGTCTATGGCGAATGGTGCAGCGGGCACAAGATGCCCCGCCAATGCCACAAAAGCGATTCAGGCCCTGTAAATCATATGTCATTTGAAAGGTCATGTTGTCAGGATGTCATTTTACTCCCATGTTGAGGTGCACAAGATTTAGTTTTCTTATTTCAGCTATTTGAATATTAGGTGTGCTCTCCATCCGTGTCTATGGCGAATGGTGCAGTTGGCACAAGATGCCCCGCCAATGCCACAAAAGCGATTCAAGCCCTGTAAATCATATGTCATTTGAAAGGTCATGTTGTCAGGATGTCATTTTACCCACATGTTGAGGTGCACAAGATTTAGTTTTCTTATTTTAGCTATTTGAATATTAGGTGTGCTCTCCATTCGTGTCTATGGCGAATGGTGCAGTTGGCACAAGATGCCCCGCCAATGCCACAAAAGCGATTCAGGCCCTGTAAATCATATGTCATTTGAAAGGTCATGTTGTCAGGATGTCATTTTACCCCCATGTTGAGGTGCACAAGATTTAGTTTTCTTATTTCAGCTATTTGAATATTAGGTGTGCTCTCCATCCGAGTCTATGGCGAATGGTGCAGTTGGCACAAGATGCCCCGCCAATGCCACAAAAGCGATTCAGGCCCTGTAAATCATATGTCATTTGAAAGGTCATGTTGTCAGATGTCATTTTACCCCCATGTTGAGGGTGCACAAGATGTAGTTTTCTTATTTCAGCTATTTGAATATGTGCTCTCCATTCGTGTCTATGGCGAATGGCACAGTTGGCACAAGATGCCCCGCCATTGCCGCAAAAGCGATTCAGGACATATAATCCATATATCATTTGAAAGGTCATGTTGTAAGGATTTCATTTTACCCCCATGTTGAAGGTGCACAAGACTTAGTTTTCCTATTTCAAGTATTTGAATGTCATGCATGCACTCTAATTGTGTGCATTGTATAATGCCTTGTTTAATGGCTTTCATCAATAAGCTGTAGTGTTTAGTGTAACCCTCTTAGTTTCTTTGGTCTTCAAATAAGAAATAAGTTATTTCTCGAATAAGGCAAATGATATATGTATGTATCCCAAATGATATATATCCCCCTGAAAAAGATAGAGCCATTTTTAGAGCCATTGAAAAATAGTAGGCTACTTGTATCATGTAATTTGAACAATCTGGAAGGTTTCCACCAAACATCTTCATTAATTTCTCATTCTTACACATTAAAAGGCGAAATTTCGACCGTTCGGTGGCTGCATGAAATTCATTATCATTATTGTTAGGGATTCCCATTGTTAACCGCTGTGGATCCGTATAAATCGCGGGACTTTTATTTTGATAGTTTGGCTAACTTTTAGCCGTTTTGGCTAACAGTTTTCATTTCCGCTTTGAACGTTCTATTCCCGCTAGGTTCACGTTGCTTTATGACATATAGCTAACCCACTGGTTTGGTGTGGTGTGGTGTGTTGTGTTGACAAGAGCTCCGCGATCTGTTGCTTTGCATTTGTATTTACCACAAATTTAGATGAGCTCTGGCTGACAGGATGCATTTGTTGTCTATGCTCTCTCTGTTAGTTGTTGGTGAGTAGTCTCTTAACCTTGATATTAATGTTCAGAGGAGTTGACTAAATATGTTCGGTGCGACTGCGAATGGGTTGCCTTTTAATTTGTCGCTGTTAATTTGTCGCTGATTACTTTTAAGTGTGATTGTGAGTTGCCAATCGACCGTTTTATTTTATGTTTCCCAGGGCTTGCCACCACGACTGGCTACGGAGACGGTAAGTTATTTTGTAAATTGCTTATTTCTGATGGCATAGTGTCGTGGATGTCCACAAACAACCAAGAAAAGTGTGAGGAACGGTGTAAAACAATGCAATAGGCGTTTCAGTTGCTTTTACGGCTGGCTTGCACGGATGCGCTGCTTGACGGACGATTGAGGGCGTATCTGGTGCATGGGGTTGTGTTGATAACGGAGACTTTTATACACCGTTATGGTAGACAACGTGGAGGTAGAGAACGAGCATTAGGAAGGGCACACACACGACAACGCCACCCTGGGACTTTCACCCAGGGAAATAGTTAGGATCAGTGGCGGCTCCTGATAAAATTCTCAGGGGGGGCAATTTTTTTGATAATGATTAAGGCGACCTATTCAGTAGGTACATTAAGTTATCCGATTTACTCATACAGCAAAACCTTTTTGTCCACTATTGGCAGCAACCAACAGTAATATCTCCCCTCTTTCTACTTAGCTAGAGCAAGATACAAGTGGAACGCTATGGAAGAAAGTTACATTCAGGAGCCTTCATAAGCAAACATGATGTGGCTCCACATTAAATGATCCCACTTTTTCATTATCCACACGTCTCAAATGTTGTATGATGTAACATAGCTGAACAGGACACATGATATGTCCACTAACAACAGAAAGAAGGGGGCAACATACGTCAAAACCAACGATATTTATTGACTGATCTTGAAAGTATTGGCTTACAAAAGCAAAATAAGTCATCACATTAAAAATTATTTAAAGTTAGTTCACACTGTGAAACCTATGAAAAGTGACAGTGGTATATAGATACAGACCGCGTATTGCCTGTGTATTGCCAATTGCACTGTTCAAGGTTTCTTAATGCACATACTTGAAAAGGAACTAGCCTATTAAACTATGAAAAACACACTGACTGCCAGTTTCTCACTATTTGATGTATGCTCTTTCTCTTAATGGTGGTCAATACTAGTAACTAAAGAAGCACTATTTCGATAGTTTATAGATCTTCTCAGTATTTTCAAAATGCACGAGCTTTGCAAGAAAAGTGAGCGTTTATCATAGACCCATGCACATGTATGACTGCCGATTTAACTAGCGAGATTCAAAGTAACGTAGAGGCAAATCTTTTTCACACACTTCACATAGAGCATAAACCCTTGAATACTCCATGAAATTGGTTGCGAAATGTAAAAGGTCATCGTGATTTTTATCCAGATAAACCGCAGCTCCTGGCAACTTGCGCTTGTTTGACACGTCTGACAGACCTCTGACGGCAGAGAGCTCCTTTCCCAAAATGGCGGCGACGCGTTTCGCCGAGGCAACGGGCTGAAGCAGTGGAGGCGGCGTCTATCTATACATGTCTATGTTCTAGAAGGCCCAGTGTCGCCAACTCGAAATCTGATTGGTTGTCACAACTGTCTGTTTCAGTTCATTCAACTTAAATGAACTGAAACAGCCAGTTGTGATAACCAATCAGATGTACACGGGCCTTCAATGTGAATTCTGAAGGCCTCAGGGAAGATTTCTGTTCTCGGGGAAGATTTCTTGGAGCGTGGCAACACATGATAGCTGAAATATGATTGGATGAAAGCTCTAACATAAATTAACAACGCTGGAAGCTATGAAATGAAGATAATGGACTATGGGGAATAATTTAATACATATTTATGAAAAGAAAATATTAAAATTAAATGTATTTTATTACATTTATTTTCTGATGATGTTTAGGCCAGCAGAGAAGGCCTTGAAGGCCCTGACGGACCACCACTGCGTTTTACCATAGGCTTTTGCGTCGCTTACTTATGACTAGACTTGGAGGGGCTCGCCCTCCCGGAAGCCATAGAGAATGCTCAGCTCTGTTTTGTGAAAAAAAAACGCATTTAACATGGGAGTCAATGGGAGAAGTCTGGGGCGATTTTCATTTCGCACAAGATCGCCCTGAAGGGGCGGGGCCATTTGAATCACGACTCTAGGCTGACTGAATGACTGTTACCTGATTCGACAAAGACATACAGAGGCATATCAGACGGTCTAGTGGTAGAATCTGACAGAAAAAAAAATATGAAATTTACATTTACATGTAGTCGTAAATTAATTTCTACATTAGGAATTATCATTTTTTTTATTTTCTTCCTTTTCCCATAGGCAGTGCGTCGCCTGAATCGCCCTTATGGACGAGCCGCCACTGGTTAGGATACAATCTAACTAGTCCAATAAGGACAAACGGGCTCGTTACTGAGGAGGCAGAGACGTGGTTTCCATAAATACAAATATATGTGGTTTATTAAATGAATCACCAGATAAACTACAACAACACAGGAGTTTGTAGAGGAGATGGCAGAAAGGGCCATCACTGACAATAATAGTACTGCCACAAAAACAAAAAAGAAACGAGGTTTACCACTAGGGGCAGATAATTAGGCAGAGGGGGCGGTACCTCTGGGGGTCACACGCTACATGCATGCTCGGCACATACATGGACACACCTAGTACAGGTGAATTAACACATTACAGCACACAACAAGAGACACTACCATCACTGGTTGGGGCCATCACAAGCAGAACTATATTGAAAGCAAGAAAAAAAAAAAAGCTATAAACAAACTTCAGTGAGGGCTCACTTCAGATTGAAACACACACACACAGAGACACACACATCCAAGCAAGAGCCAACAAACTGAAAAAGGGGAGGCAAACATTGACAGGACAATTGGCAACACTGAAGACTAAAACCCCAACAACATTAGGCCCAATTGCCAGAGTGGGTTACATGGAGCGGAAAATCAAGAATAATGTAGTTACGCAGAAAATAAACACAAAGCAACTAACAAAATAGCAACAATAAATGGCAAACAAAACAAGAAAAAAATTATTAAATATGGTACATAAAAGCCACAAACAAAGGAAGCTGTCAGTGACAACGACACATTACACACACATACAGACAAACAAACTCACACGAAGAGCAGCACTAGTAGGCAGAAGCTGTATTAAATGGCGAGACGTTATGGCGACTCCACCACTAACTCGGCCACCATAAAGCCGAGGGGAAATCAAAGGAAGGGCTGCTAGGAAGGAGGAAGAGACGAGAAGCAAAACGGCAGCATTGTCAGCCACCACAGACAGCCCAGGCCAACTCCTACAAGAAGTGCAAAGCAGTTACAGTCAGTGGTGTAGTGGTCCCTGGAGAAGTGGGTATATTCTTAATTTTGCATTTTTTAAAGCAGCCCAAACAGCACAGGATAAACGCCCTGTTTTGAGAAGTGGGTATACGCAATGCTGACTGAAAAATAAGTGGGTATACTCCGTAGACCTGCGTATACCCTGGACTACACCACTAGTTACAGTAACACCAAACTCTGAGGTCACTAATAAATATAAAAAGAAACAAAAGTAACCTACTGAGCTTCAACTGGCACAGAACTGGCACAGGGCCTAGGAGGTGGCTACTACACATGAACTTGCTTAAACAATACTGTAAGGGTGAGTAACTAGCTGGCCCTCAAGGGCGGACAGGCGTTCATACACATAGTGAGAGGTTACGAACATACCTGCAAGTAAAGTTATGGTGATGTACATCTTTTATCTCAACAGTGTTTTAAATGTGCTTAACGTTTTAAGAGTGTCTTGTTTTTCTTTCATTCACTTTCTCTTGCTCCTTCCCCTCTAAAGACCTCTATAGATATCATAATCTGAGCGACGAGTCCATTCAGCACCACTGGGAAAGCAGGTTCCCAGTTCCCGTATCCGAGGCAGTCCTTGTGTTTATCGATTCCGACGACAAAGAGCACGTGCTCTTCAAGAATGGCATGGAGACTAAAGAGGCATTACAGATCTTTGGGGATCGAATAGAACTACAGGCAACAGAGCTTGGTGAATTGACGCTCACCATTGTGGACTTGAAATCAAGTGACGCAGGACGATACGAGGTCCACGACAAGAACAAAGGCCTTGCTGTTGTAATATGGCTCTCTGGAAGCAGTTGTAAGTGGCTGTTTTCATGTTTTTCATATTTTCTGGTAAAAGGCCACAGTTATTATGTGACTTCAGTGTATTATCCACACGAACCTCTCTCCATCTCTGCCCCACTCTCTGAACATATTCTGTTTCCACGGATACGAATAGGCTGATTCTGCAACTCTCAGAAAAGTGATTTGGCATTCATGTTTTTTCTCTCTTCCACACAAACACTCTATCTCTCTCTCTTTTACTCCCTCCCTAGATTCAGGTTATCCATCTCGAGACCTGGTTGTGCCCCTTGGCTTTGCTATTGTAGTCAGTACATTGGTGTTCTGTTGCTGCTGTGTGAGAAAGTGGTGTTGCAAAAAGAGCAATGCTCCAGTCACTTCAGGCACCGGACAGCCCGTCTTCGTCCATGTAAGTGGGTGTAGTTGTTGCTACCTATCGCTCTCTTTCACACTTTTTCTTTGTCACCCACCACCATACTGTCTTTCTGTTGCAGGATCCTGTTGTAATGTCTGAACCAGGCTACCTTCTACAACCTCAGCCTACGGTGAGAGACTCTGGCCCTACAGTCATAAACCTTATTTCAACCTCTATCTCTCCGTCTCTGTCTCTCTGTCTCTCCTTTAGTGCCTCCTTCCCTGAATATCACAATTTAATAAACCCAAGTTAGTTTCTTTGGGATGTATGCGATGTATCCTTTTACAAACTCTGTTGCCACTGTTGAACATGTAGCTTGGCATATAGGCATTGCAACAAGGAGCAACATGTTCATCTTGTTTTTCTGTGGATTGAGTTAATTTAAGCTAGAGTCACCATGGACATAAACCTGACCCATGTCATACACACATATGTAAAGTGTTGGTGGAATAATACTACAAACACAAACTAGCCCATGTGTTATTTTTTTTGTGTTTCTCCTACAGGTTCCACGTCCAGAGAGCCAACCGAGGTTGCAGCCCCCCTCTTCAGCCCACCCCTGGGACAGCCCCCCACCGGTAAGTTCAGTCATCACCAAATTCTACATTACTCAAAATCATTCTTCATTCTTTACACTACAATCATTTCTATCCCTTGATCTGCCTTCCCCCCTTAAATATTTATGTCCAGTCTACCCTTCATCACACCATATCACACTCTTCCCATGTTTCTTTCTGTACCTCTCTACCTCATATTCAGAAAAATGGTCTTGTCTAATTTTTTTCTGTCTGTCTGTTTTAGTTTTTGTGGCCCTATTTGTCACCTATGTCTTTACTTTTTATATGATATATTTTACATGTATTGTATCACCTTTTATCAGTACTTTTCGTGCTCTTGCATACTCCTGGTTGCTATTATCTGTTATGATGGGTTTATAGTTTTATTCATCCACTGAAACCACTCTTATATGCTATATTGAAAAAGGTGTTTTTGTTGTTATTGTTATTACAGTCTTACGATGAATTGGTAGGTCCTGGAGATTGCCATCCATACACTCCTGCTGCTCCTCCTCCTGAGGTACGTAATTTACATTTACATTTAGTAATTTGTCATTTAATATATGTTCCTAATGTTTATACATATGCACACCTGATCAAAAACACTGGTTGAAATGAAAAGGTACTGAAGACTTTGAGTTTGGTGTTTTAGAACTTCAGTAGGCAATGGAAATGCATGGATATCAGTTTGTCGTGTGTTGTCACCATTACATTACATTACCATTAGATGTGCCAAGTGTGTTAGTCAGGATAGCTGTGTGTGTTTCGCTGTTATGCCCGGCTCGTGGAGCAGTAGCATAAAAAGGTAGACACAGACAAAGGTCTATCTAGTTACAAAACGGCGATTTATTTAGGACAAAAAGTCAGTCAAACTGAAAAGTCTAGGGGTTTCTTGAATATGCGTGGATGCGTGTCGTGGGTGTGTAGGTCAGTAGAAGAGTTGGTCTTAAGTGTGTGTGCCAATAGCGGAAGCTGAGAAGGGGCCTTCCATGTAGCAGTCTTTATAGGTGTAGCAGTCTTTATACATCCACATCTGGCGCCAGGTGTGGATAATCACTGCCGATCATAATGGTTGTAGGTCCACAGCCTGCTGCCTCCATATGGCCAGTATAGGGAATTGCTATCCTTTACCTCATACTGGCTTGGTTTTACATACACACAACAACACACACACAACATCACACACAACAACACAACAACACACACAGCATCACAGCAACAAAGCAATAACAGACATGCACAAAGCAGAGCAGAGCATGACACACCCAGGAAATGATCTCTCCAAAAAATACCAAATGTCCCCAGTTTGATCCATCCCTTTCCTTCCGCTGACAGGCTCCGGTTGGAGGAGGAGAAGGAGGAAAAGCTGCCCCACCTTCTCCCCCACGTAGTACCCCACTGGACCCGGGCCCCCAGTACCAGCCTCGGGGATGGGGTGGGGGTCTGGATGATTTCCTCACCAGTTCTCCTCTTAACATGGACACAAACACAGACACATACGTCTACAACTCCGACAAACTCAACTGAGAAAAGCATCGTTCATCGTTCTTCTATCTAAAGAGAGCGTAGTATGGATAGACACATAGAGGCACTTAACATTGAGTTCAAATGCCTAGACCATCGGTGTACAACTAAATATTCCTGAGTTGAAAAATCATCTGATGGCTTGCATGTGAACAAGTGCATGCTAAAACTCCTGCCTCCAAAACGCCTTCACAACAATCAAGCTACCGTAACTTAAGAGATCCGATGTGAGTAAGCACCAAGAGCTAACTGGCTATCACCTATACTTTTCTGTAAGAGGAGGTCAGCTACCTTGACCATGTGCGCCTGCTGGAAAAAAACATGTGTTGAATCAAACTCAAGGAAACCTTTACCCTTGTTTTACTAGCTGATTTAGTCAGAGATACATAGATCTCTAAATATATGTGTTGCATATATATTATAGTTATAATACAAAACATTGAGGGCTGACTTTCAAGCCGCTTTGGACAGCTTTGATGGTCCACATAATGAGCATGTGACCATTTGTCATTTGAAACTTGTGCCTCCGTTCCCTTTACATATTTGACCCTAACCAAACTATCCATAATTATATATTGTACTGTAAGTCAGTCAAAAATACATCAGTTAATTGAGAACATTGGGCCTCATTCTCGACCTTTTTCTGTAATTCTTCAGAAATGTTTCTTACACGACTTCGCAAAAAAAACGTAAGAGAAACGCTTCCGCTGCATTCCCGCACGCTTGAAAATGTGTTCATAAGCACCCGAAGTCTTCTCAGCTGGGTTCCTTCCGATTAGCTTCTTAGATTGATGCGCGTTCTCGTGAAAGTGGATTTGCATACATACACGCCCTGCCAGCTCCTTATTAGGAGACGCAATTTTAGAAACGTGTGCTGTCGCAATTTTTTTTTTTTTTTTATTATTATTCTTTATTTCAGACACCAAGTTCCATATAAAGTAACAGACATACAATTATAATAAATAAATAAAAATAGAAATAAAGAAAAACAAAAAGATACAACACACATAATACAGTGCATTAAAAAGTATGAAGACATTTGTGCCAATGTCGTCTTAAGTTTGAGGTAAAGCGATAACAGCTCTTTAGAGGGTTGACCAGAGCCTCTACTATGCAGTTCTCAGACTTGTCCACTCGACACATGAAACCATACATCAGTTTTCTCAAGAGCGCCTCACAAGTTGCAATCTCCCGAATCCACCTCGTAACAGGTGTTCATTAATAAGGTGGATATATTGTTTAACGTTGAACGTCCGAAGTCCGTAAAACACATTTAAGTAGTCACTTTCTTTTTTTTAATCGAAAAATAGGCACCATAGGTGTGAAGACCGGTCCCAAGTACAAGTATAAATTGTAGTCCGTCCTGTCCTTCGAAATGGCCACCATAGGGGTGAAGACTGGCCACCAGTAGTAGTATAAATTGCAATAAATGCATGCCTTATTTCTTAGAGATTGAGCTTATTGTTTATTTATTTATTCACTTACATTTGCAGTGTTCATGTCATTCACAATCAGTCTCTTAGCAGACGCGGCCTTTGTCCAAAGTGACGTACAAGGGAGAGAACAGTCAAGCTACGAGCCTTATAGACCTAGTGTAACAATAAACACTACCTCGTATAATTATGACTATAAATGTGAAACGTAATTGTTAATGATATAAATATTCTCGTATTTATTATTATCATAATTATTTTAATCCGAGGATGTCTGTAGAGCTGTTGTGAACGCAATCACCAACGGATTCTCACAAATTCAACCGTTACTGTAATACGGAGTTTTTTCAAATGTCATTCCTCAACGCGATTCCTCAAATAACCACAAGATGGCCCGTGGAATTACGACTGCTATTTCGAGTTCTGAAAGTTGTCTGAAGTTCAGAAGAAAGCACAGAAGAAAAAAATAACGAGAATGCAAATGTTTTCATAAATGTTTCCGAAGTGGAGTTCCTTCTGAAATCCTTCGGAAAGTCTTCCCAACTGCTGTCGAGAATGAGGCCCATTGTACTTAAGGTCACTTTGTATGTAGTGGAGCTTTCTTCAAGAGCCCAGTTGTTCATCTGTATGTTCCTTTCTTATACCTCATTGTTGAGGTTTAATAAATAATCTTTTACAAACACATAGGGAAGGTAGACACCCTTTCAAGGCCTTAGTTTGTCAAATGTGGCCTTACCAGATACCACTATTGGGCACTTTTATTTTTCTGTGTCATCATTGTTACAACTTTATACAATACCTCTGTTCTGTGTGTAAAATTATATATATATCGGATTTATATATTTTATATTGCTTATTTGTATATTTCATTTTTACAACGCACATGAGCTTGTCCTCTGATTTTGTGCTTTCCTTTGAACCACAAGTAGAGAAAAAAAGTATTTTTTGTGTTTTAGTGAATACATTTTTATTTGAACTATTATCACTTTTAGCAGAAAATGTACCATAGAAAAAGTTGCAAGATACAAAGCAATGCCATCTCGTTCTTATGTTCTAAAAGTGCTATATGCAGTTTGTCAGGATCAAACAAGTTACCTGATAATTATTCATATGTGTGGGATGAGTCAAACTATAGTATTTTACATACATCTTAGCATTTACTACATGTTTCTTAAATTTGAACAAGGATAGGAAATATCATGTAGGATAGGAAAATGTATAACGGATATTAGGAAACATATGCATAAGTGCTTTATGTCTGTAAACACCCCTGTTTTTGATTATTTAAAAACTACATAATGCCCCTTTAAGGATTTCATTGCTATGGATCTTGGGGCAAGCTATGGATGAAAGCCAGCAATTAAAGCCTCTCTCAACCCAAAGACACACTCATCATAAAGTCCGTACTAGTATGCTGATTTCCAAGCTTTCAGATGGTCTCAGAATCAGAGGAAGATATATTCACTGAAATCCAAAGCGATAGCCATGTGTATTTATAATATATTTGGAGACTTGTGTGTTCTAAATGTGTGTGAAATTGTGTTTATACACTATGTGTGTACATAGTATAGATAGTTACTTACTACCTTAGCCTTACCGATCACAACACTTACTTTAACTGTTTCTTATTGTTACTCTTACAGTCTTCCTTGTTTTGCTTGGGAATCCTACAGCTGTAATGAAGTGCCTTTTAAACAATGGGTCCATTTATTCATGTGCTGTAAGTCTTTACAAGAGGGCCAAAAGGCTTGTGATTTCTTAAGGCTATAATGCTCTGAAGCCTTGAGCCTGAAGTCTTGGCTTCTCTTCACGTGACCCTGTGTTGAAATAAAGCTGTATTAACCCTTGTATTCTTCTTCTCAGAAGTTCATTTCACAGCTGAGTGTGAATGATGTTCAAACTGGTGAGCTAAAGATGCAGATAAATACATTTTCATCTGTAAAAGGGGCAGAAAGGCCACATGGGATTAAGTAATTGTATTGTTTCACATTTTTCAGACAGTTAAGCAAAACTCAGGCTACGGTACCACTAACCAACTCTAAGCTGCATGTTTTCAGAGAACAATATGTAAGTGTGTATGTAATATGTAAATGTATCTCGTAATCGCTCTGTGGTCAGAATGTGACCAATGGAGAAATTATAGTGTTTAAACTCTTGGCCTCAGTACCTACAATTCTCCAGAAATGTACTCTGGTATCATGTCCACACACACATAAACATACATACAGTACATCAATAATATAGATTCAATTCAGATTGAGATTTATTTTTACAAATGTATTCATCTGTAACAAACACTGTGCATTCACCCTAGGCTAACATTACAGTTCATAGAAATGACCCGACAACTTAGGGCCATTGTCTATGGGTATCATTTTCATCAAAAATCCATTTTCACAAGACACGCCATTTGGGACTCCCCATGACTCGAGGAATTAAACATGAAAACCACACACAGCTAAAAGCACCCCAAAGGTTCTTTTTTTATAACACGATAAAAGAAACGCACACACACAGTCCATGTCCTTACTAGACCCACACTCATAACCACCACCAATTGAATCTCCTTTGCAGGCCATAATGGTGTCTCCTCTTTCAATCGTTCTTGTCTCCTCTTTCAATCGTTCTTCTTCTTCTCTATGGCTTTGAGCTTTCCCTCCAGTGTGTTAAGGCGTGTCTCTACGCCAACCGCCTCCTTGCCGCCCGTAGCTAAGCCAATCACAGCGTAGCCAAGCACCAGAGAAGCCAATCGCATTACTGTGGCGTCTGTAGTCGCACTGGTGTCACTAACGATCAGCCCAAAGAGCCACAGCACGGCGACGGCCTTCAACAACCAGAACACTCGCCTCAACACCAACAGAGCCAATCGCAGCACCACAGATAGCAGCCAGTAGCCAGTGAGGGCCAGGAGAGCCCACTTTGCTACAGAGGCCACACCCTCTGGGGTAAAATGTGGGAAAGGAAATTTGTCTGTGGAGAGAAAGAGACGATGAGAGATGAAAATCAGGGTCAAAAGAAACTGAAAGAGAGAGAATACAGTGCACCTATGTCTTGACAGGTACGGTATGTGGTGTCATGTGGCCAATAAGGCTTCTTCCAGCATGACAACAACTATGTACTCCATAATGTTCAAAAAAGAGAGACTATTTATACAACTTCTTGCATTGTGTTTCCTTTTGCTGACCACCTCCAAGTTCAATACATTGCAAGGTTACATGATTACAGATGACTGAATCATTAAACCACACGAAAAAAAAGTAAGAGTCGGTTAATTACGAGGACAAATCAGGCTTGTTTATATCTTCACAAATTCTTTGTTCAGGAAGGTGTTACAACAGGGACCCTCAAAAGAAGAAGAACCTGATTCCATACTGTTCTCACATTAGTTACGACATAGTTACCTGACAACACACAAATCCTGAACACTCCTGTCATTCTTTTGATGGGAGGGACACTTGTTTCTAGAACAAATGCCTAGCCCTTTAGGCTAAAATGGCATACTTTCAAACACAAAATCACACACACAAACACACAACCAATGCCTATAAGTAACTTTCGCTGTGTATCATTGCAAACATGAGATATAACGCAGAATTAGTCCTACCACGTAGTAAATAATCATAAATGTTTATAAAATAAATCTAGCCACAGCCTGTGCTCAGACAAGTACATTTTTGAAAACAAATGCCTTAACAACCTTTACAAATTCCTTGCTAGAATTATTTTGCTCGCAAAATTCCCATACTTTGTGTGTGTGATTCAAACATATGTGATTTGACAGCAAAGAGCATTTTTGTCTCACTGCAAACCCACTTGTGAAATAAAACACTGAATGAACTATAGAAAGAAATGCCTCTGAATGCCTTTCAGAGGTCCACACCAAACCAGCCCAGCTGTAAGATACATCTCAGTACACATTGGCCATTATAAATACCAATGATGGAAAAAACTCTCAAAAATTCACAAAATCCCACATATAATAGCTGAGAATTGTTAAACAGCCAACTACATACTCGCTGTTAAACACTACTGTTAAATCAGTCCGGACCAGACAGTTGCCTATAGCCGATACACAAAGATGAATTCGCATTATCGTTTTGTATTGAAGTAGTGTTATTTGAGAGGCTTTACACACCATCCACGCCGGTGGCTCTGAGGATCTCGGAAACGTAGACAGCAATGACGTTGAGTCCGCTGGCTGCACCCTCCGCCAAGAACTGCAACAACATCTCCAGGAACTACAGAGGAAGAAAATATATAAAAGACAAAGAGAGAGAGCCGAGTGACAGGAAAATTGAGAAAATGTGAGTGAGAGAATAAGTGTGAGAAAGAAGGAGGAGAAGAGTGACAAGACAAAGGATATCAAGCACTTATCGGATGGTTCTATAGTGATAAGCTACTCAAGGCGTAGGCCTTTCAATAACATGATCAATGTACTTTTTCACAGACAGGATGTGAAACAACTAGATAATAGTAGCCATCCGGGTAAATAGTTCTTCTTTTTGTCCTGATTTAAACTGACCCCTGGTACATAAATTGCTCTAAGTCAGCATTTGCAACCAGACCAGCTTTTGCAAAAGGACAAAATTAGTGCTTAAGTCAGCAGCACGGATGAAAATACAGAGTTTTGAATTTCAACAGGCAAATCACTATGCCATCTCCTACAAAGTTCCCCCAGCATGTGAGAGGAGCAGTGTTGGTTTAGTTTGGACACATGATTGACACATTCACATGATTCACATGATTGGTTGAGTCATTGGCAATGAGTCAATTTGTATCCCCTATTGGGTGCCTGGGCCAGTCAAAAAGAAACACGCAACTCCTCTGCATGAAAGCTGTATTGATATCTGCCTACATGTGAGGATAATCTTGTCAAAAATTTCAAAAAGTGTTTGCAAAAGAGGGACTGTATCACCTAACTTTAATTTCTTCCTGATCCACCAACATGTTTGAAAATATACAGTAGTTGACTCAGGGTTAGCCTGTTGATTTATACTACAGGTCCAGAACACCTCTGTTGTGATTTGACTTGAAATGTGGAACCGGTGGTGGTCATAACTGGTGTTATTCGCATAAAGGTTCATATTCATGTGAGACTTTATTCTTTAAAATTAATATGGAGAGAGGGGATGTGTCATTTGCCAGGAAAGCATTTATAAATATTTCATAATCTAAACTTGAAAAAGGTTTCTTGTACTTATTCGTCCAGCAAATGTATGTGTGTGTGTGTGTGTGTGTGAGTGTGTGTGTGTGTCTGTGTGTGAGTGTGTGTGTGTCTGTGTGTGAGTGTGTGTGTGTGTGTGTGTGTGTGTGTGTGTGTGTGTGTGTGTGTGTGTGTGTGTGTGTGTGTGTGTGTGTGTGTGTGTGTGTATGTTTCTGGGTACTCCACATGTGTCTAGAATAATGGGCCTGTTTTGCTGCCCACAAGGAAGCTCTGTTGAGAACGACAGGCAAGTGTGCATGCATCTGACAGCTGGACAAACCCTTTAACTCAAAGCCATAACTCAAGCACATTCACACTATCACAAGCCTTGCTTCACATACACATTCACGACACAGGACACCCAAGCCATTTATACTCTCACACACACACACACACACACACACACACACTTGTCTGCAAGCTGGTGATGAAGGAGAGTGTGTCGAGGACACATTTTTAACACCTGTTACTAACACACTTACACTGTGCTGTGTAGGGCAGACTGACCACATCCCCTTAACTGTCAATGTCAGAACTAGTGTGGTAATATGAACGTGCAATCTAGTCACGCATGTGTTCATACCATTACGCCTACCCCTTCAAAAACCTTCTATTTGAAACCCAGAATACCCAAGGACATGGGTTTTATCTGTGCAAAACAAAGTAAATGAATGAGAGACTAACTAGTGCGGAGCTTCGTGTTTTTTTTCTTACCATGGCCACAGTATAGATGTTCTCTGGACCAAATACAGATTCAAGGTACACAACAGCATTCTGGTACAGAGAGCGGGAGCCAAGAGTGGAACAGCCGAGGTTGTGCGAGGGGTCAGAGAAGGAGGAGTGAGCGGGGACGAAATTAGGGCAGAGGAAAGGGGGATGACAGGAGAGGAGGAGAAGGGGGATAAAAAGAGATTAACTTGAGGAGGAGGGGGCGAAAAAAAAACGTTATTGGGGGAGAAGAGAACATGACAGTGAAAGAAATGGACTGAAGCGTTCATTTTTCATATCAACTGATTCGAGAAGTTAGTTTTGATCAGTTAGTCTTTGGTTAAAGAATAGAAAAATGAAAGAGAAGTCATAGCGTGAGGTCAAAGCGTGATATATAGGCATGCCAGCGCTTTAAATCCATCGGGTGTGAGCCAATGTGAGTAGGCTGAAAGACGTAAATCACAGTTATTGGTAGCCTGTGGTCTTTTCTGTCCTCACCTCCAAGCCTGTTTCGACAACATTGGTCCCCACAATAGACTCCACGTACTGGCGCGTTGACTCTCCTGTCTCCTTGATCAGTGACTGGAGGTTCATCGTCTGTCCAAATGGCATAGCCTGCTCACTGCAGCCAACCTCCATGGCGGATACATACAGTAGCACAATCAAAAACTTAGCTGAACTTGAGCCAGCATGGGCTGAAAAAATGCCCTGGGAAGCCATTTCACCAACTGAAGAATAAGGAAACGAAGAAAACGTGTCCTCAAAACGTGGCCTGTCGATATTTTATCTGTTTTAAGTGATGCGTCTTAATTCATTAGTGATTGAAGCATAAAAGTAACGATTAAAACGTCCCAATGCAAACAATGGCCTATGTTTGAAGGCGATGACAAATTGATTGAATTGCAGCACTTGAATCATTCGCTACAAAATAGCCACCTTGGAAAAAAAAAAAGATTTTAAGGAAGCGACAGAAAGTTTACGAGGCGCAACAAGCGGACACTGTGACTGATGACAGAAGGACCAACTTGGAAGATCTGTCGATTAGATTTTCTTTGCATCAACTCAGCATAATTTAATAATAAACTTTGGCAACCTTCACCCGGACCATTATAGGACGCGCAAAGCAAGGACAGAGCACCAATAAATCTCGCTGACTATATTTGGTAATAACCAGGAATAAGAAAATACACGAATGCAATATTTTGACGTTTTCTCCAGTTAAACAAATTCCTCAACCTTCCCGTTACCGTTGTTTGATCGCACGGAAATCCTCAGTATATTTTTTAGACGAGCGCGTAAAAGGAATACAGCTCTAAGCAAACGCGATGACGTTACAGCACCAGGACGCCAAAACACACAAAGATCCCTTGTATTTTCAGTGGCAGTCGGCGTGGTATAAGTCCTATTAAATCACTGAACCGATGCAGAACCAGGACTAGGACTGATGCTATCGGCAGGTCTGTTGCCTGTTCGTCCGCACAGGGGGATTGCTTCTTGTAAACCCGATTTAGTTGTTAGTAGCCCACGGCTCGTTGACGACGCGTCAGAGTTGAGAGTTGCACGCCGGGAATTGTGGTTTCAAAGGGTTAAATTCGAGGAATTTGTGGGTAGAGGTAGTTGTAGTGCAGATTGCTCCAGTAACCCCCTCTGCCTGTAGGAGCTCGAAACTCACGAAATAGTTTGAATTTACCTGGGAGACAATCTATATTTAAAGGCACAGTCCTCGTTCATAATGAAAACCATATTTGTCAAATTACTTCTTTGAATCATTCCTCATAGTACTAGTTGTCCATCCAGTGTGTGCACTCAAAAAAACTGCCGGTTTGTACACAGCCCTGGATCTGTAAATGGGATCAGTAAATGGGAAACTGAGCCACACAAGTTGCTTCAGGTGCAGGGAACTATCAACATCCTCCTGTTCAGAATTGTGGGCTGCGTCTTTAAGTGGAGGAAAATTACGGTGAAGATCAAGAAAACCAGATGACCACTGTTTCTGTCGAGATTTATTGACTGCCCAGAAGCAAATACAAAAGTCATAACCTGTTAACGGCATAAGGTGTTGCCTCCACTGTAAGGGCGAGGCATTAAAAAGAAAAGACCATAGGCGATACAGATAAATGTACAATAAAATTACAACAGACCACCATCAATTTTCAATAAAGAGCGGAGGAGGATGAAAGGCCTAGAAATATGATTCTGGTGCTCTCATCTTCTATCACTATTTTTTTAAGTCTAAATACCACTCTCTCCAGGCCCAGTAGACAACTCAGGCCAGACTAAAATGTCCTTTGTTTTTGTTCGTTTGTTTGTATTGACATTTCGTGTTAACTGGAAAGGTTTTTCCCAACTGTGAACTGAACAGACGACCGTATATCCTCCGTCTCTCTACAGAACCAGCGGTCAGGGACCACACAAGCACAATGCATCTCTACAGTCCATGTTTTCATCACCAAATGCAACCCCCGTCAGACGGAATGTATAGAAGCAGGTGTGGAGGGCACTAGTTGTTTATCATGTAGCTGGGTGACACATTTTGTGTTGATGTTTTTTTGTTTGTTTTCTGTGTCCTAAAGTAAGGAAAAAAATCTAGCCAAACCCTAGGATGCCACAAGCCTCACACACGAACCACTTCTCTTCATCTCAGAACTCCAGAACACTTAAGAGTTACACAACAAGAGAGCAGCACCGACCCTAACCAATCACGATGGAGGATGCAAGGGCGGTGAGGGTCAGGTGTGGGTGTGGCTAGCAGCCAGCCAATCACACGGGGCCTTTCGTCTCCTAGCTGATGTATATGCGGTGGAAGTCATTGGCCCCGAAGGCGGCGTTGCACTTCGGGCACTTCCTCTGGCGAGTGTCGTAGCGCGTCTTCACGCACTCGAAGCAGAAGACGTGGAAGCACTTGGTCAGCACGGCGTCCTTCATTCGCGAGTTACAGCACGGGCAGGTCAGACGCGCCTGGGGACGAGGAAGGGACAGGAAAAAAAAAACAATCAAATCAAACAGCAGTGTGAATAACACAAAGGCTGAAAGAAAAGCCCTGTAAAACCCATGCCCTTTAAAAAAGAAATTTAAATAAGAGAGAGTCTTCCCTTTTAAAGCATGCGCGTCAACAGAGACAGAAGTACCTTGTAATCGTTGATCTCCTCGTTCAGAATCTCATCACCACTGGGGATGTCCGCTGGTTTCTTGGCTTTCTCCAGTTTTCTCCTCAGCTTGCAGATGTCCTCCTTCACAACAAGTATTGACAAATGCATTTCGTTTTTGGATGCATCATGGGAACCATAATATGTGTCAGAAACTCTCGGATTTTAATTTGTGCCGACTTAAACCGACTTAAAAATGGCCGAGAGCTGGATACCTCATGAACTCTCAGCAGTGGAACCGGATGCTCTGTGTTGATGAAGCACAGTAAACGAGGCGGACAATGCAGCCAGCTCGTGCTCACTGACACAGACGTCCCTAATTTCATTGACGGGCAACAAGCTAGCTCTTAAAATGCCAAAACATAAAAGTGTGGGGCAATACAGACCGGCCACACAAGGACAACAACACTCATAGGAGCGTGTGTGTTCGTGAGAGACAGTGGGGAAAAAAGAGAGCGTATGTGTTTGTGAGAGAGAGATAAAGAGAGAGAGAGAGAGAGAGAGAGGAAGAGAGAGAGAGAGAGAGCGAGAGAGAGAGCAAAACAGTGAGTGTGTGTGTTTGTGAGAGAGAGAGAGAGAGAGAGAGAGAAAGAGAGAGAAAGAGAGAGAGAGCAAAACAGGGAGTGTGTGTGTGTGGTTTACCTGTGCGCGTCGTGCGTTGAAGGACTCTTTCTCACGGGTGGTGCTGTTCTCAATCACCTCCTCCCTCACCCCACTGAGCCTCTGCTGCACAGTCTCCAGCTGACCCTTCATCTCCTCAGAGAGCAAGGCAGACTCCTGGGCCTGGGAGAGACAGAGAGAAAGAGACAGCGGGAGGGTTAGCAAGAGAGTAAGGGAGAGAGAGAATATGACAGATACACGAGTCTGTGTGCACAGGCAGAGGCGACTGAGGCCAACACATTCAGAATTGAGCTTTGTGTTTGTGTGTCTACTGGTGAACCTAAAGAAAGGAAAGTGTGTACAAACCATAGAAGTATGGGTATGGGTATGTGTGTGTTTGTGTGTGTGTGTGTGTGTGTGTGTGTGTGGGGGAGACAGTGTATGTGTACCTTGCGTTTATTCATGTCCAAAGCCTGTGTTCGGAGGGACAGCTCCCTCTCTGCAGTACCGATGGTCCCCTGTAGGAGGCGCTCTTTCTCTTCCAGCTTCCTCACTACTTGAAGCTGTGCATCAACCTATGAGGTAGTGGAGATGGGAGAGTGAGAAAATTGCTCAAAGCTCAGTCACTACCAATGAATGACTTAATAAATAGGGGCTTTAATACAATATAATAATAACAAAAATAACAAACCTGCCATAAACATTCTACTAAAGCTTTGAACATTCTTCAGTTCCTTACCTAAAACATCAACCCTAAACACACTTTTCCCACCCCAACCTAAGCACCTTTTGCCTCAGCTTTAGCCTTAGACATCCCCTACACTTGGCTCCTACAGCCCACCTGTGTCCTAACTGTCAGCAGCTGGTCAGCTAACTCCTCATCATCTCCCATCAAACACACTAAACACATCTGCTACGCACCAACCAATCACCCTCATCTAGGTTATAGACAGGCGGCTCCCTAGGTGGAGCTTTGGGGCCTGAGCTTTGCTCAAGTGTCCACATGAGTCTTAAAGGCCAGCATCATGTCAACA
Organism: Sprattus sprattus; assembly: GCF_963457725.1. Classification (NCBI taxonomy): domain Eukaryota; kingdom Metazoa; phylum Chordata; class Actinopteri; order Clupeiformes; family Clupeidae; genus Sprattus; species Sprattus sprattus. The sequence goes on along the minus strand of NC_137925.1, from coordinate 22,069,618 downwards.
AGCTCCTCTCCCCCCCCACCTCAAAAAACACCCCGAAAAACTCTCTCACACACACCACCTGTGTCTTGAGAGTGAGCAGCTGGTCAGCGAGCTCCTCCTTTTCCTCCTTTAGCAGCTTGTGGATCTGGTTGGACTTGATCCTCTCGCTCATCAGCTTGAAGTTGGCGTCGTCCTTCTCCCGCAGCTGCTGCATCAGCCGGATGTTCTGCTCCTGCATGTCCTCGAAGGCCTGGCCCGTCACATCCATCTCGCTGAGCAGAGCGTCTTCCTCCTTAGGAAAAGCGGGGGGGTAGAGGGAGAAGGAAGAGGAACGGAAGTTTGTAAATGTACAGGAAAGGGAAAGGAAAAGAGAGGAAGATGGAACACAGGAGAAAGAAGAGGGGGGAACAGAGGAATATAGAGGAAGATGGAACACGTGAGAGAGAAGAGAGGGTCAGAGGAAAAGAGAGGAAGATGGAACACATGAGAGAGAAGAGGAACAGAGGAAAATGCAAGTCAGACACAGCATACAGGCGAGAACTCCACAAGTATGTTTTGTGTATATTCATGACAGATACGTACAGTTTTACAGGTATGCATGTAGGTAAAAACACACACAAACACACACACACACACACACACAGACATACACACAGACATACAAGATACACATACCTGTTTGGCCAAGGACAGCTTCTTGTTGAGGATGTCGATCTGTTCCTCCACTGAGCGGATCTTTCTGAGAGCCTCTTCGTCGGCCATCTTCTTCCCTTCCCTCCTCTCCCTCTCCTCCAGCTCTCGCAGGCGTTGACGCAGCTCCTCCCCCTAGGAGACACACACACATACATTGATATACGCAGATATAAGCACACTCAAACACACACACACAAAAACCCATACACACACCCATTCATTCACTCACACACACATTTCCACATACATAAAAACACACCTACATAGAGAGCTAAAAAAAAATCCCACAAACATTTGGACAAATACACAGTAGAGAAACTGAACCTGAAAAGTGTGTGTGTGTGTGTTTGTACCTCTGACTTGGCTTTCTTCTCAGCAGCCATGAGTTGGACTTTATCCCTCTGTTCTTTGGGGGCGGAGCGATACATGTCCAACAAGAGCTTCATCTCCCTCTGTGACTCTTGCGCTTTCCTGTACGAACATCATCATCATTATCATCATCATCACCACCATCATCATCATCATCAATAGCAGCAGCAGAACAGGCAATACCAGTCACAAATTTCATCAGAACAGAATCAACACCAGCACCTTTCCCATAATCAATGTCATCATTAGGATCTGTATCAGATTTCCACCATCATCAATGTCTCCTCTTTACCATCATCCACACATTCAAAATGTTCACGTATCTCAACATTCCCCCAATCATTTTCATCCTTCTTATCTTGAATAGTGTTTTCAAGATCTTTTTTTATACATAATATTAGAGTACGTACTTGAGCTCAGCACGAAGTATTTTCAGCTGCTCCACCTCCTTCCTCTTTGGTCCTCCAACCACTGTGCAGCGTTCCGCCACATTCTCTTCTGATTGGTTGCTGCTGGTTCCAGCCCTGTCCCTCTCCTCTTTAACAGTCGCGCTACCACGGGTCACTCTCTCTTTCTCTCTCTCTCGTTCCTTCTCTTTCTCTCTATCTTTCTCTCTGTCCTTGTCCTTGTCCTCCTCCTTAACGACTAGTTCTGCCTCCGTGCCAGGCTCCGTCTTCACTGAGGCACCTTGGAAAGGACAGACAACGAAGAGAGAAAAAGAATATGAAAGAGTAAAGGAGGGGCAGAGAAAGGCGGAAGATACAACCAGGAAGATGAAAAGAGTGTGAACGTGAGCTTATGTATGCAAGTGTGTGCAGAGAAGTGTATATTAGTTATAGTGTATATAACACAGAGGCAATGTACAGTATTTATCCTGAAAAAAAAAGACTTTAAAAAGTCTTAATCTATTTGTGTGCAGACTGGGCCTGAGAAGACAGAGGAAAGAAGCTGCCATACCTGTGCTGGTGGGCGTGGCCGAGTCATTATCAGACTCCACCTTCACTGTGACATCACCTGTAGCTGGTGTCAGAGGGGAGGCGGTCTCTTCTTTTACGTCAAGCTCAGTGCTGGACTGGGATTGGAGGATTGCGTTGCCCTTCGCTGCACGGACCTATTAAGAGACAAAGATTTATTGAGTTGAGAAATCCTTAATCCTCTCTCTCTCTCTCTCACTCTCCCTCTCTCTCATAGACTCAGCGATTTTCTCTCCATTGGCTCATACAGACACTTTCTCCTTCAGTTTTCTCTCTTCATTGTCTCACACAGTGACTCACCCACCCACTCCCTCTCTCTCTCTCTCTCTCACCCACACCCACACCCACAACCACACCTACTCTCCTCCTCCCTCCACCCCTCACCACGTTGAGCTCCTGCTGCGACTCCCTCAGGCGGAGTTTGTACTTGAGCACCTCTGCCTTCATCTGTTGGTTGTGGTTCTGCAGCGTGCTGATCAGGTGACGCATTTCTCTGTTAATGGGACCTGGAGGAGAGATGGAGAGAGACAGGGAGGGAGGGAGAGAAAGTGTGAGAAAGAGACAGAGAAAAAGACACAGCCAGTGTGAGAAGGTGTGTTTGTGTGTGTGTGTGTGGTTGTGTGTGTGTGTGTGTGTGTGTGTGAGAGAGTGAATGAGTTACCTGCTTGCTCATTAGCGGCGAGTGTTTGCTCAAACTCGATGCGCAGCATCTCGTACTCCTTCCGCACCTGAGCCAGGGTGTCTTCCAGCTGAATGACTTCAGTACGCACCTTACGCTGCAGTGACACCTCATCATTCTAGAAAACACACACAAATTAGGACAAATGGCAGTGAAATCCTCAATTGGTAAGACCACATCTTGTCCACACACACTTACACACAGTTACAGGCAGAAATGCTACTGGTTGGGGAGACCCAAAAGATAAAAAGTGCACACACATGCATGCTCACACACACACACACACACACACACACACACACACACACACACACACACACACACACACAACACACACACACAAGCCGTACCTCCATGTGGTCGAGCTGGCGTAGTCGGGCGGTTCTAGTGGTGTTAAGCCGTGCCCTGGTCTCGTCCAGCTGGGTTTTCAGAATCAGGGACTCGTTATACAGAACCGAGAACTGGGACTGCAGGCAGCGGTACTCAGCGCTATCTCTTACAACCCCCTCGGCCCGGCACACCAACTCCATCTGACAGGAAGAAAGAAAGGAAGGTAGAGAAGAAGGAAGAATTAAAGAAAGAAAGAAAGAAAGAAAGGAAGGAAGGCATATAGGAGAAAAGAAGAATTAAAGAAAGACAGACAGAAAGAAAGAAAGGCAGATAGAGAAGATGGAAGAATTAAAGACAGAAGTGTAGGGACAAGAAAAGTTAACCATCAAGCATCACAGGTCATTCACCTCACAAATCCATCTGCAGAGAAAAGACAAAGGCTCTAGCCTCATGAACTGTGACCCCGGTTCCGGCCTGTCAACTCACCCTCATGCTCTGGTTGTCTTGATGGACGTTCTGCAAATCCTGTTGTAGTTTCTGCAGTTCTATGAGTCGGTTCTCCGCTAACTCCTTGTTCTCCTCCAGCTCACTATTCATCTCCTCAAACTGTGCATGGGAGAGAGAGGAGAGAGAAAGAAAAATGAAAGTGAGGAAAAAGAAAGATGTTTCTTAAAGAATCACCTCAGTTGTTTGTCACAGTCTTCAGAACAAAAAAACTATTTTAATGGGTAGACTGAAACCGTATTGGTTATAACAGTCAAACATAAGTATTTGTAAAAGGGTCAAAGATAAAACATTTGTTTTAACCAGCCAAAAACTTAAAATGTAAAATTATCTCATTTCATAGTTTTTCACACCAATAATTTTCTAAAATATCTACTGAATATCTTTGACCCAAAAACCTGCCCCAAGCTAGTTCTGAACTTTCTGTGCCAGGGAACCTACACCTACAATACAGTTCCCATAGCTGACACAGCAAGTAAGGTAGCCAAGTAAGTCAGATTCATTAGCACAAAGCCCCGTGGAGGTTGTGGATTTAAGGTATTACTAGACGGTACGTTTTTTTTTTTTTACTTTCTGCCATTAATCAATAGGACAGTGAAGGTTTGGAAAGGAAATTAGAGGTGGGAAGTGGGATCAGGAAATTACAGCGGGTCAGATTTGAACCCGTTTCCCAGTGGGGGTTGAAGCCCTTATATGGTCGGGGCTACTGCTTGCGCCACAGGGCCCCCCTACTAGACGGTACGTTTAACAGCAGCTGGCTGCAACCTGATTATTATAAACACACATACACATAGCTACACCTCTGAACGCACCCACCTTTCTCTTGTTGATGGTGATGGTTCCACACACACTGCTGGCTTCTCCACACACTTTGTAACCTTTGCTGTTCACCTACGGTGGCCACAGAGGGACACAGTGATGGTCAGATAAATACGGCCTTCCACTAGGCCTTCACCACACTTAACCACTGACATTTTTGGAGACAAAACATTCTATCCACATTGTATTTAGAAACTAAATTACAATTGCTTTCAAATGACTTAATTGTAGTTGTTGGTGAAAATCCAGTATAAAAATATTACGATAATAAAAAAAACAGAAGCAATCTCTCTCTCTCTCACACACACACACACACACACACACACACACACACACACACACACACACACACACACACACACACACACACACGTGTGGCCTTACCCGTTCCAGCACCTCTCCGAGGTGTGTGTTGAGTCGGTTCTCTCGGCGACGGATCTTCTCCATGTCCCACTGTAGCTCCTCGACCAGAACCTGCAGCTCGCTGATGCGATTATCAGCCCGTGTCGCAGCACGACCCAGCACACGCGACTGCGCACACACACACACACACACACACACACACACACACACACACACACACACATCAAATGTGTGAGAATCACAAAACAAAATACACATGAACAGATCACACCCAAAACCAGTCAAACACACATTCATAAATTCTGACAACCATAACACATATAAACATCATAATTCTGGGAACAATTGACCAAAATCATATTAGAGGGGGGAAAAAGCTTCTGCAAAATGATCCCCACTGCCATACATTTTAACTCTCATGCAGAGCTCCACCATTTTCTCTCTCTCACCTCACTGGTCATCTGGCTGTGTTTCTGTTTGAGGCTGTCGGTCAGCTGACGCAGGCGTTCATTCTCGCTGGTCAACAGGGAGTTGAGCTGGGTGGCGACCTCCCACAGACTACTGTCTGTAAATGAAATGTGGGTTACAGTTACCAGGACATTACCTAAAAGCCACATGAAACTATACAAATACATTTAGTCTAGCAGTCCACACTGATTGAAGATGCAAAATTGTGGTGGATGTCTGAACAGCAACAATGACTTCTGGCCAACACACTTCCAATATAGTCCCATAGTAGTCCAACAAAAATCCTCCAGCTCTACTTTATTGGTTCCAGATTGCTGTGGGTTTAACCATTTTAAAAACACTCCATAGAGGTTCATGCCTATGAGGTTAGGGTGACATTAACAGTCAGACCTGCATTATCTGTCAGAAGGGACAAGTCTTCTACTGTAATACTGATTTCAGAGGCAGAAAAACACCAATGGGCGATTGTTACTATGGTTACCACTACTGCAACTACTGATAGCACTATGGTTGCCATGACACCCAGCACTCCCCAAAAACAGCATCCCACAATGCCCCTCTCACCGACTCCACTGTCCACAGTCTTCTTCAGCTGATCCACGGTGCCCTTCAGACTGGTGTAAATATCTGCCACGCGATTGGCCTGTTTACAGCTGGACTCCACCCTCTCCTGTAGTTCCGCCTCCATCTCCTCACTGCTACTACTGGCCAGAGTGGCCAAAAACGAGTTGGAAGTCTCCCCCTGCTGGCCTAAAGGGGAACACGCAGCACATATTACTACAATACTCCAAGAAAATTAAATATAAATAGGCATATTATAATTCTACTCAACAAATTACGTGTCAATTCTCTTTTGTACACTTTAAGGGGTATCTACTGGAGTGAGCTGTTGCCCTCACTCTAAAGACACCTTATGAGACAGTCCTATTTCCCGCTCTTTTCCTGTTCCTTGCTTTGCTATTTTTACTGATATAAATGGACCTGAACTGGGTAGGGGTACCAACATGTTCTAATGACTATAAACAAGCATTTCCATCTGGTTCTGAGAATCACATAAGGCCCAGCGGAGAGTTGAGACACCCCGCATTGCCTGCAGCTGATTGGTACCTCGGTCCTTTGCCCGCTCCTGATTGGAGTCTCCGTCAGGTTCCGGAGTGTCAGGCTTCAAGCTCCGCCCTTCACTGATGTGGCCATCCACTGGCTCACCACCAGATTGGTCGTAGCGTCGACCGATATGACGCACATTCTCATCAAACTGAACGCATAGATAGAGAAAGAGAGAGACAGGAAGAGAGAGAGGGGGAGAGAGAGAGAGATGATATGATCTTGTGTTTTTCACTGAACAACTGACATAATGAATTTGGTTCAGATGCAAAGACAATTATTGTAAAGTGCTGTATAGATCATTTTTGAGTGTCAGGCTGGGAATAACACTGATTACACATGTTCAGCCTAAAATAAGAAACATACAGGTTGCTGTAATTTTCCTCTATAAGCTATCCTACACAATGTTGACAGAGAGATCAATATTTCACATACACATCAACACATTTTTCTATTAGCACATTATCAGGTAGGCTTCAGTTAGGAGATTTACCTGGTTCCAGTATCTGTTGAGGATCAGCAGGCTGGCATCATCCGTGGCCTGCCGAGTCTCGAGTCTCTCCACTCTCTCCCTCAGCTCATCTTCAATCACCTGCAGGCCCAAAGACAGGCAGATTATTGATGTACACAATTCTGAGTTGTCCACTCACTCACTCACTCACTCACTATATAGACAAATCTATTCAGTTCATAATTAAGGGAATCCAACATTAAAGCAACAGGGAGATTTCTGACAGTACTTTCCAAAACATTCCATGCCTGTAGTTTAGCAACATAGTAACACTAAAATGGCAACCGAACAGCAAAATATTCATAAAACAAGTGCTTAAGATTTGGGGTAACATTACATCTGTTTCTAGGAAGGTACTTCAAAAAACAAAGCTGTAAGTCTGGTTAATTGGTGTGTGTTTATCTGTGAGTGAAAGAAAAGACTTACCTGTCTCTGGTCAAGAGCCTCCCCCAGTTTTCTATTTTTCACCTGCAGGGCTTTGATATCCTGTTCCTCCTGTGTGTGAGAGGAAAACAAGGGAGTGAGACAGTTGAAGAGATACATACATGGGACCATCACAAGAGCATCATAACAGGAGGCACACAGATGACCTGTCTCAAGTCCTACAATACTGTTCATGAATACAGAAACACTTGACAGGTCTCAAAAACAAGCACAATTGATGAAGTTCACGTCATCTTTGATAAATAAAGCTCTTCCTAATGACCACTGCTGTACTCCTGTGGTTAAGACCTAAGAAGACAAAAACTAGAACAAATGAACGACTTCACTTTGTTTCTGGATACTTCCTTTGGCACAGTATCAATCTTAGTACAACTATGTCAGGAACACACAATGCTTTCAGTTAGCTATGGTCATCTGTCACAGTGCTTCTGACATATGTCACGAAGATTTCTCAACAGTATTTACTACAAGGCTCTGCTTTTCTTACCGGGTTGGACACGCCTCCAAGTTTGATCACCGTCTCCACAGCGGTGCTTCCTCCCGCTGTCGTGCTGACCCCGGCAGTCTCCTCTCCGACCTCCCGCTCTCGCCTCTTCTCCGGAGGAGCGCCAGAGGAGACGGACCCACTGGGGTCGCATGGTCTCTTCTGACCAGACATCTTCTTGCTGCTGACACATGAGCAAGAAAACAGGAACATAACGCAAGACAAGAAAGTAAATTAACTTATGTTGAACCTAATCGGGCTGAATCACAGGTTCAATCTGTACGGCTATCAAAACAGCATTTTTTTCTGTAACCCCTCTCGCTATAAGACTTAATTGTGTGATCAACGTTTGGCTGCTAAAACAATCTAAGATTGGCATGTAATACTTAGTTAATAACGTATGTTATATGTTCACTATCTGAGTCGTCTCCAAAATCCAAGGCCATTCACCGGCTGATGGCTCGCGGGGATGATCTAATTCCCCGAGGCAATACAAATCAATGAACTTTGACTCAACCTGCGTGATTATCAACTATGGGTACATCCGTTGGTTGTCTGAATTGACGAAAAGGTTTGTGTGGGCTTCCATGATCGTTATCGATGAACAGCCGGTGCACATAGCAATTGCAAATGAAATAGCTTAGCACGCAAATAAATCGACAGATCGGATACCATTTATGAACTTGCATCACAACTAATAACGCACCATCCTACTTTTGAACTGGTGATGTAGTCTGTACCTTAGGCAGCGACAGTAGGGTTTTTAATTCGGATAACGTTAGTGTTGATGTCGGCGGTCCTTCTTCCACAGAACTCTGTCCCGGAAGCGGAAGTAGTGCTGTATCATCGACAAAGAACAGATTCACTCCAGTCCGCACCAGTGCGCCACCGTCTGATTGTATGCCTGGGATATTTGGCTTGGCTCAGCGCTTACAGAATGACAAGGCTTATTAAAATGGGCAATCGACATTAAATTAATTGCCTTATTTTTTGTGAAAATCTGTGGCCACAAAATACAATAGCAAAAGCACTCTGGCTCATTTAATTGTAGAATCACAGAAAACAGTTACCCAATAATGCAGGGTAGTTGAAGCCTTATTGTCTCTACAAGCCTGTCAATTTCAACCAACTATTTTGGAGCTCAGTTGCAGTTTGCCTTTACAGTATTCCTCAGCAAAAACATCTTTCCAACAATACACCAACAACACAACAGAGTTGGTAGTGTCTATTGTAAAACTTATATTTATTATACACAGGGGGGAGTACAGTACAGTTCAGTTCATGGGTCTTCTCACATGGCAGCAAATCCCCCATCCCTTCCAAAATGAGAACATCATTTCTTAGGTCCAGGAGAAGGGGCTGGAGAAAGCTGATACACAGCAGCTGACATATCACATAGACAACAAGAATAATCAAAACAAACATCTGCAGAAAAAAGTAATACAAGTTACATAAATATAAAGGGACAATAAGATTAGGAAAGAAAAGTTTGTTCATGTTTGAGTATATGGCAAATGGGACAAGTGGGGTGCCAATGGAAAGATAAGAACTTGAAAGAAACTACGCTAACTTGTGTTGGGCTCACCCAAAACAACAGAAAAGTGGGGGGATGATTGTAAGGCCCACAGGCACCCAAAATCTGCAAGAGAACACATCAGAAACATAAAATAAGATATTTGACTGGAACCCAAAATCTGTTTATTTCAAATGTCAACTGAGGGGGGAAAACGGCTGACAGCTTTCATGATGTTCTGGAGTTTTTTGTTTTGTTTTTGAAGAACAAAAGGCATAGAGAGTCACTCATGTTTTTTTTATTGCATCATATCTGATATCACTAATTATTTTAACCTACTTACCATCCCTGGGTAGTGTATATGTGTGTATTACTCTTGAAAATAAAAGTAGATGGCCCTATCGCAGGAGACTGATGCAGGAACATCACAATCATGCTAGCTGGAAAAGCTTGGTAAAAATACAAAATTGTCATCCTTAACAAAATGAGAGCAAACTTCGGGGGGCAACTTCGGATCGCTTCATCAGCATTATGAGTCACAGAAACCAAACTAAGCTTTTCTTATTTCTCACTTTAGTTAGGCTACTATTTGAAATGAAAAGATAAAAAAGAGCTTGAAAAAAAAAATGTCAATGTAGTTCCATTGTCTGTGCTTTGATGTTTAGGTTAAAGTGAGGGGAGTTGTATAATCTACAAATGGAAAAAAAGAGTCTATCTACTACTCAATGGGAATCATTCCCTCTCACAATAACTCTTCCGTCACACCTTTCAAAATGACTAAAAGACTATTTTATAAAAGCCACACCTTTATATTGATGAAGTAAACCACATTCTTAAGGCTGAATTTTGAGACTTTACAGAGATCACGATTTCAACAAAAATTGTGTAGGAAAATTAGTAACTCCAATCAAATTACTCCTCTTAAATGATTACAATAAATTATAAATATTTAGTGCATTCAAAGACCAATTAAAAACACATCAGGGATCTCTTCCATGGGTCAAATAACTAGGCAGTACATTCGTCCACACATGCTCACGTCACAAATGGCCAGTTTACAGCTATGTTTCTTTCATGAGGGTACAAATTTTAAATTAAAAGTTTTAAAAGGGATAAATTGCACCTCCAAAATCTTCCCTCTCTTTTGGTAAGAACAGGAAACTATACAAGCACTAGGGTCTGACAATGGAAAGCTCTTTTAGGTCAACTCAGTTCGGTCCATCATCAAACCTGTATGAAGTCTGCAGCTAGCCATTGGCCAAACACCATAGTATTTGGTTTACAAGGTTACACTTTTTAAGATGGGCTAAAAATCAGCATCAAGTAAGCGGTCAAGACCAAGACATTCCTGACAAAAGAGGGGCCGCGAATAAAAACAGGTAAAAAGCACCGCTCTTCTATCTTGCAACTGTTCAGATGAACTGTTCAAAAGTAAATATTTCCTCAATGTCATCTGGTGATTGGAAAATACGTGTACGCCTGGTCGACATGACGACCGTGCATCTTTAGCACTACGGTTTGGAGGGTCGGCCACGATCAACAACAGAAAAAGACGAAAAGGAAAACATCTAGGAGGCATGTAACTGAGGTAACAAAGAGACATTAAAACATGGAATGTTCTCAGCTCCCTTGTGTTTCAGGTTAAGCACTGAATGTTGACACTTCAGTGCAACCACATACATGACAGTGGAGAGTCCAGTTTTGTATTTTTTTTTTGAAGGAGGTGGTGGTGAAATGTGAGTGATACAATATTTCTGGAACTCAAAAAAAAAAAAAAAACAACTATTGACCCATTATCCTTATTAACATGATGTACAAAATGTGGGATTTATCCACGGATATTTTTTTTTAAATGGCCACCTATTTATATATGATCTGTATAAGAAAGATATTATCTAGTATCAGTGAACACCAATGACTTGAACTTCTGTTCTGCAGTTAAAACAGTGTGGGCTTGTACTACTGAAGGGGCGTTTCCTGCTATGACACTTTCACAATGCACTGTTGTTCTTCCAAAGAGAATGTAAACAGATTGAAGGAGGAAACAAAAGAAAAACGACAACCAAACATAAACATGAAAAAAAGCACCAGATCTATTAACATAAAACAACTGAAGGACGTCAGAACTGAAGTCACAGCCCCATAGCACCAGTTCCAATCCCTTGCGTGGATTCTCCAAGTGGATTTGAGTTGAGAAGGCATGGTGGTACCAGTAGACCTGAAAACAACAACAACAAAAACTAAAACAAAATAAACACAAACACCTTTGTGCGTTCGTCCACAGACACAAGTGTTCGCTCCACGATCTCTCCTTGGCTGTCCGTCTGTCTCCGGGGACTATTGAGGGCCATTTTCCCACAGCAGTCTGACCTCAAGAACAGAAACCCCCCCCTGCAGTAGTGGAGAGGGGAAAGTCTTGACAGAGTTAAGGGTGAAGAAGGGTGGAGGCATTCACTTCTCTCCACCCAGCACTCGACCCCACTCCTTCTGCTCCAGCCTCTCCACCTCCCCCAAGTTCACTGCCTCTTCGAAGTCCTCATCCCCGTCTGCGTCTCTGTCCCCGTCCACACACTCGTCTTCCCAGTCCTCCTCGAAGGTCTCCTCCTCCTCCTCGTCCTCCTCTTCATCCGCAGCTTCTCCAACCTCCTCGTCTTCAAAGCCTTCCTCCTCGTAGTCCTGCTCCTCCTCATCTTCAATCAGCTCCAGCTCCTCCTCCTCCTCCTCCTCTTCCTCCTCCTCCTCATCATCGTCCCCCTCTACCACGCCCTCGATCACCTCCCCCTCATCCTCCGGATCCTCCTCCTTCACCTCTTTGGGGCTGGAAGGGACAGAGGAAGCAGAGGGGGACACTAGCACCCCATTGGGAGCCCTGTTGCCAGGGCCAGACACCAATCGTTTGGTCGAGGCAGACGTTAAGGCGGGCTTGCCCATCTTGGGTGGGCAAGGGAGGGTGGCAGCGGCAGAGCCAGAGGTGGCAGCCCCAGGTGGAAGTGGGAGGGGAATTGGTTGTCCGGCCGAGATGGCCCTGGCGGTTGCCAGGTCGGGTATGAACTCGCCCCGGATCTCGCCGGGCTCGAGCGGGTCAGGCCCACAAGGGTCGTGCTCGCTGCAAGAAAGCCGGCCGTCCAGCTTGGAGATGAAGAGCATGCCGTCGCGGTGCTGCGCGCAGAACGAGCTGGGGCACATCTCGCAGAAGGATGCCGCCTCCTGCCCGCACGCGTCACACTGGTGCCAGGGGCACTCCCATCGGCCTAGTGCAGAAAACAAAATAAACAGATAAATAAGATAAATAAACAAAAAAAAACAGAAATAATAAGGGTAAAGGAAGAAGGAAACACTGGATAAAACTGGTTAATTTGGTTACTTTCAGACTTAAACAAAATCTTTTCATACAGGCACCTGGAAAGACAGTACAGCTGACATTGTTTTGAATTTGCAGGTACACAAGCAGGATTGAGCTGTTAGAATTGAATAACATTGGCAGTTGAGACTAGTCAATGATGAGGTTTTCTCTCACCTGCAGGTCTCTTTGAGAGGTTGAGGCAGTCTGCATGATAGACCTTTGGGCAGCCAGGCTTTTTGCAGGAGATAACCTGACCGCTATCCCCACAATAGAAACATTCATCCTCACGTTCCTTGGTCACCTCCAGCTTATTCTTACGCTTTACCGGAACCTTCTTCTTAAGAGATTTATCCTGCGTGGAGAGCTGGTTCTGAAATGAGTGAGGACAGAAACAACTAAACATTAACATATATATTTTCATATTCAGGGTTATTGAGAATAAATAAATGTCCCATCAATGTCACATTCGCCATTTGTTTAACATGAAGGGGGCTGTAGAACAGCCTTTTTTCTGACCTTTGGTCGAACTCCCAAAAAGCCACTGCAGTTTGGAGCTCCACATTTGCAAACAGTCTTCCCATTCCCCAGACACTCAAGGTTGTAGTTGAAGGTGAGTTCCACGCCTGGGTAAACAAACCAACAACTGAGTAAATTTTCCACTATTAGGAAAGTAGACAAACATTTAAGGCAATATTCCTATTTCTGTAACCTGGTACGGCAAGACACAGCGGAGCCGTCCACTATTATTTGCCTACTCAAACAAAATCAGTGAGGAACAAACAGTAGGAGATTTGGTCTCACATTTAGGGACGTCTTCTAAGGCAAAAAGGCCCACTCTGGTGTCCCCGTTCACAGTCCACTTCTGTGTCTCACAGTTGGGCTGGCAGCAGTGGTTCATAAAGCGGGCCTGGTTCCCCTTAGGTCCAGCATCAATGATCCGGTCCTAGAAACAGCACAGACTCAGAGGGTTAGGTGTGACAATACCCCTTCAGAAACCTGCCACAGGGTGCAGGGGACAGAGCCCTAATGCAAAGCACCTGAGAAAACGCAATAGGTAGTGTTGTGTCATGACATCAGAACAAAAATGTGGTGAGTAGGATTTTCAAAAACAGTGGGACTAAGTGTCAGACTGTGAAAAATGAAATCTTTTGAAACATCTCAAACCTTTCTCCTTCTTCCTGGCACACAAGCAATATTGGTCATTTGTGTAAACTTTCACAAGCCGTTAAAGAACCTCAAAAGATTTCTCATGCTTTGGGGATATAAACTATTAACTCACCTACAGGAGAAACACTGCCTACTGCATCGTCCAATCAATGCATGTCAATGAACATCAAACGTAATAACAATAACATCTAACATACCACAGTGTTGTCAACGTTATCGGGGCTTATTAGCACACCTATGGTTTTGAGTGGAAGCGTGCAGTGATAAGCCCTTACCTTGTCCAACGTGAGCATGTAGAAGTTGCAGATGTCGCTGTCTTGAGCTTGTTTGATCCTGGCTCGGCATTCCTCCTCGTCTATCACTTCGCCCACATACTCGCTCACAAAGGCCCCCTAGGGAAAGTAAAAGAAGACACATCAAACACGGTGGTGCCTTTAAGATGTGATTTTGTTTTGAGACGCTGACACTGAAAAGTCTGAAAAGTATCTGCATATTTTATGATCTCATTTTCAACGGAGTAAAAGAAAAAGGTAAATATTTCACCGAAATGCTTTCTATTGCATTTTAGCACTGGGTAAGTGGCTTGCACTCACAGACAGACAGTTCAAGCCAAAGACTTGCATGTGCAATAGTTCTGGAGGTAAGCAGTTTAAATGTGCACGTTAATGGCAAAGTGACCTTGAAAAATAGGTCAGGCACATTGAAATGTAAGTGTTAAGCTTATGTGTTTTCCAGGGGGTAAAAAAATGAAAAAACACTGGACATTTGGCAGGACAGAAAGCAAAACAAAATCAAATCCCTCATCACAAAACAGAAAAGAAACTCCGCTGCCACCCAGTATATTTCTCAATTGTGCTAATGCTATGCGACCAACGCCCTACCGTTTTGATATCGGTCATGTTATGCTAACGGCTCTAATGCTAATGTTATTCCAATATCATGGGGTGCTACCTTTTGATGTTTGTACTGTTGCATCAACCTGGTAATGCTAATGATGCCTTTTGATGTTATTCATGCCACAGGACTGTCAGTTATGCTAATGTTATGATAACATATCGCTACCTTCTTGATGTAAGTTGTGCTACACGACTGTCAGTGATGCTAATGTTATGCTAACATGTCGCTACCTTCTTGATGTCGAACATGCTGCGCAGGCCCCATCCGCGGGAGAGCGTCCGGAAAATCTCGACGTTGCAGTACTGTCGCTTGGTGAAGCTCTGGTTTAGGCAGCGCTCGCCAGCGGCGCACACCTGCGGGTTGCACTCGTACATCAGCATGCGGTTGATGCACTCCGAGTCGATGCCGCAAGGGTTCTCATCTGTGGCCTTGCAGTTGCAGCGGGGGACCTCAGAAAGGTCGGCAGTGATGATCTGGACCTTACCTATGGGCCTGTTAACCTAAGAGAAACAGAGAAAAGTACCATATGCAGTCGATTGAGATACCCTGTCAAGATCCAATGGATGCATAATTGCAAAATCAAGGCATTGCTGCAAAAGGGCACTATGCTAAATTAATTCTCCCTTAAAAAATAGTGATTATGATGATGATGAAAGCAGAAATGCAAAAAATGGCTGAATATGGACTGATGCATCATTATGATTCATACTTTCAAGTTTGTACATCTCAAGATCACCTGGCACAGAATTAAGGCCTTGGTGACTCATGCTATTTTCCACATGTTGCAGGCCTTGCACACTCTCGCTAGTATACCCCAGTGTAATCATTTCCACATCAAGATAATGTTTCTACGCATCTTGGGACTGTACCTTTATGTGTCTGTAAGGAGGCGGTTTCTTGTCATTCCTCCGATCCTCCTGCAGCTGTCTCATCTCTTTCTCTGCCTGCAATGCGCTGAACCTCTCGGCGGCCTCCTGCAAAGCTGTGGGTGAACCGCACACATACCCACACACAGACACAAACACACACACACACACACACATACCCACACACAAACACACACACACACACACACACACACACACACAGAGAGAGAGAACTTGGAAAGGTGCCAATCACATCTATAATAAATCACCATTACAACCTTAAAATGGGAGGCAATGTTCTCTCCAATAAGCACCACGTCCCACCCCAGGCCTAATTACTTCAGACGGAGATGTTTTGTGCTTAAGAACGGTGCCAAAAATGGACCAGCATGCTGAGACCAAATAAGGTATGTTAGGCCTATCAGGCTCTTTTGGGAACAATGCATGAGGACTGTACCAGAAAATAATGACTCTACAAACATGCCTCACAAGGACACTCAAGAAATTGAGCCTTGTTAAGAATTCAATTAAATGGCAAATCCTAATATTGAATGCCTCATCAGGGGCCATACACATGCATGTGCAATAGTTCTGGAGGTAAACAGATTAGCCCAATTAGAGTTAACTATTAGCACGATTAAAGGGAGCACCTACCTTTCTTGTAAATGGCATCTGCACCCTTCCCCATCTTCTCCTTGTTGTTGGCATCTCCCTCCATGTAAGGGAAGACCCGGGCCTGGTACGTCCACACGTAATCCTTGGAACCGAAGAAATGCACAGGAAACTCGCCCACCTCGTGCTTCATACGCAGAATGTTTTCCGGAACCATCCGAGGTTGACTGACCTCTGCTGGCCACCATCTGATGAGAAGTCAAGAGTTATACAATGAACTCGGTGGTTATAAAAAGTATGATGCAGATGGAAATTACCTAGTAGCTACAATCTGATAGCATCTCTTCTCACCTGAGATTAAGTTTTTTTTTATAGATGGTGCCTGAGAATTAATACCACCCTTTCGTATGGTGTGATGCTAATAAACCCTCTCTTTGTGACCAATAAAAACAATGGCAATTACTACCTTATATTTTAATTTGTCTGGAAGAAATACAAATGATTCATCAGCTGACGGGATGCTGACTTGTAGATGTTTACTGGTAGATGCGAACTGAGAGATGCTAACTGGTAGATGCTAACTGAGAGATGCTAACTGGTAAATGCTAACTGAGAGATGCTAACTGGTAAATGCTAACTGAGAGATGCTAACTGGTAGATGCTAACTGAGAGATGCCAAATTTTCCTCACCTGTACCGACCCACTTTGACCCACAGGATGTCCTTGAAGTGGGGCTTCTTCCCGGCCCGGCAGTCGTTGCAGAACCAGCTCCCCTTCGGCATGTCGATGTTCAGACACTCACGGTGGAAAGCAGCAGGACACGACTCACAACACAGCAGACTCCCTCCTGCACGCACAGAAAAGTTGGTCAGTGAGGGACTTGCACCAGTAGATGTTACACAAAACACACAACACTACACAATCACGTCCATATTATGCTGTCAACGTGTATGGCTAATTCAGTTTGCTTTCTCAATTCAATTTTTTGCCTTTGCCATTTTATGAAACTACACAAAAATGGAAATACAACCAGAAGTAGAAACTTATGCTGATATCTTATACAATTCAAGAGTATTCATAATATACTTTTATCTAATGTCATTATATTCACGTTGTTTACATTCATTTATATTCAATTCACCTGCATGATCTTTATAGTATATCTTTATGTACATTTTGAAATCTAACGCAGCCAAAAGTGAACAACTGACCCTCAGAGCACACAAAGCACCAGCTGACGTTGATGTGCTCATGGTTACGGCAGCCCTTGCGTGGGTTGAAGTGGTTTGGGCACAGGAAGCTGTTATTGGCCAGGGGGACGCAGCCTGCGGCCATGCAGTAGTCGTTGGCATGGTACGCAACGGGACAGCGGACGCAGCGGGTCAGACGACCTGTAGGATGAGCGAAAGAGGGAGAGAGAAAGAGACAGAGAGAGAGGGAGACAGAGAGAGACAGAGAGAGGGAGAAACGAGGAGATAGAAGGAGAGAAGAGAAGGAATGGTTTGCTACTTTGCATAGTAAGAAGCATACTGTAAATTACGTGAACTTTGTGCCTGTATGTTGAATAAAAAGACCAAAAAATCTGAGGTGGAGATCACAAAAAGATTTGAATAGAGGAAAATAGTAATAATAGCCTATTCTTTATCCCATCATGTCCTATTATCAAATTTTACTAGGGCTGTAACGATATTGGATCGAACCGAGAAATCGCGACACTCTAGGCAACGAACCTGCATCGCGATGAGAGGAGGCAGAACCGCGACATGCCCTCAAAAAGTTTGGTTCGCTAGTAAAGGCGGCTGCTTGCTTCAGCGTTGGGGTTAATTGTTGCGCAAAATTTACTCAGTGCAGTTCATGCTCCCAAAGGTAGCGCGTGTTGTCATGAGCCTGCCATTTGCTTGGCAGATAGAAAGCTGTTTCCCTAACAGAAAGTCTGAAGCTTGAAGTTCTTTTCAAACCTTTGCTTGGGTAGCACTGCTAAACTGAGCAGACATGCAGACTACATTTTAGTAATCTCATCACGTAACATTCGTTTTCTAAAAACGATCACATAGTATTGCATGTTTTACTGTGGTAGAAAATACGTTAGCTTAATGCTAACGTATATGGGAAATCCTATAGAGACCGCGCTAGGTATTAGCATCAATTAATTCACGTTAATGTTTTTGTATGAGCCTGACATTTGCTCTGCAGATAGATAACAGTTTCCGAAGTTTGTTGAATGTTTTTCAACAGCATTGCTTTGAGTAATAAAAACCTCAATATTTGGTTATAAATTGTTTCTTCATTTTTGTATAGCTCATACTTATTCTAATGTGAATTAGAAAATATATTTTAAAAATTGCGAGGTAAAATAATAATAATAATAATAATATCGTGGGGTGTATCAAACCGTGGGTCAAGAATCGTGATACGAATCGAATCGTGAGGTAGGTGTATCGTTACAGCCCTAAATTTTACACATCCGCTTTTCACACAGAGCTCTCTAGCTTCTCACATATCTGTCCAGATGAAATTAAATGAAAACCTAAGAAGCAGAGATCACAAAAAGACTAGGGAAGAAAAGAAAACCTAGTAAAAACATTAAATGATAACCTCCCGTGTTCCTCATCCTAACATGTCCAATGGCCTTATTTAACTCTTGCTTTTCCCAGGTGGCAGTGGGAGAGGAATTAGCAGTCGGGCCGAAATGGCCCTGGCGTCGGCAAGGTCGGGTATGTACTCGCCAAGGAATTGACGGGCTTGAGTAGGTTAGGCCCACAAGGGTCGTGCTCGCTGCAGGAAAGCCAGCCGTCCAGGTCGGAGATGAAGAGAGAGAGACAGACACAGAGAGAGACGGAGAGACGAGAGAGAGAGACAAAAAGATAGAGAGACAGACACAGAGAGAGAGGGAGAGAGAGAGAGAGACAAAAAGAGAGAGAGACAGAGACAGTCTCCGTGTGGGTCACCCACCTTTGGAGCTGCTGGGGTTGGCGGGGTTGGCGATGTAGCAGGCCAGGCAGACGTGCAGCGAGCAGCGGAAGCCTCGGCTCTGGGGCACGGTGGGGCTGCACTTCATGATGCAGTCCATGTGGTAGAACTTCCCACACACCGGGATCATGCAGCGCTTCACATCACGCCCCGGCGTCTTGCACACGAAGCAGGTGTGCACACCTGAGGAGGACCAGTCGATAGTTAGCGCAAACACACACAAACAGGGATATGACTCACTGACGAAAAGCCTAAAGGCATGTCTCTGCTTAAGTAGCATGACAGCAAAAGCAGAGAAACTTCCAGAAGGCCCAGAAGAACAGTTGTATCTGACAACAGCCCATAGATGGTAAATATCCCAGTGGATAGCTGAGACAAAGAGACAGACAGACAGACAGACAGACAGACAGACAGACAGACAGACAGACAGAGGACCCACCTGTGGTACACTCCTTGCAGACAAACTTCCCTTTCGGGGTTACGGTGAGGCCGATGCACTGCAGATGGAAAGCCCCACAGCACTGCCCCTCACACAGCAGCAGCTCGCCTGTCTTCTCACACACCTGACAATGGGGACCCCATCATAGTTAGCAGAGTTCTCACACAACACACACAGACACACACACACTCCATTTTCCTCTCTCTGTCTGCCTGTCTAAGCTCTGGCTACTTCTTGTCTTTTCTTGTACTCAGCAAGGCTTTAAAAAGTAGCATAAGAAGTTGAGTAGTATATTAGCTTCAAAACACGATTGGTAACGTTTTCTATGTTGTTTGTTTGCCCTTGCCCTACGTAAAGCGTCTTTGAGTGTCTAGAAAAGTAATTATAATTATTATTATAAGTATTAATAAAAACAGAGAAAGGCGGCTCTCACCTGACACACATTCTCCTTCAGTGAAGCTGCACCCCCTTTCTCCATTTGATGCTTCTTACTGCACAGACCCAAGTCACTGGGCAGCAGATCATGGGTCGAAGGGAGGATTCCGTCATGACAAGAGCCAATGGGCTGGAGGGAGAGGAAGTGTTAGAACGTTGGTTTGAACTTATGTTCTCAAACAGAACCTTAAAACATGAATTCACTCAATTCCGAGCGATTCATATTTATTCTCATATTCTAATTCCTGCATCGATAGCAAATGAATCTCAAACAAGAATGAGAATATGTCGAAATTACCACATCAAGCTCTTTATCACAGATACTGCAGCCACCACTGGATGCCTTTTAGGCAAACAACCAGGCATTAAACACTGATAAGAGTTCTTTAAGCAATCCTTTAGAAAAAAATATTATGTGGTCAGGTCAGAGAGGGCCTGGTATTTGATATGCCTTTTATTTTCAATCAAAATTAAAGTGTGTCACCCTGTCTTTCTGAAATGTAACGCTTCTGAAAATGTTTGTGCTAGGTAACTGTTATGACAACACAGAGAAACACAACAATTATAAATTGTAACGACAACATGAATGATCACAGATGTCAATATATATATAAACATATATAATGTCCAATATTTTCGTATAATAGGACACCTTGGCGGCTGTTATCCCTTACATATTGACATCTGTGGATGGACACAGACAGAGTAGGTCAAGTTTTTTTTTTACAGCCCACCCAGATCTCACATAATGCCCTTAAAATAGCATCTATAGAAAAATGTATTATTATATTAGCCACAACCACAGCAAAGATCCCAGCCAACCACTCCACTCTCTGCCTCACCTCTAACTGTGGAGGCTCGTCTCCATTAACACACTGCTCAGCTTCCTCTTTTGTCCTATCTGGGCTTCCGTCCTCTCCTTCTTTAACACTGAGCAGGGCCGGGGGGGTCTGCTGCTGGACAGGTGAGGCTGTGGCCCTTGTGTCATTGGATGCCTCGCTCTCTGATGGTGGACACACTGCTGGAAAAGAAACAAATGAGTCTGTGAGTGCTGATCCAGACAGCCACCCAGCCTGGAAAGGATTCGTCTCAGATTTGGTGTGAATTTGGGCACATTCCAGCCACACACAGACTCAGCTGCTACTAAGGAAGCCATTATGAAACGTTTTTTTTTTCTTTTACAAATGTTTAACAATTTTACTTCCTGCTTAAAATTATGTCAACTGCTGTCTGAAATCAGACTTTACTTACATGTGGAGGGGGAGGGACTTGGCAGAGTGGGTGCTGGTAGTTCTTTCTTCATAGGCTTCTGGAATACAGAAAAAAAAAACGTATGCATACAAAATACAAGACATACATAGATGACCTAATGTAGGAGTTATACAAAGGGAACTTTTTCAGTGCACTAAATCAAGTCTAAACCTCACAGCCAAAAGGCAGGGTTGCCATTCATCCCAATCCCTTCACAAGATTATACCAAAATGTGTTATTTATTTTTGTTGTTATTACTACATCATGATCTGTTTATATATCTGTACTGTGTCAATACAGAACCCAAAACAAGCCAAAAGTCAGATGAGTTTGGGTGCCCGGTCGTTGATCTTACCTTCTTCTTCAAGTTTCTGTTGGAATCCTCCTCAATGACACATTCTAGAACTCTGTGAGAGGGCTTTCTTGGTCTCTTTCGTTCTGAGAAAGCTAAAGAAATCATCCACAGTGAATCAATCAATAAATCAGTCACTAAATTAGTGAATAACTAAAGAACCCTTCACAACAAGCAGTTCCCCTAATTCAAACTCACACACAAACACACACACAGAAACAGACTTACATGACTCTGTGTGTCCCATGGCATCTTCTCCTCTAACTCCCAATGAAGGAGCCTCCTGGGGAGGGCTTGAGGAGTCTAGACCAGAGACAGTTCCCTCCAGCTGCTGGTGGTGATGATGATGATGATGATGAGGTTGAAGACGAGGAGGGCGATCGTATTGTTCAGATGCAGAGAATGTCTTAGACTGCTCCCCATCCGGGGACATCTGTTTGTCTCCTATTGACCGCAGGTAGTGAGGTGTCACCTCTCCCGGTGACCCACCGCTTGAGTCACTTGGCCCCATTCCCTAAAGAAATACAGCATGTCACAAACATGCTAACATACAGTGGTGGCATGGGGCTGATTTCAGACTGCTTTAAGTATATTTCAACTTGCGTGAAGAGTGTTGCATGTGATAATGTCTATGAATGAGGTAATGAACAAATACATTATAATTTCTGATAATATTATAGGAAAAACATAGCCATGTTACCATTTTAATTGTCTCTGAGGTTTTCTTTGTTTTCTTCTTTGGGCAGAAAATCTGCTCATACTCCTCATTCCACTCCAGAAGTCTTTTACTTGGTTTTCGAAGCCTCTTGTTTTCTGAGAACAAAAAATGCACTCAACACATAAGCTTTCACCGTGATACAAAATTGAACGATGACCCTTTAATAAAAAAAAAAATCAATTGAATCCCACCTGAGCCTTCTTTCTTTTCACCCACGTCTGTGTCTTGGTTGCCATGGTTACCATCCTTGAAGAGTCCATTAAATTCTAAGGGCACCTTTGCCGAGGTCTGTTGTGCCGAAAGACCCCGTTCACCCTCCTTCAGTTTGGCACCATCCCCAGCAGTCGATTCAAAGGTCTGCCATCGCTTCTTGGGAGCGAATTTGGTGAAAGTGTAGGAACTGGAGAGGTCTTCCGTGGGGGGCAACCCCCTTTCAAGTGCATTCAAATCTGCTGACCCGTGCTGCTTCTGCTTCTGCTGCTGCTGCGTGTTCAGTGTTTTGCTAAAGAGTGCAGTTTGGGACGCCGGAACATTCTTTCCTTCATTTTTCTGCGCGTCTTTTTTCGCGTTGGCCTTAGACTTTGTCTTGCTGGGTCTGACATGGGGTGTCTTCGACACTGGCGATTTCCCGCGCTTGCCGTTATGCGCTTTGGTCCCGTGCGAGGAGTCCTTCTCGACGAGGTTGCCCTCTGGTGCTTCCTCTCCCGATGCCCCGGGGATGAGGGATGGCTCCTCCTTAATAAGTGTGGACGAAGGAGGGGGTGGCACGGTGAGAGGGTTTCCCTCCTTTTCTCTGGTGTCGTGCAGGTCCTTCAGTAGCATTAGGTAGGTGCTGAAGTGGTAACTGGAGTCGGGCTGACCTGAAGCCTTACCCGAGTCGCCCTCTTCTTTCACTTGGGACTTGGTGGAAAGATCTTTGCCGTCCTGCGGGGACTGCAAGGGTGACCCACACGGAGATGGGAAGGAGGTGGAGGATATGTCTGATATTACGCTCTCCTGCTTGACTTGAACTGAAGCCGCAGAAAGATGGTCGGTGGAGGCTTTGGTAACGTCATCTGTCTTTAGCAGAGCTCCGTTGCAGACGTGGTTCTTGTCTGGCTTGTTGCTCGCGGACTTGCGGAACGGGGAAGTCGGAGGACTACGCTCGGGCGGAGAAAAGGTCAAACGAGCCGAATCGGACTCAGCGTCGGGCACCAGTTTGGACTGCCAGCGCCTCTCCAAGATGTCTGCCAAGTCCCGATGGGGCGAGAGGCCCTCCTCGTCTTTAACAGACTGCGCCTCCTCCTTCACCTCGCTGGCTTTAAGCGCTCGCGTCATCAGGCCACTACTGGCTGGGAGGTGATGAGAATGCAAGTCCACAGCGTAGTCTGGGGAGCCGGATGCATTGCTACCCTTTTTCTTTTGGAGAGCCAAGTTTGCCGCTCGCTCCTTGTTGGCCAGCTGCTTGATGGCCAGGTCGGCAACAACAGATGATATACTCTTGGAATTCCTCTCCCGTCTTTCTTTGCCTGTCTTTCTCACTAAAGGGGCCACCGGCTTCACGTCTTTCCCCAGAACCTTCTCAGGCGCCTTCGGCTCCTCCTCGGGCCGTTTAGGGCATAGAATCCTGGGCACTGTATCGATATCAAAATAGCAGTCTCTGGTATCTTTCTTGGATAGATCTGACACCGTGGGATTATCAGAAACCTCCGCTTTGTCCTCTGTGGAGCTCAGCGACTTTTTCGGCATTTCCCTGATGTTGCTAAAGGTCTTATTTAACACACCAGTCTTTCTTTTACTGGGAGGTTTCTTTCTGCTGCTTTCTTTTGTCGGGGGTGGGCTCTTCATGGGTTGGTCATTTCCATTAGAGAACAGGGGGCTCAGAGGAGAGGCCGCGGGGAACACGGAAGAACAGCCTGGCGAGTCCGACACCTTCTCATCGGCCACAGGTGTGGGGGTGTCCCTCTCCCAGGCGGAGGGCACAGAGAGGCCGTTCTTGGGGACCACCGGACGGTTGGCCTCTGCCTCCTTCACACTGGCTTTCCACGAATCCATCAGGCGTTTCGGTATCTACAGAGGATTAGGGCAAAATGTAAATGCTAATAGACAATGCTAATACTCCTGTATGTATGAATTTAATATGAAATTAAATATGAATTTTCCGTGCATTCACTAAGCATGCATCTAAAGTCATTGGCCATCATAACACTGTTTAATACACTGGTAAAAGAAGAAACAGTGACAACAGACCAGACATCATCATACTTATCTCAATAAGTAAGTAACAGCTCAATTCTAATACACCTAACTTATACACTTAGCTTATAAATTGAAATTCAACACTATGTTTATGGTGTGCTTTCACCCTTACTTCAATGTCTATTTGCATTTATATCCACAAAGTCGCACTGCACTACTACTTTAGCACACGGCTATACCTTAGGTTTAAGAGAGAAGATTCACTGGACAATCCTGCAGAATGATCCCTATCAATAGCAACTAGGGCAATTCATCATTTCATATCAAAGAATAGTTCTTGTCACCAAAAGTTGAAAGTCGTCAATTAAGCAAGAAAGAACACATGGTGACTGTCTATGCATTACCGTGTACTTGTAGTCTTTCTCCTTCTGCCTCCCTCTTCGTCTGAGCACTGGCAGATTCTCAAACTGATGCCCCCCCTCAAAGAGATACGTGGCTTTTCCAGGGACCCAGGCCCTGTCCACAACCTCTCCGAAAGTCTTGAGGAAATACAGCCGGCAGGGCCTCCGGCTAGGATCTGCAATACCATAGAAACAGTTATTTTAGAGACAGACAAATGTGAAAATACTTCTGTAACAACACCACAAAGTATTCTATAGCTCAATTTAAGCAAGAATGATAAAATAAATAAAAAAAGATTAATACTGATTATCACTCATGGCGGTGATAATTTGTGGCCATTGCCTCTGATAAAGTTCGCATACACAGTTAATGATCACTGTTACTAGTGTACTACAGCATAATAACCTTTCATCCGTGTGTGAACTCCGTTTGGTGAGTCACAGGTGACTTGACAGGGCCACCAGGGTCTCCGGTTGAACTTGGCCCAAACAACATCTCCCACACAATACTTTATTCCAGGTAGAGGCTTCTTCTTTGGACTACTTGACTAAAATAAACAAGCAAAATACACAGGACCAGTCATGTGTTTATCATGAGTTGAGGACAGATGAGACTGTTTGTATCTAAAGAATATGAAGACCTACTGTGGTATTACAGTGATGAATGATGTTCTAAAAATAAACAAGAAAGGCAGTATGAATAAGACAATGTCATGGCATGAAAGGGTGTGAATTAATAGATGCCTTACGTTTGAATGGGAACCATTGGGAGAGAACTGAGAGGACCCATAGCCGAAGGAGGCCATGTTCTCCGTACTGGGAAGGTCGCAGTCACTGTCAGAGAACTCATCCATACTGTCCAGATCCACCATGTTGACTTCATCAAGGCCATGGGACATTATAGCAGGGTCTGGTTCAGGTATGTTTTTAGGAACCAGACTTGAGACAACAGGTTCGTGTTTGTATGTGCTTGAGCTATAGCAAACTTCTGGGAAATCTCTTTTTCTACATTTGTTTGACAGCGACACCATGTCAACTTCACCGTTGCCGTGTTCATAATCCTCATCCTCCTCCTCCTCCTCATCATCATCATCATCGTCGTCGTCGTCGTCCTCATCTTCGTCCTCATCCTTGCTGTCAAATAATGTAGACTCAAAATGCAAGTAGCCATTTGGAATAGGGGGAGAGTGCTCTAAGCTGTCCGTACTTAGAGGGGAAAAACCATTCTTATCCAACTCCCGTGGGTTTGTGTCACTGTTACTAGGAGACAGGGGTGTATGAACAAGTCCGCTCCCAAAATCAGTGGCACCCAAGGGACTGTGCATGTGCAAGTGATTGCGGCCATGGAAGTCCTTTTCCTGCAAACCCAGGTCGGGTCTGTTCACCATGGTTGTGAGGTCCTGGAGGCGTCTCAGAGGACTGTAGCAGGAGGAAGAGTTCTTCTGCTGATTGTACGATGTCTGCTTGAAGGCAGGCTTCGACAGTACGGCAGGTGAGCGGCCTGCCCCGCTCTTGAAGTGTCCACCAGAGGTATGGAGTTCCTGTGGGGTGGAATGACGGGGAGAGCCATCCCTCACTGCCACTTTACAGGACTGATTCATGTTGTCATGACTCCATCCTATCAAAACAGAGAGAGAGAGAAAAAAAGATACATTACAGACTTGGAAATGGTTCATTCAATTATGACCCAGGTTTGGATCAACAACGGCAACACGAAGAAACAATTAAGATCCACAATAGTTGGAGAGCCTGAGATGTCACAGATCATTAAAAAAAAAAAGGCTAAGCTACTTTTGTTATGGCGTGCTACCTGCAACAAATGGGTTCAAAGCCCATTGTGAAAATTACTAATACACTATTTGTTAGAAACAGGTTGACAAACAAACGTTTTCACCCAAAACCAGCCTCGACCGTGCTCAGGCGTAGCCTAATTAGCCGACATGGACTGGCAACCTCTGGCCAGGCCGTCAAGACATTGTGGCTGACAGACAAAGATTTACCTAAAAAAATACCGTCAAGCAGCGATTCCATGCAGTACAACCATCGCGTTGACCTGTATTTTCGTAGCAGATGTTCATTTGTCGATGACCTTTGTAAAAATATCAATGATAGTATTAACAGCGAGCTTAAGTCTTCAAGCAGCTACGCGTGCCATCAACACTAATGCCGTAGCTAGTTCCCATATGCAGAGAAACCGACAGCTCGCTAGTCACCCCTATATGAAAGGACGATGTGAAATACAGCTAATACCACTAGATTATAAAAAGTCGCCGGAATCTTACCATTTAGGGGTCGGTCTCAACAAAACCACTCGAGAGCATTTCAAATTACGACGTGTAGCATTTATTTTTTTCAAATTGTGAAAGCGGACCTGCAAAATCCCAGCACCAACTCGTAGGCCCAGGCTCAGCACTCATTCTTTCCCCTCTATCGCCTCATCGGCGGCGGTCCCTTCAAAAATAAAAAGTCATCCAGTGACAAAATTCTCGAAATGCCTTTCATTTCAGCGAAGTGTCTAGACTATATGTTGCTAAAGTAAATATCTTTCACGCAAGCTTCAATCAGCCAAAGATTCATTTTGAATACATGATTGTTTGCCTGCTGCCGAATGCCCCTGGTTATGTTAAAACAAGCCCTGACTGACTGTGCTGGTGGTGAGCGACCAATCGGCACAGCCACCCAACCCCCAGTCTCTGTGCACATTGGGGTACTTAACAGCATTATGCCCCGACAGAAACTCAGGTATAGCGTAAATTACATGGGAAGGGAAAACACGATTGCAGTCCCTAGAATACCTTGAATAAACATTTGTACACAATATTGCAGCGCAATCCGCACAAAATTGGAGCGTCATTCCACTGCCCTACTGCAGTTAACCATAACGCCATTTGTTTCCTTACCCTAACAAAGGCGTAACTTCCTCCATTTTAGGCATCCATGCTCGCTAAGAAATGAAAAAAGACTCAAGTTTGAACAAATATACTCTATCTGACATTCTAAACCCTATTAAATATTCCATACAATCTGATGTTTAACATTGAAAGTGCGTGTTGTTAAAATCGGACTGTAAATGGAATACATTATCCGGTCTCCATACAGGCCACGACATGCTCAAAACATGTCAACTGCATGTCAACACTGTTAAAAAAGAAAAAAAATCGAATGTCTTGGTTGATTTGGACATATTGATCATATCCCCATTATGATGCAGGTAATAACGTAACCACACATGGTTAGACTTAAAATCAGACACGATCTTTTGTTTGGAAGGTTAGAACGTTTAAAATGGACTTGTTTCACTAGGGGGAAGCGTGTAGCCTAACAGGAAATAGCATCAATCCCTTAAGCATAAAGAGGACATCTCATCCCCGAACATTACACACCGAACTATTTTTAAGGCCTGCTGTATAATATCATCCAGCTTCAAAGTAAACACGCAAACTCATGTAACCTTGACATAAGGAAAACAACATGCCTTTTTTTCTTCTTTTCGATCGACCCTAACAGAAATATCTCCCATGATCTAGTCCAAACCTGCGGACCACGTAGGCCTTTCTTACATGAAAGCACATTATCGCACATTATATAGGAAGACGACGAACGAATACTATATCAGTTTCACTACAGGCCCCGTCTGTAAATGAGTGCTATTATGAAATTACCTCGAATTGGTCAGCCTTTTAGATAGAATTCTTGTGGACGTTTGCAGTAATTTCCCTCTATCCTGACAGGCCGGCTCACTATAAACAGGTATCTCAGGCTACCCTGTTCAAGCGGCATTATAAGGAGTCTAACCACTCAGTCATTATTATGGAGATGTTCTTAATTCTCAGCCATGTCGATTGTACTGTGCTTTGCTGTGTCATTGACCGTATTAATATTGAATAATTGGTCAGTGTTGTGTTATGCACTTTTGATGTCATTTCACGAAGCATTTTAACAATGGACAATAATGAGAATGATGGCCTATTGGTATGAAACAAATGGCCTAAATATAAACGTAATTAATGAAAAAGGCTAATTTATTAACACATAGGTCTAGGTAAAATTGTCCACACAGGTTAGGGTATTTGAGTGATATTTATTTATTACTGGCTATTCATATGTATCTGTGTCATGACACATTTAGCTGTTTGATCATAAGATAAAAAAAAGAGAATGAACCAACAGTGAAGTCACAAACTTGGCATACCATGTTTGATTAACAGTAGATAGTGAGTACACTGCAGAGACCAAATCACAAAGTATAACTTAGACAAAACATTCATATTTACATACTATTAGAAATACAACATCGTTCAACACCTATCTTTGCTTTCATCCCAATTAAAGCAGTATATGTTTATTATTTCAAAAATTGCAGCTTTTTAAAAAATCCTCCTCAGGAATTAAATCCCCAACTAAGAACAAACCACGGTTGAATACAAATCAATATAAAGCATAGTGTAATATAAGGACATCACGTAACAACACTGTCACAAACACTTAGGGAAAAGAAGAGATTAATATATGTAGATGTCTTTTGTTCCATTCAAATGTGGCTTGCTTGTGACTTGCAGAAGCTCAGGATGAGAGTCGCATGAAGCTTAGGTTGCAGGTATGAGTGCGTGGAGATAGCACAGTGCATTAAAGCATACTGTGGCTTGGATAAACAAAAGGAGTACGGCATAAACGGCATCTCATTTCAGTCAACCGAAAGTAATTACTTACCATCATCATGTTCAGAAAAAGTGAATTATCCATTCGACAAGGCTACCATCATGCACATTTGTACAGCAATATAACATATATGTTGAGATAATAGAGCATGGTTATGTTCTTTGGATAAGGATGGACAAAAGGATCGTAATGATATTACAACGAGGCATACATAGTGTTAGTGTAGGTATCAAAAAGCAGTCCCCTCTCAGACTCCCCGCCTTAGATTTTGGATGTACAAGCGTCTCAAAGACACTCTCAGCACCAGAACTTTGGACATGCACTCCCACTTATCCTCTCCTCCTCCCTCTCTGTCTCTCCATCCTTCCCTCATTTTGAATAAATAGAAAAAATTTCAAGACTCGACTCACACTTGTTATCAAACACTTATAAGACTTGACACAGACTCATCATTCAGAGGCTCGACACTTGACTAGGACTCGAATTCAGGGACTTCAAACTCGACCCAGACTCAAGCTCAAAGACCTGTGCACATCTCTGATCGTTATTGTCTTTGTCTTTGATGCCCGCCTCGCTCATCACTCTCTTCTGCATCATGGCGTAGGGGAACGGGGCTCCATTGCTCGTACCATATTCTAGTTTATTGAGCCGGGCTAGAGTCTTTATGCTCCCGGGAGGGCGGCCAGGGCTGACCTTGTAGCCTGCGGCTTTGGTGGTGCCAAGCGGCCTCCCCGGGCTGGTCTTGAAGCCGGCCGCCCTGGTTGTACCAGGCGGTCGCCCCGTGCTCGTTCGGTAGCCTGCGGACTTGGTGGTGCCCGAGGGCCTCCCCCTCCGTCCAGACTTGCCTAGGCCCTTCTTCTTCTTGGAACTCTCCGGGGCCTCGGTGCTCCTCATCCTCACGGACTGCGGGTGGAAGTCGTTGGGGTTGTCTTGCATCTGGCATGGCATGGGCTTAAGCATGCTTTGCGGCAGAGGGGGCAGGCTCCCGAGGGGCAGCTGCAGGGCGGACGAGGGCGGCGGGACAGAGGGGTAGAACTGTTTGCTTTGCGAGTTGCACAGTTCGAAGTGGCTGGCAGAGTGCTGGCCCTCCTCAGACAGGCTGCCCAGACCATAGTCATTGTTGTTGTTGGCAACTTGGTGCATCATTTTCTGCAAAAGTACAAGTAAAGTAGAACTGAATTAGGATAACGGCAACATTGCTAATATTTACAACTGCCTAGTAAAATCAGCATGTGAAATAACAGCTTGTTCATTGTGACAGTGTACAAGGGACTTTTCTTGGGCACCTTATGCATGCTAGTATTCTGACATCACTTCCCCCTTTCGACAGAACGCATTAAATTTACATAACACTCCGCCAAATGTAACCAGTGAACAAATGCTTTTAATTTTCCAGTTTCCTTACTAGCGTGTCATGCCATGGTATTTAATGCCACTGTAGAAATGCACTGGCGAAACGACATCTGGCTCTATGAAGTTAATGGCTGCTGATGCCGTTGGAATCATGTTCGAACGGCAAACTATGAACAGTTTTTGAACGTTCCCATATTTGTCAGTATCCCCAAATCTCTGCATTTGTATTTTGAGAAAGAAGAGCGCTACTTTCAGCCGAGCTAAAGATAGAAAGGCGTGTAGGCTATTGCTTAATGCCAATGCATAATCTCGGTCAGTGGGAATGTTTTGTTTCACCATGATGCACACGGCCAAAAATACATCAAAACT
Organism: Sprattus sprattus; assembly: GCF_963457725.1. Taxonomy (NCBI): domain Eukaryota; kingdom Metazoa; phylum Chordata; class Actinopteri; order Clupeiformes; family Clupeidae; genus Sprattus; species Sprattus sprattus. The sequence goes on along the minus strand of NC_137925.1, from coordinate 22,038,374 downwards.
GCTTGTCCAAACTAGGAACATATTATTTAACATACAAAACATCCTAATATTACGCATGCAATAGTGCATTTGTTTACATATAATTGCAAAAAAGACATTATGTTACTTTACCTCAACGGTACGCGGATAGGATCATGGAATGCAACGGGTTAAATATGAAACAGATATATCTTCCATCCTTGAAACCAAAGCATATTCTTATTTACACCAGCATTACGCCATCCTGATACCTTCAAACCGCTATCCGTCAACCGATTGCTCTTCGTATGGTTCGTATTGTGGATATTTTTGTCCTGTAGCAGTGAGGTTTAAATCTGAGGGGCAGCCATTTTCGTAAAAAAAAATGTAATATTGTACGATGGGTTCGCGCGCATGCGCCAGCTTCTACAAGGAAATTCGTCTGTTCTTGATTAGGTGCCCAGCGAAAACGTAATAGGCTTCTGTGGACAATAAAAAGCCATGTATTGCCATTCAGACAAAGGCACTACAGATCATTTGATACTCTTGAGGCTAGGTAATAAGCGAACTATTCGATTGCACCTTAGAGTAAATTACGTAGGATGCGTTATCTCCTCAATTATTTAGGAGCTTATATAAATGTAATCTATAGCTTTATATATATTTAATGTTCCCCAAATATGAGGTTACATTACATCAATGTAGTTATCAGTTGTAAATGTGTGATTTTGTCATCAATGTATGCTGTAATACTACCATGTTTTAAATAAAAAAAGAAAACCCCTCCAATGTTGTCATAAAAGTCCAGAGAAATTCAGCCCTTCTGCTAGTGTGTACTTCTAGCTAAAGATGAAAGGATAAGGCTTTTTCAAATATTTTTTTTCCATACCTTTATGGGTAACTATTTGTAAAATCCTGGGGTTTGTCATTTGTTCATCCTATTTGTGTGTACTTCAAGCTACACATTTTGTAGGTAGGCATGAGGCTAATTAAAAAAAAAAGAACTTTTTTTTTTTGTCTATCAAGAAGCACTATGAATTATCTGTTAATGTACAGCCCCATTATATAGCAGCGTGGCAATAAACATGTATAACGCTTGCAGTCGTCTCATTTTCCCATACGCTTGCTTAAGTCTAAAACATTTAAGAATTAACATTCGAGGAGCAAAGATGAGACGTCGTTGTGTGGTGAGAACTGATAGAAAATCGTAAACAACAACAATCGCCGGTGGGGAGAAGCCATTTTTCCATTCCATTGGAAGCCTGCTTTATTTATTGTAGGTTACAAAAAATAAAGAAAATGGCGGCGATTGTTGTTGTTATCGATTTTCTATCAGTTCTCACCACACAACGACGTCTCATCTTTGCTGCTTGAATGTCGGTATGTAATGGTATGGAGTTATTGAAACTTACTACGTGTAAAAAAGACTAGAAATTGAATGTTTATTTTTAAGCCTCGAAAGTTGCACTGGGTGCATTTAAAGTTGACTGACACCACCAATCTGTATAGTATTAGTATAACTTTAACAAGAAACATCTTTCAGTAATGTTTAGTCAGCAAAATATCAGTCCCATATTCAATACCGCCAACAATCTGGCATTGATGAAGGTTGATGCGGCCATGTAGGCGTGCCTATTAGTCAATGAAAAGCTGGTTCTGCACCTTGGCCTCCATCTTGATAGTCTCTCCTTCCTGCAGAACCCCATCCAGAGCCACCTTCAGCTCATAGAGATAGTTTTCGTCAGCACCTGAATGAAGCCCAAGAGGAATCACAGATATATCTCAGTCAGTGCATTTCTGTAGAACAAACATAATACTTTCATTTTTAGCTTTTTTCTAGGTACTCAAGGACACTTTACAAAGGGTGAAGACAAACAAAACAAGACAAAAAAAAAGAAAGACAGAGGAACAAAACATGCCAATGTGGCCAATGGAACAAGAACAGTAAACCCTACAGCCCTACAAAGCCTTTAAGCAAATGTGTTCAAAAGGAATCTAGTTCACTTCAAATATATACACTCGGCAGTATGTGTGTATACCTAAGAATGAAGAACTTCATCAGATCAGATCAGATCATCCATATCATCCCTCTGTTGCGTCAGGTTTATGGATCCATCTCAATGCACCCGACTGTAGAGAAAACCCCACAAGGACTTTTCTCTTACGTGACAAAAGTTGTAAATGCAAGTGTACAAACATTGCAAAATAATGACTTCCTGATGCTTTGTGTTTATGTGCTTGATTGATAATGCAGATAAAGGTCAGATATGCTAATATCTGTTAAACATGCTAATAGAAAACAGCACATCATGACAAATTATCACTCAACAAAATCTGCAGACATATGCATTTACATTTCACAGCTAGTTGCAATACAAAAGCCTCACATACCAATCCTCCACCTTATGCAGATCATTTATTGCAGAGTTGAATTTTGTGTGTCTCTAATTATACATCTGTGTGTGCATATGAATATCCACAGCAGCCAACCCATACCTGAGCTGAGTGTTGACAGAACATGTGATGGTGAGCGCACATCATTTTCCCAAAGGCAGCAATGACATCAAGGTTCATTGTGAGGTGGCCATTCTCTGCCGGGACACCTGGAGGGAGACACGGCCCTATTGCATATTTAAAACTCAAACGTAAAACTCTAGCAGTGGGTGCTGTGACGCGTCCTCCACTAAATCATTGAAGACCTTTCATCCTTCCACACATTTGTTCATGGATGTTGAAATAATGGTTGAAGATTTTAACATTCCATTCAGGAAGGTAGCTCCTGAGTTTTAGACCAGAACTCCACAATGCTTATTTAAAGGACAAATCAATCTAGGACGGAGATCCAAGTTTTAGGTCATGAAAGGTTTTGTGAACATTAGCTCACTTGTTGATAGACTGGAGATAGCTTTTCTTTAGTTCGGGCATCACACATAGGTTTATCACAATGCTTGACAACTTGGGTTGCTTGATAAGATTCTACAAATAGACCAACCAGGAATGTTGATGTCAGTGACTGGTTGACTGGTCAGTGTATTCATTCTGATCCATGAAGCCAAGTAAATGAAAACTAATAATTTTAAGTGCAGGAAGTGGACACACTCACAGCCTGACGCCCCAGCTCCTGTTCAACTTTATCCAGGCTTTTCCGCTTGCTGGCGGCTGAGAACAAGGCTGTGGCATATCATCCTTCAACTCCATAGACTTGAGTGGGGAGGGGGGGGCTGCAGCAACCAATCAAAACCCACAGCTCAGAAACAACTTACGTTCATTTTACAACGTACATGTAGGCTACTATGCAACAATTTAGGCACGTAAGCATCCACACATCAAGTTGGATGGCTACAAGGTCTATCTTCGAGCACTGCGAGATTAAAAGTTCTTGCCAAACAGGTCATAATAAACATAATAAACTTCAGCATTTCAATTATAATCATGAGGGCAAAGAAGTGAAATGCAACAAGCACAATGTTGACACTAAGGCTTAACGTTACTGCCAGTGCCTGCGATATTGCAGTGGCAACGCCTCTCTCCGAACTATCTTTTTTTTTTAAACACACACATACACAAGCAACGAAAGTCATCGTCTGTCTTACCTGCACTGCAATTTTAGTTGAATTGATCAAAGGTTTGGCGGACACATGCGTCTACGGGTAAACAGCTGTGCTAATGTCAACTCCACTTAAGAAGACTTCACTAACTTCTTCCTTTCCTATTTTACACGTGAATAGCTAGTCAACATCGTAGGTGCATACCGCCACCTACTGTACGAAAACTCACTTTTTTTATCTGTAGAATTTTTGACCTTAACCCTAACCCTACCCCTTTTTGAAGATGAGAACTGAAATGTGACATCCGCTCAGATATTTTGCCAAGACGCTCTGAATAGAGCACAGAGGCATTGACCTGTCTCTTGAACTTGGCTGATCTGCATCTGTGACACATTCACCCATGCAGTTGTCTGATGACCTGATTCAAGGCTTTGCCAAACAACAAACCTGTCTGAGGAACTCTTTGTAGACTTGTGACTTTGTGTCAACATATCATATAACATCCTATTGGGGCACAAAGGTTTCCATGTTTTCTGAACTATTTTTAAGTTTCGAGGGGTGGCTTTCTGTTGTACACACAAAAAAAACTGACCTGAGAAATCTAGAATTCCTCATGAGAATACATGTGCCCCTAAGGGCTGGTTAATTAGCACAGCAACTGTGAACTGAAATTAAATGAACACACAAGGAAACATAATTGGGATATTTAACCTAATATTTCCATGTCTATTACTATGTAACATTTATATTTTATTCCAAAGGCTATACATTTCGCAAAGCTGGATAAAATCTGATTACTTTCTTGACTATGTTGATATGTTACACTACTAACCTAAATCCAACGCAGAACGTCCAGACCACAACAAAAAGATGAAGTTGTGAGTGGAGTGCCAAGCTTAGCCCTTCACCAAGAACCAATGACTTTAACAGAGCTACGGAAGGTTTCTGTGAATTGGAAGGACAACAAGAGGAATATGTCTTGGTGAGTCCTACAGCAAGCATAGATGAGGAACTCAGAGGCACATGGGTTTATGGGAACCCCATCACCCCCCATAAATGAAAATGTGTAATCCTGTGTCATTAAAAAATTTAATAGCAGCTCTACCAACCTTTTCCTATTTCAGTGCCCTTGCCAGTGAATATATCTCTTCTATCATATTTTTTTCCTGCAGTCCTCATAATTTTCTGCAAAGGAAAAAAAAAAACCTTAGCGCAAACACCAGACCGTAATCAATAAAAATCCTAAACCTTTTGAAAATACTCTGTGTAATCTGTCTTTGAAGTGCACAGGGGAAGCATTGCGTTATCACAAATGCAGGACAATATTAGTTTACATGTAACCCATCAACCCATGATGTTGGATCCTGTAATCTGAAGGCAGCACCTTGACAAGAAAAATACAAATGGACTGTATATTCTCCGGAGTTGCATCAAATACGTGCTTAATTTTGTGCGCTAGGTGGCACCAAAATGGCGTTTCTGGACAGTGATGCAGAACAGATGACGTCAATCTCCCTGATCACACATTCCACTCGGCTAGCTACTGTACATAGCCGGGTCGGGTTTTGGCGTGCAAGGAAACGAACCTGGGTTGAGCCCTAGTACGTTTCAGCCAATTCCAAATCAGTATTGTACATTCGTTCTCTCGGCTATTTGAGTTAACACCGTGTTTTTGGCAGATTAAACAAATGACGCTTCATTTTATTAGGACTAATTCGGAGGAATTCATTCTCGCGTAATGATTAGCCTACTAGCAAACGCATGACGTGAGGTAATTTAGACTACTTGTCATTTCAATAATTTACTAAGATCGTTGTCGTTTGTGTTAACTGCAACCTACAGTTCTACTTATCATCATGGACGAGAAGACATTCACGAAAGAAGTGGATCAATGGATTGAACAACTGAACGAGTGCAAGCAGCTGTCAGAAAACCAAGTCAAAATATTATGTGAAAAGGTAAGGATTTAAGCATTTTCTGATGGTGTGAATACATATTGATGATCGTTATTCTAGTTTAACCCGTTTCTCGCTTCTGTCGTCAACCTTATTTCCAGGGGCTTGTAGGATATCCGAAGATGGCGGTGACCGACTGTTATTATTATTGGCTGTCAGCACCGCCATGAATGTAGCCATTGGTTGTTGACTGAGAAGTTCGGCCAGCAACCGCAGCTCACTAGCATAACCTTATCCAGTTTTACGAACCCCGAGCCTTTTGATACATTGTTAATAACCTAATAACTTACATTCTTGAAACAATGTAACGTTTGCTTGTTTAGTTCAACAGTCAGTTCTGCTGAATGCGCAGCTCGTCCGACTGGTGCTGATGGTCGCATATTTAATAAATTGTCTAGACTATTTTGGTGACGCGACAGTCAGAAAGAGGTCAGAGACTTTTCAGGTCTTTATCTAAGATTAGGATGGACCGTATTGTAGACCAGGGAAAATATGATAACCCAGCAACAAAAATAAGTACACATACAGAGTCAGTGCGACCCTACTGGACTGCAGCCGAAAGCATATTTTGCATCCTTGTGAAATATGCCTATGGGCCTCACCAGGCATAGAATCTACAAAACTATTTTGTGGATCAGTATGATTAATTGCTAATATTTAAACTATGCCATTTGGCATTTGGGCTATACTGTCATTCTCAGTTCTATTTAATTAATTATCGTTTTCTTTTAAATTAAGTAGTATCTCAACGAACCAGTGAAACGTGCAGAAACTCAGTGTCCTGTGGACACATTGATGTGAGGTGTCCCCACTGGCACGTCTCCCTGGGCATCAGCAGTTCCGATGGGGCACTGTTTGTAACAAGTGTGTATTAATGAGCTGACCCCGTAACCCACTAATGCGGCCTCGTCAAATTCTTACTCCGGATATTTTCACCCCTCCCATCCACTACAGGCTAAGGAGATTTTAACGAAGGAGTCCAATGTGCAGGAGGTGAGATGCCCCGTCACGGTATGTGGCGATGTCCACGGCCAGTTCCACGACCTCATGGAGCTGTTCAAGATCGGAGGGAAGTCCCCCGACACCAACTACCTGTTCATGGGCGACTATGTGGACAGAGGCTATTACTCTGTGGAAACAGTCACGCTCCTGGTGTCTCTCAAGGTGAAACTTGGCTGTCTCACACAGTATGCGGTTTACAAGTGATTTTGTTCCCCGTTAATCCTTTGTGGGCCTCCGCAGGGATCACACATATGCTGTTGCACATTCTGTAGCTCTCTGACCTGGAGGCGGTATTACTGTAAAGTTCTCCACCTAAATTAGGTCAACCTAGGTCTGGTTTTCTTGCATTTTTGCGGGGGTGAAGGTTCCTCACAGTTGGCCCTAACTGAACTTGCACTGTTTCAGCTGTGACATGAGATATGTTTTGGTGTTTTTTTTTTTTTACCTGCTTCACCTGGGGGTGAATGGGAGGTGGGGTGATATTTGAATAATCCCAGATTAACATTCCTTGGGAGTTAACAGTCTGCCTTTTTATGATCATTGTTGCCCGGTATACATCCTAACCTTTACAGGCTCCATTGCCTGCTATGAGTTGAATGAAAAGTATTCTGTTTGACTGTGTCTCAGTACTCTTGGGCTCAATATTTGTGTTAAAAAAAAAAAAACATGGTTCCAGATGTTTCCAGCGCAAGCTTGGAAATGTGGCCCTGGTCTATTTTTAGGGCGCAGGCTTCGTAAAACATAACCAAAGCGAACACAGAGACTTCAGTGCAGGCCCAGAACTCTGTGGCATGAGAAGAGGGAGTCAGAGAGATTCTTTCCACACAAGGTCTTTTGCACATGCCAGATCGGCGCTTTGATCAGTGGCGCCGTTTTAGTGGTTTTGACTTGTTGCTATAGTGACCAAAATATCTGAAACAATAGGTGGCATCTGTGGAGAACCACTTCCAAATCTCAAATTCATGTTGTCAATCTTAATCTGAGTGAAATTTATGAAGTTGCATGACCACTCTTTTTTGTCTTTAAGATTTCACTTTATTAATTCTTAGTTATTACATTTTTTTTTTTTTTCAGGTTCGCTACCCTGAGAGAATCACCATCCTTCGGGGGAACCACGAGAGCAGACAGATCACACAGGTGTATGGCTTCTATGACGAGTGCTTGAGAAAGTACGGAAATGCAAATGTTTGGAAATACTTCACAGACCTGTTTGATTACCTGCCTCTCACCGCGTTAGTTGACACACAGGTGAGCTTCAGACTAAACTGGCATCGACCGTTTGACCGTTTTATGAGCCCCACTTTCTGTGGTATGAAGCAACGAAAGGAGCACCGTCTTAGTCCTATATTTGTACTTTAATTGTTATTGTCTGAAGTGTAATGACCCGTAGAATGTTTATGTCAATGGTATTTGTCATATACTGTTTGTGTAGTGATCCATAGTGAGAAGTGTTCATGAGGGTTCAGTATTTACTTGCTTCTTACATATGCCACTAAACCAGGCCTGTACTATGTTTAATTATTCTCAGCAGTGTTTCACGTGTTGCTTGCACAAATAAAGTTCAATTGGACCTAGAATCATGCAGAATTCAAATGTCTTTTGTTAATACAATGAAGTTCAAGATGCAACCTGTGGAGGGTGGGGGATTCAAATATGCTTGTAGCATTCTTAAAAGTTTGGGAACGCTGGCTGGGTTGCTTGTAAAATGAAAATCCAGGAATGAATCAAGCCTTAGGGTCAAACCCTAACCACACTGTCTCTCAGTCTTTTCTTTTTCTGTTATGTTGGTGTAGATCTTCTGCCTCCATGGAGGTCTGTCTCCCTCTATTGACACGCTGGACCATATCAGAGCTCTTGACCGCATTCAGGAGGTCCCTCATGAGGTAACGTATGCCCTTAGCCATGGGACATAAAACACTGTGTGGGTTTTACTCATGTATTGATTGCATGTCCTTCAAACCAGTTCACAGCGTGAAGGTCAAGCTCCTCAGGAAACAGTAGTTCATGTTTCTGCTCTGCTAAGAGAATATGTAGGGCATTGCTTTGTGGACTGAATGAGGATGATGATTGAGTGGGCTGCCACCATGCTTAGTTTTTAAAGAAGATGGAGAAATTAAAGAACCCTGCTTCCATATTAGAGACTCCTTAATGTTGTTTGGTTTCTGGTGGAAAATGTTTGGTCTTAACCGGAGAAAGCCCACTAGTGTGTAATGGGTGGGCTCATATGACTTTGATGTTCTACCCTCTCGCTCAAAAATGGCGAGTAATCAATAAATCGAGATGGTTGGCATATAGATATAATTTCACATAAAGTGGACTGTACACTTTCTCTTTTTCAAACTCAACTAGTTTGGGCCCCTGAGCGTCTCCTCCATCTTGACAACCCTGTTTTGTTGCTATAGGGTCCCATGTGCGACTTGCTGTGGTCAGACCCCGATGACCGCGGAGGTTGGGGTATTTCACCCCGTGGTGCCGGATACACATTTGGGCAGGACATTTCAGAGACCTTCAACCATGCCAATTGCCTGACTCTGGTCTCAAGGGCTCACCAGCTGGTGATGGAGGTGAGCGGCTGAGTTGAACCAGTGGGAGGGAGATGAGCCAAAAATAAAGAAATGCTCATGTGCACCCGGATCAGTTTTACAGCGTTATTGTTCAAATAATCTCTTGTCTCTTTCTTTCTCTATCTCTGTCTCTGTCTCTCTGTCTTTCTCTCTCTCCCTCTCTCCCCCTCTTTCTTTCCCTCCTCTAGGGCTATAACTGGTGCCATGAACGAAACGTGGTGACTATTTTCAGTGCGCCTAATTATTGTTACCGCTGTGGTAATCAGGCAGCTATCATGGAACTGGATGACACGCTTAAGTATTCCTTGTAAGTCCAGCCTCTCCTCCCCAGCATGTTTTGTCAGTCAGAACAGTCAGAACAAAACACAGTTTTTACAAATTTAGCAGTTCAGTGATACATTTGAATTGTTATTCTATTCAGTTGTCATTTAATTTCATACTTGAATACAGATAGAGCTGTTTGATGTATTTTTAATTGTTGTTATTTTTGTTTACTCTCTCAGCCTGCAGTTTGATCCTGCTCCTCGGAGAGGGGAGCCCCACGTTACCCGCCGCACCCCTGACTACTTCCTGTAAAGATCCTGAGAACCGAAAAAGTATTCGCCATTGATGCAGTTCACCCTAAATCACATTAGGACAAGGCCAACGACATCAATATTCAATAAATATTTCCATGGACCAAAGTGTGTGCCATGTTCATTAAACATCTGCAAAAGAAGCCACCACGCAAGTCGATCACAAAAGTTAACAATATTGCCCTCTGCATGATCGGATAATCGTATTTTATTCCAAAATCGCTTTCGTTACGTCAAGACAATGAAACATGGTGGTCCCTGCTGGTTAGGAAGATGTTTTTAATTTTGTGATTTTTACTGTCAGGGCGTAAGGTGTTGGGGTGGCCTCTATGAATTCATATTCAAATACCCTTAGATAAATGCTTCAGTCTGAATACTGTTGGGATGTTGTGCTGAATAGAAACTACTTTGCCATGTAAGTTAGTGGCAGCTCCTCTGCATGGCTTTTCGAAGATTTTTACAATAACAGAGGGATTTCTGTGAAGGGAGGGGACACTGAGACTGGGTTACATGCTTTTTTCCCTTTTTTCCGCACTTGTTTCGCACCTGTCGGTTTAATTTTGATGACTGTATGATGTTTTGTAGAGCAGGATTATCATAAATATTATTTTATATTTAACACCGGCTTAAAGTTGCTGCAGCTTTCTTTTTCTCTGTCACGGCTTCTATTCCATTCAGCTGTATAGGTATTCCAAGACGAGGTCTAAATTATTTGTTTATTTCTTTGTTAAAGCCTGTTTGGGAGACTTCAGCACTTAAATAAAGACTGGGGTTACTCCACATGAAATGTTGTGTGTGCGTGTTTCATGTTGAACAGTTTACTGCCAGAACAGAAGTTCCAGAGACACATTGAATTTCACAGGTATAGCCTGGAGGGCTGTGTGATTATACATAGCATAATAATAAGTAGAGGTAGCAGAGACTCATAAACCAATATTCAAACAAAGTATAAACTACTGCTACACACATGCTTTCCCAGAGCTGAAATTAAGGGACATTATTATAAACAAAAATATATATTTTATCAGTTCTGGTTATCGAATAGAAGCCATCCTTGTAAAAGGTGCATGCCTAATGAGGAGATCAAGATGGTTCACACAATAGTGCCTGAATCTGAATCATCCCAATGTAATAACTTCGCAGTGCATGGAGGATAATTCATGAGCGTAATTGTGTATTAAAGTGTGATCAAGTAGTAACCAGCTTTGTCAGATTGATATAAAAGCTTGCTTTTGTGCATTTCAGGTTACATACGTATACATTGAGGATTTTCCGATTTAAAAAAAAAAACTTAAGTATGTACAGTATATCTCTGTGCAAATCTTTTGGACGTAAAAATGGATGTTGTAAGCACACAACCACAAATCAGATAAAGTTGGGATGGTATGTTAAATTAAAACTGAAAGCAGTGATTTGTAAATTATCTTTGATCTGTATTACATTGAAAGCAATACAACAGCACATTATTTGATGTTTTACCTCACGCATTTTATTGTCTTTTTTTCAAAGTAAACACTTCAATTTCGTTTCTTGCAACATATTTCAAAAAAAGTTGGGACAGTAAAGCATTTATCACTTTGTAATGTTGCCATTCCTTTTCACAACACTTTCAAAATGTGCCACACATACTAAGTTGGGGACAAGTCAGGACTGCAGGCAGGCCAGTCCACCACCCACACATCCTTCTTCCTCAGCCATGCCTTTGAAATGTGTGCAGAATGTGGTTTTGCATTGTCTTGTTGAAATATGCATGGGCTTCCCTGGAAAGAATGTCATCTTGAATGCAGGATACGTATGTTGCTCCAAAATCTCTATGTACTTTTTGGCATTAAAGGTGCCAACACAGAGTGTAAGTTAACTTTGCCAAGGGCACTGACACAACCCCATACAATGACAGACCCTGGCTTTTGGACTTGTTGCTGGTAACAGTCTGAATGGTCCTTTTCCTCTTTGGTCCGGGACAAACAGCGTCCATTTATTCCAAAAAAGAAAAATGCTGATTCGTCTGAACACAATACACATTTGCACTGTGTGACGGTCCATCCCAGATTCCTCCGAGCCCGGAGAAGTCGATGGTGCTTCTGGACACGGTTTCTTTGAGAAACATTGTTTTTGAACATTTCAATTATTTGCTCACACATTTGTGGCGATCCTCTGTGCTCCTAAAGGACTAGGTCTGGATACTGCTTTTGTACCTCATTACTACCCTTTACTACCCTAAGTTTACCAGACAAAACATGAAATATCTTGTGTTGATACTGTCTTCAATGAAATACAAGTCAAGGTCAATTTATAAATCACTGCCTTCTTTTTTTATTAGCATTTTCCATATCTTTCCAACTTTTTCTGATTTGGGGTTGTAGTTGCTTCTTAGATGGGCCACTAGACCAGGCCTGTATTCATGTCGAATTATTCTCAGCAGTGTTTCACTTGTTGCTTGCACAAATTATGTTTAATTGGACATAGAATCGTGCAGAATTCAAATGTCTTTTGTTAATATAATGCAATATGCAGTCTATTTGGGGTGGGGGATTTAGGTATGCTTATAGTCCTGTAACCAAAATTGAACCACAACACATCTTGTCACTCAAGTGTCGCCGACTGTGTCCACTAGATGGAGCTCAGTGATAGAACCATTATCAGTGAACACGTCACTACTGCAGTGGCTGCGTGTTAAAGTAGGACCTTTATGACACCTTTGGCGCTCCTATCAAGGTAGCAGATTAATAAGGACCTTGTCATAAACTGTATCTGACATATTTCCAGACTGTAGATAAGGGTATCTGCAACTTGCCCTCAAAACTGCCCTTGAACATTGCCCCCATTGCAACTCTTCTTGAGCATGAAAGTGATCCTTGAATCTCTGAGTTACTATCCAGTTAAATCTTAAACACTGTGGCCATTGAGTTAATCAACAATGTCTATGTATTTTTTGTGATAGCATACCTCGCATATTATCTAAAAACATAGTTCTTAATGCATCTCATATTCATTCTGTTTTCAAAGAAAAGGCACAGTCATCCCCAGCAGCCTGCTCGAACGAATGTGCAAAATCACTTGATTTATTCACAGTAAGATGAATAAGTCATTGGTGTGGGTTGCATAAAACATAACATATTATAAACATACATATGTGTATCTGCCATTTTCTCCTTTTCCAACCCTGTGTGTCTAAACAGAATGGGGAACTGTTGTAACTATTGACCCCTAGTCTAGACGCCATTGTGGTATGAACACTGTGGAGTCAAGCAGTATGACTTCCTCAAAAGCAATGCTGAGCATGCAAGCACCTAGTTAAAAAAAAAATAAAGACATGTCGTTATGCAGACTATGAAAATGAACTAACCTAAATTCAACTCCAAACAAGGCATCAGCCTTAAGTCTTAAGGACAAAACTAAACAGTGGTACAAAGACTGTCTGGACAGTAATTAAGTCATATCCTGCAAAATGAAGTCCACAATAGTATATTCTGATAAAGAAATTATTTGATTAAGTGTGAGTAGTTATCAGTAGTCCCTGAGCAGTCGCCTCTCAGAAAAGTGGTGTGAAATGCACCAACAACAGGGGAGTCGATGCCACATGATAACAAAATAAAAGTCCCCATTGTGGATCCAGTTATTTCTAGTTCTTCGAGACAATAAAATAAAAAAACTCAAATTACAGCTATTTATAGGATGGTATTCTTCCAACAGTGCCAATTGTACTATTTTATATCAGGTATTGTGCGACAAATGATACGCATAGTAACATTGGACAGGAAGTAACCATATTGAACCTATTAACGCTTGCTTCACCTATCACTCATAAGTAGCCTACCAATAAGCTCCCTTGAGCGATAGGCTACAGGGATCACTTGTGGGCTCCCGTGATTGTGATAGACAAGGATTTTTAACAACGTAAGTAGCTAGATTTGTCTTCATATTTTTCTAAAAATGTATTTGTTCTCTCGACTATTTTAATTAGCTTACTCGTTCTAAAGCAAACGCCAGACTGTTGGCTGTCATCAAGTAGATTGAGGATGTGGCAGGCAGCGGTTGAAATAGAATTTGCACAGCTGGAGTGTGTCAGATGGTTCAGCTAACAGGCTGTTAATAGGCTACGTGTTTGCAGTTAATAACATCTGGATGAGGCACCATCGCAGGGTGTAATCCCATTGATGCTTTTGGTTTTGTGCAGCAACAGCGCTGAACATATCAAACGCTGGACTTCTAGCAAATGGAGGGTTCCTCCATTTGCTCAGTGGATATGACGAAATGCTCAGAAATTGTATTTGAACGAAAAAATCATCAGTGTACTATGCGGATACGTTGTTGCATCATTTGCTTCATTGTTCTGTCAGTTCTAATTCTCGTGAGGCTGCTGTTGATCTTGTTCTGTCAAGAAACGCGCCTAACTCTAAACCTGATGGATTAACGTTCTACGATTGAACTCACCTCTGGGTTAATATGTAGCTACAAACTCACAGGATTGGTTAAGAAATGGGCTGGGAATAGGGGTAAACATTATCAGGGTTCAACTCCGTTTGAAGTTCATTCTAACGATGGCAAAGGGTCTGGTTATGTTTAATAGTAGGTTAGACCTACGTTAAATGCGTTATTTTATCCTACGTTGCATGACTGAACAATCTTACTACAGCATGTTAATAATGCAGCAACCTATACAGTGATTGGAAATCGTGTTGGTTGTTTGAACGTGTTTGTGGGGTTTTTGTTCTTCATCTCACGGAAAATAAATTGTTCATAGTGATGCTTCGCAAGGCATACGCGCTAACGAAAGTTGTCTCGTGAGAAACCCATGGACATTAATTACATTTAAAGAGACAGCAGCTCCCCTCTCACCATTCAGTTGTCTGGACTGGAATGCTCGTTTTGTTGTCGCTCGTGCAGCCATGTTTGGTGCCATTTCAGGCTAAATTGCATCATGTTGCAGACTCGAAAGCAATTTTTGTCGTTAATATAACCTCTCCAAGGCATATAACCTGCGTATTCAAAAGGCTTTATGCCACCACATGCATGATAAGCAAATACATGTTTAAATGGCTTTATTGAAAGCTCTATTAGATTGCTGCTTAAGTAGACTTCTTGCCTGAACTGTCTGAAATCTGAATAGATTGTGTAGCCTTCTTTCTCTCTCTTTCTTTATTTTTTTTGACACATCGGGGGTTTTCTTCTCTACCCGGGTCTAGCCTTTATCTCAAAGTCAAACCGATTATCGTCACTGAAGAAATCGTATTGAGATACCCTTTGCGGACCAAGCTATTGAATATATGGGTTTATGCAAAACACTGCAAATAGGCCTACTCATTAGGGGGGATCCTATGTGGGTATAGCCTTGTTGCATCACAGTGTCGCAGAACCAGAATAACCTACTAACTGTGTATTGGCTAGAAAGACTACGTGTTGTGAGGAGGCAAAGAAGGCATGTTGACCCAAGCCGTTTGGGGGTGATCTGAATATTCGGCAGCGGTTATGTGCACTCCAGAAAGCCCTTTGGCTTGTCTGCGGTTTCCATAGCAACTTTATGCTGACTCAGCAGAGGTGTGTGCTAATCTTTTAGTGGAATCCAACCCTGTGAGTTATACACAGGTCATCCGAAAGGTTTTAGGGGTTGACAAGAATGAAATGTCACTTCGACTTGGCCCTTGAGAGAGAGAGAGAGATTTTTGACTGACAAGTGCTCTTTAGACTCCACTGAGGGATAATGTGTAAAATGCAATATCCCATGAGACCCACACAAAACAGCATGTGCAACACTGTCCGATCCTTAAGGTAATGCAGACAAATATACAACAGTTTTTAAAACCCTTCAGTGCCAGAGACCCTGAGGCAGGCCCAACTGAACTAGGTCTTCTCGTCAAATTTAAGTAGTTATGCTGTGACAAAACATGCATGTAAATATGACTGTGACGATAATTATAATACACATTTTGGTTTGAAAAATGACCATGCCTTGTGGATGAATTAATGATGTGTTCTTCTGTTTTCTGTGTTATGACCTATAGTAACTGGCCATCACAATGTATATTCTACATGTCAGTAGAACATGTGCTTTCAGTTTTCATTTTAGTGTGTTGGTGGGCAGGCGTAACTGAAATAGCTTCAGTAAATTTGATTGTGAAACTTCAGAGAGAGACTTTATGATATGATGTGAAGTGTTATGACCTACACTAACTGGCCATCACAATTCATATTCTACATGTCTTATCGGGCTTTCAGTTTTCATTTTAGTGTGTGGGTGGGCATATGTGTCAGGGGTATAGACTAACTGCAATTTCCTGAGTTTATAGTCAACACTCTTGGCTTTACATTTACACATTACAATTCTACGTATGTTCCTTATACTATAACCGGACTGTTGGTGCTTGGAGTGGGAAGAGGGCTGTCATCTTACATTGCTGATTCTTTCTAGGTTTTACTCATCCAAACCTTTATCTTTGTTGCAATAGTGGTACAGGTGGAAGATAAGTCGTTTGGTAATCGGAAGGTTTCTAGTTCGATTCCCCACTTCTCGTTACCAAGTGTGTAACTGTCCTGGAGCAAGACACTGAACCCCTAAAACTGCTTCTAAAGTATAAATGCAATTTCCTTGTAAGTTGCTTTGGATAAAATCGTCTGCTAAATTACTAAATGTAAATGTAATGTCTTGCCCTCCATAGAGCAACATGGCAGCGGAGCTCTCCTCATCCATCAACATCAAGGAGCCGCGGTGGGACCAGAGCACCTTCATGGGGAGGGCCAAACACTTCTTCACCGTCACAGATCCCCGGAACATCCTTCTATCCAATGATCAACTGGAAAAAGCTCGCGTGATTATCCATAACTACAAGTAAATAATTAACCAGAACCGGAGCAAATCTTTTTTCCATTTACACTGTAGTTGAGCAGGAAGATGCACAAAATAACTGGAAATGTGTTGACCTAGATGTTTGTTTGTTTGTTTGTTTGTTTATTCATTCACTCCAGGCAAGGGATTGTCACTCCAGGTCTCACAGAGGATGAGCTTTGGAAAGCCAAGTACATTTTTGACTCTGCGTTTCACCCGGACACAGGAGAAAAGATGATTCTGATTGGTCGAATGTCCGCTCAGGTCCCAATGAACATGACCATCACCGGGTGCATGATGACATTCTACCAGTGAGCAAAATATGCTTAAAAGCACTCTTGCCTAGTACCTTTATTGTTTAATCGTACAGCAAGATGTTCATTATTTACACTGTAAGAGCAGAACATTGTCCTCAATCTCCATTGCCATGCTTATGCTGCATATACTGTATTAATAACCTTCAGCTAATCAGTGTAGTAGCTACACATGGACAGGGCCTTCATTAGTTACTATGCCTTCCAATTAGTCATGCATAAGCCACGCCATTCTGATTCTGATTCATTCCATCTTGATTTCCATTTAGAACAACTCCAGCTGTGGTGTTCTGGCAGTGGATCAATCAGTCCTTCAATGCAATAGTGAACTACACCAATAGGAGTGGAGATGCTCCCATTACGGTTAAGTAAGTGGACATTAATTCTTGCAATGGTGTATTTCAGTCTCATGTCCGGTCTGAAACATACATAAACTAATCCTTAACCTCTCATTTGTAGTCAGCTTGGAACAGCCTATGTGTCTGCAACTACTGGGGCGGTTTTCACTGCTTTAGGACTTAATGCTCTATCAAAGGTATTTTCAATGTCATTCAAATTATTTTACATTTTTGTTATTTTGATATTATTTATCATGTATTTAACTGTTATGCACATGTTCTGATATGACAAAGACTAGGAGGGAGACCTGGGTCTAAATATGTATTGTGTACTTCTCAAGTTCTTTGAATAGCTGTTGTGGAAAGAAGTTTATCTTCACAAGCAGTACTCGCCTATTTGTTTAGATTTTTTGTAGCTTTATCTTATCTTTCAGCAAGGAACATCCTTGCCCTCACTCTGTGAAACATAAGTGCTCTTTTTCTAGGTATTTTTTGTGCTGGGAAGTTGTGGGTGGGCTTGATTGGCCAACATATTTTAATTAAGCATCATTTTTTGCACATCAAGGGATGTTGCATCATTTCAGATAAAACATTACATAGGACCTATTATGCTCCTTTTTAATGGTCGTAATCACATTTTTGGGGTTTACTAGAATAGATTTACATGCTTCAATGTACCAAAAATACATTATTTTTCATGTATATTTCTATTCACCCTCTGTCTAAAACGCTCTTTTTGAGAACCTGTGGCTTGCCATGAGCCAAGAGGCAGTGGCAGCCCCTATAGGACACCAGGGCCTCCTCAGAATAAAATGACTTGAGATGTGAAAATATCTTTAACAATAGCAACACGTAGAATACATTTTAATGAAACATTTCGCGTTACAACATTTCAATTTGAGTATATTCTTAATTTTAATTAAGTCGCGTATCTTATGTTATATAGTGATTATGGTGACATGAAAGGTTTCTCGTTTAACGGTACCTTATTTCAGGCCGCCAAAGGGAAACCAGGCTTGGTTTATGTCAACTTGCTGTCTCCTACAATTAAAAAAATAATAATTACACTGTGCTGACTGGACTGTAAATGAGAAAAAAATGCCCAGTTGGCGTGTAGAGGAGGCCCGGGAATGTTTGCCGTCTATGGGCGGGCAAGGGACTTCAACCTGCCTGTCTTCTCACCAATCAGAATACAAAATAGTGGCTGTCTAACATGAGCAGCTAATAAACTGAATTTCAACAAGATAGTTAGTAGTTGGTCAGAGATCATTGGTGTGGGAAGTAATGGATGCCAACTTGGTGTGGGAAGTAATGGATGCCAAAGGATTTTTTTTTGGTTGCAAAATAATTTTGCCAGGTTGCCGTTTGAGCAACAGTTAAATATTAAAGAGAAAGGGAGGCCGACACAAGATATTTAAACAGCAATAAAGCCACCCAACCTACCCAAGACTAAGACTGCATGGTGAACAGCTCCTGGCAATCCGTTGGCTCTCACGGGTTTGCAGATTTATCTTGTTTGTTTAGAGCAATTGTCAGACACGAGACACAAAATTTAAGCTATTAGGCAAAGTAAGGATTGATCGATCAAGCAGTTGCCATAAGCATCCAAAAGCACAATGGCTAGGTAGCTAAAAACCATGAGATAATGAAGAGGCTAATCAGTGTGCTGTTGTACATTTAAAAGCAAGAAGCGGCATTTCGTGGGCATCATGAATCTGCTCTTAGTCTGAACAGGAGTCATTTCATTGATCTTGTAAATTCCAGATAATTGAAAGAGAGAAGAATGTTGTACATATAGGTTGGACAGGAGCTGTTTATATCTATATATTTTTTAATACCAATCATCAAATGTTTGTGAAAGAGATTGTTACTTCGAATACCGTGTTATAAGGAGACAGCCTAGGTCTGATGTTCAGTTTGTCCAATCATTTATAATCTTGATATCCTCAATCCTACACAGCATGCATTGCAAGACATTTGTTACCTGGATTATATCGTTCTTAGGTTGATTTTTGAAACACATTTACAAATACATTTTTGAAACACACTTTGTTTTAAAGTAAGTCATGACTTTAATTATTGTGGTGAAAAATAATGTGTTAGGCCTCCTCTTTTAAATGTGTCACGCTTCGCTACTGCCTAGTGTGCTCTGATTGGTCAGCTAGGCGGGCAATACGGATTGTGTTAGAAGATTGCATCATCTTGTAACAAAGGAAAAGGGCTAAAATTTCAATAATGCATTTCAGGCAGCTGAGAAAAGTAGTTTCTGTGGGAGAGAGTTACTCCCTCTGGCGTGTACTTTGGGTTTGGAACTTGCAGACCACAAAAAAGCTGTACAACACACTAAAGGAAAGGAAAGAAACAGAAAATCATAATAGGTCCTCTTTAAGACTGATGCAAGTATGTCAAGTATGAAAACAATGTATTTTCTCTCTGTCAGCGTATCTCCCCATTGGTGGGGCGATTTGTGCCTTTTGCTGCTGTGGCTGCTGCTAACTGTATCAACATCCCTCTCATGAGGCAACGGTGAGCGGATGCATCCCAACCCTATTCACCCCCCTTACTTGACCTATGACCCCTGAAGTATCTTATACCCAGCTGATTTGAATTGCATATTGTTGGGGGTGTAATGTGTAGTGACAATGTTCTGTCATTTCTTCAAGAGAGCTGAAACATGGCATTCCAATCACAGACGAGAATGACAACAGACTAGGAGAGTCCACGAACGCCGCTCAGCAGGCCATCACACAAGTTGTGATCTCTAGAATTCTTATGGCGTCTCCTGGAATGGGTTGGTTTCCTCTTATATATAGTCCTTGTTATTCATTGTTGTTCATTGTATAGTCATTGTTATTCATTGTATAGTCATTGTTACACTGTAAATGATCAGATGTAGGAAGAATGAGTGTGTGCTTGTGTGAGATGATTTTGGTTTTTCTAAAAACAGTTATATGTTTATGTAAGTTTAGGCTTATGTATATATTATGTATGTCATAAATATTTGACAACTACTTATTTTCCTCACAGCAATCCCACCATTCCTAATGAACACATTGGAGAAGAAAGCTTTCCTGAAGGTGTGTGCGTGCAGTCAACTATACCGTCTCCCCTACACAATATATTTGGTGTGCTACCCAATAAAAGACCTTACGTGATTGTGCTTAGCCAGCTGAGAATGAACAGTGCACAAGCTCAGAAAAAAACTGCCTGCTTTCACATCTCAGAGAGTGCTTTATGGTATGGCCCTTTATACAATGGCCCTCGTGGACATGGCTCTCTTGCGAGACTGCTGATTTCCCCCTTTCTCCCTCTGTGATCTTTTCAGAGGCTCCCATGGATGAATGCTCCTATTCAAGTGGGCCTGGTGGGATTTTGGTGAGTGACCAGGGAATTGGATTGTGAACACGCCACTGATTAATGGCACTTACATTCACGGTGGTTCCAATGGCTGGTTGTGTCCAGTGTGCCGGGGAAACTGACTGCAGAGTATCTGACCTTTGAATGTGTTTGTGCCCCCCCCCCCCCCCCCCCCTTCTCTTCACAGCCTGGTGTTTGCCACTCCACTGTGCTGTGCACTGTTTCCTCAGAAGAGGTTGGTGACGTCGTACTGCATGCCTATGTATAGCAGTGTAGCAGTACAGCTCTAGTGCCTCACCTCTGCGGAACTGAAATGTTAAATAACCATGGGGAGACGACTCTTTCGTTCTTTCAAAGTCTTTTTAAAGTCATGTTTATTGACACGTTTGCTATACATTGTTAAATGATGTACATGATATATACTGTATATGGACACAGTTTTACACAGATCTCTGAAACCCAATGTTATCTGTTTTAGTTTAACCACCATGAGGAATATTATTTCTATCCCCATGCCCCCATGATAAACACCTGATTCCGGGAGAACTCAGTTTTGTCTGAGACTTAACCTTGGCATGATGAGCTGCTGCCACTCAGCTAGTGCAATTTATCAAAAATCTAAACACTCGTAGGGACATGGAAGAACACTCTGACCAAAAAACTACCAGTGAAAGGATTACAATTCAACTTTATGTAGAGCTCATTTTATCAGGGTAGATACATAAAGAACTAAAATGATATTAAAATTGAAATGTGATTCCACATCAAAACTGCAAAACTGTTACTGTATGTGAAACTGTTGTATTGGTTAACAGTGTTGAAGTAAAATCCAATTTTTACCTTAAATACTGAAAAGTAAACGGCTTACCGCCATGGCATAGTCACACACAACATTATAGTTCAGCCAAGGCCAATAAGGCAACACAACTGCAGCCGTAGCACTGCCTCAGGCTCGTTCCTGGGCTTTCTGTGACTGGCTGTGTGGGGATGTTGCTGTAAGAATGTGACTGTGGCTCTGGTCAGCGCTGGGCGTTCTGTTGTCTGATGTGTGTTTCGCTTCAATCGCTGATTTTGCGCGGTCCAATCCACAGCTCGATGTCCGTGAGCCGCCTGGAGCCCGAGTTGCAGGAGAAGATCCGCGCCAGCAACCCCGGGGTGGAGAGAGTCTACTTCAACAAAGGGCTATGAAGGGGGAAGAGAGGCCCCTCCGCCAACATCATCACTGCACTGCCATAACAATCCAGTTCAATGCCAGTCATCTCTGCAAGTTGCCAAAGTTAAATTTTCAATTTTTTTTCCCTTTCCCATCGTGTTTTTCTTTTTTTTTGGTTTACATTATTTTGTTCACATTCCATGTAACCCTGGCAACTACCCTTCATCACTTGCCCCACACACGCACATTTCAACCATCCTATGCTAAGCTTTTTGACTGGTGTTTGATTTTTTTTTTTAATTGTGGAAAATTAATTACATTTCTAGGTTGGGCTAGTTTTTAGGGAGGAACTGCGTGAGAGGTGTCGATTTGATTTAGATCTTGGTACTCTCACATGTTTATTTTTTTGTTTGTTTTTTTAATCTCTTGTTAATCGTGTTTGCTGCCAAAATGTTTCCATGTGCCATACAATATCATGTAAGATGAAGAACAAATAGCCAGAGGTAATATTCAGATGCTATTCTCATTTGTTCACCTGATTGATTACGTGTCGTTGCCAAAATCAGTATTCAATCTATCAAAGAAAAGCTGCTCCTGCTTTCAGTTTGAACCAAACCATAATCACCTCAAACAAAGTTTAATGGTACCTCTTATTTTAAGACTGTGCAATACCACATAATCACAAGGTCTTAGAGTTTATATAGATAAAATTTTCAAGGTGTAAGATCACTTCGAAATAAAGATGAAAATCTTACACAATCTCTCCATAACAACTTAATGAATGGACCCTTGATCTACAGTGATCTGATGATGATGGCAATATTAATTTGAATATTACTGGTGCTTTGCAAATGCAAAATCTACAACATGTATGTATGTATTTCCATAGTCCAGCAAAAAAAATAACACTATATGGATACTGCTAGTATTCTGCTTGCCGACCATGCATGAACAAAACAAATATATGTATTCATTTTAAGTTGATTGGAGGAAAATGTTATATAAGGTCATATTTCTAAGTCTATATGTCCTATATGAAAGTCCAAGGCCAAACCAGCGGCCATGTTAGGACAACATGTATGGATCTTAGAGCTGAGTTCTAGGCCAAACCAGCAGCCATATTAGGACAACTTGTATGGATCTTTGAGCTGAGTTCTAGTGGGCAAAGTCCCTGTGTGTTCATTGTATGTTTTCTCAATGAGCTTTCCTGAAGGTTATAGTTTAAGGACACAAACATGAGGGTTTTATCTGCCAGGTCAGCCCATGCGTATCCAAATATTCATCAAGTCTAGGTTGACTACATGCGTGCATGTTTGTTTGTTTGTTTATTTGCCTGTATCCGTTAATGAAAAGCACATGGACAGTCCCGGCCCACTCAAAGAGGAGCCCAATGTGGTTGAAAGATGACATCTCACTTCTGGGAAACTCACAACCACCTCAGTGGTGCTGTTAGACTTCGGAAAATGTTTCACATCCTGTGTGTTGAAATGTATAGTTTTGACTCCTATAAGTAGTTCAATCTTGTCATGATGAATGAGATAATTGTTCTGTGGTTGGTAAAGAGGTTGTATTGCTAGACTTAAACTGCTGTATTATCTATTGTGTACTCCCTCTAAAGTGTTATTTAAGATTAAATACATTGTCCTGGTATGAAAATACTGTAAAAGATCTTTCCAGATATAAGAATATTTGTGCTATTCTGTACATCATATAATTTCTCAGAAAGATTTATTTTCCATGCAAGGGTCTGTCTTTAAGACGTCTTAGTGTATGTTTGTAAACATGAGTTTTAGACATGTTGTGTCTCCTCTGAACATTCCATTTGATTGATAATATAAGGTCCTTTTTTTATGTCACATATAGTGATTGTGTTTTACATATATATGTACTTATATATTGTTTATATATAAGTAATATATATTTTCAGGTTTTAATGTATGTTATAATCTAGCCTACATTTACGACTACAGGTGGATATCGGGGATATAGTTGACAATACGTTGGTGTTCTAAAATCATACGTACAGAGATTATATCAAATTAATGTCTAAATGTCTTCATGGTTATTGAACGTAGCCTTGCTTTTTTGTACTCAAAATCGGGATGCCTCTTATGTGGTTATACTACCAACAACTGTGAAGATACCATGTTTGAAACTGCATGCCATGGGACTGAATGCACAAAATAGACCTATCTTGCAGCAGTGTCCCTCCTTCTCAAAGTTCGTACCTTTTGCATATAGTACGTATCCATGGGGAACAGTAGCACAATCTTATCCAGACGGATACAAATGCCACAAACAGTCATTAAAAGCACAGCAGAGTTGAGTACACTTCTGCCATTGTTTTAGGTAAACTCAGTAAGAGTCTTTCTTAAGATCATAACTTTAGTCATTGAGATAAAGGGTATCCAGCTCTCTAGAACAAGTGTATAATTTCATGTTTTACTGCTCTACTTTTAAAGTGCCAATATTCTCACTGCAGTATATTATTTGCCAAAGTAACATATCTATTCAAGATATGTTACATAAAAGGACAGTTTACGACTATGTAAACAGGTTATTTTTTTGCGAGGGAAGGTATTTTGAAATGGCAATTGCTTTACAGTCAATGGGGATGTTGTGCTGTGTTGAAGTACCTAGATGAAATAAAAATCTATCAGAAATCTGGTTGATTGCTAATTTGTCATTTTGTGTTGTAGCCCATGCGTGATCCAATAATTGCTCCTAAAGCAGCAATAAGTAGTTTTGTTCGAAAACTAGCAAGCTAACTACCTAAAAGGCATGCAAACACCATCAACAGACAGTTGGCACTTATATAAGCTTTACAACACACTAACTGGTGTCTTTTGGCAGTAGCTGGCAATATCATGCTGTGAAAGCTTTTCTTCCATTTTTGCAGGTTGTTCCAGCCTGAAACAGAACTACATAGGCATATCCTGGATGGCTAGTGTGAAAGACAAAAGTGTTCATCTGTTTTTTATATGACCATGCATGTGCTATCAAAATTAATTTGAGGATGGTACCAAATCTAGTTGCCAATAAAATCATAACTCAAATGGTCAAAAAGTGTCAAATTGTTGCATAGTGTTGCTTTAAGGCAATTTTGCCAACCAAATTCCTGGCTGTGTATAATGTAAACAATATGAATATGGTGAAATGGTGACAGCTAGTGGCCAGAGAATATAGATGTTTATGATGTCTTGGAGACAAAGCTGCTAGTTCAGGCCTCAGCTTCTCTCAGTTCTCAATTGTAGCATAGTTATAGGCTACATACTGAGGAATTAGTCTTAGACTTGCTCTTGGACTTACACTTGCTCTTGTATATATCTAGGCCATAATAATGCTAATCTCGCAGAAGTATAAATGGTATGTTTGCTATTATTGTTTTAATGTTAAAGGCAATTTTAAAGTACCAAGCTTCATTATATCTACAATTGTCGACAGTCGTCCTATCTACAGTGTTCATGGATGGGGGAAATGGTTGGGCGCTGTATTTCTTACTGACATTCAAATCGAAGCATAGCTTACATACATTCAATTGAGCTCACTTAGCAGTTTATTTTTATTTTTTTTAAATGTAACCAGATTAATTGTATAATTCAATGCACTCCGATGTAGCTCCCCCCCCCCCCCCCCGCATTGACCCCCAAAGGTGTATTTGATATGGCTAATTAGTTTGGCTATCTTGAATTGTAGCTAATTCAATTAGAAATGCTGCTTGTGCTTAAATAATGAAGAGGAATGTCTTGTCGTCAGAATTTTAAAAACAATATAAAGTTTGTGCACTTTGATTTAGCTTAAAACATGCAAAACAAAATACGTGCTTGTAGCTAAATGTGTTTTTTACACAAAGGTAGAATATATGCACTCTATAAGCGTCACGCTGTTTTATAGTTCTATGTATATTTATGATCAGCCCAAGAACTTGCCTGTCCGGACTTGAGAGGATGCAAGAATGACATTCCAAAACGTAGGGGGAGTTTCTAGTAAGAAGCCATATTGGATAAGACCGACCGAGTCGCAGCTAGCTCTACTCAGGGAGCTCAGGAGCCAATTTAAAAAATCTCTTGTTCGGCTGATACGTCTTCATTAACATTGCAATGGCTGCCACCGACTTAGACATTTTAGCCGTAAGTGACTTTTACATTTATCGTCAGAGATGTCTGTAATACAATTGTGTGCATACTATGCCCGAGGAGGCATAGTAGCTCCATCTATAGAATGTCAACACCAGATAAGGGGGTGTGGATAGATAGTTGCAAAGGCAAATTAGCATCTCCTGCTTCAAGGTAAGGCTAGCAAGTGTTGAGTTATTCGTACTAGTAGTGATGCAATTCGCCATGGTTTACTACAACTGGATCAATGTCACCAAATTCTGAAGATCAGTTGTATCTTTTTGGTTTGACAGCGCAGTGTTGTGTGAGTGTTGTTTGATATACGAAATTCCTAGGATATTTTTGTACTCAGTACCCAGCTAGTCTGTGCTCCTCACACACGCACGCACACACTCACGCACACGCACACACACACACACACGCACGCACAATGGTGATGTAAGTCAGTATTAGACTCTATACATTGGTTGTACATTTAATAGAATTTCGAGTTTTTGCCGAGAAAATGATTGTGGCTAACGGTTTGTGGTTGGTGCATGACATAAGCAGATCAGTGGTGATTACCTGAGCCAG
Source organism: Sprattus sprattus (assembly GCF_963457725.1). Classification (NCBI taxonomy): domain Eukaryota; kingdom Metazoa; phylum Chordata; class Actinopteri; order Clupeiformes; family Clupeidae; genus Sprattus; species Sprattus sprattus. The sequence continues at coordinate 22,012,099 of NC_137925.1, read as the reverse complement.
ATTGGGATTTAAGCGTGTGAGAACTTCACCGAACCTGCTCTCTTTTCCTTATTGCGCACTATGTGCAAGCTATGGCTATGGTTGTTGAGAATTTTCACATGTTCCTCTATATAAAGTGTGGTTATGATAACCAATTAACACATAGCGAACAGTTTTAGAAAACTTAGTAGTATTAACCAAATATAACTGGAATCGATTGTATGGCATATGAAGTTGTTGGGACTTCTTAAGTATTTGTTCCTCCGGCAGGGGGTGATTCCACGGGGCAGGGGCCATGGAAATGGCTTGGCCCTGTGAAATAACTACCAAATAAAGGGCTCTTTGTGCCCGATTTCTGCGTCGAGGCGCGCCATAGCCGTAGAACACATGATTGTTGTGTGGATAGCCGTCCATATGTGTGATGTGTATTGTGCAGCTCGGCGTGTCGCCTTCCGCTAGTCCAGGGACGGGGCTGGATGATACTTCCATCATCTGAGTAATGACATATGGTCAAGCATCTGCGAGATCGTAAACATAAGAGGGCAAACTGTTTTTTTTTTATAAACATATAGGGAAACGATTTGATTTAACATTGATTTCAAGGAAGACTTTCACTAAATGCCGTAAGTTCGTTAAACCTTCTTATACTTGTGCGTTAAATGAATTATCCGCCACAGAGGACTATATGCTGCAGCTCTGCTGAAGGGTCATGTTTCCCTGACAAGTAGGCTATCTGAGGGCGTTGGGTACTGAAGGATTTAAGGGCATTGTTGGACGTATTGCTTAGATTTTCCTGTGTCTTGATTTATGTCCCCCCCCCCCCCCCCCCCCCGGGCATCGTAACTCTCTGCAATGTCCCTGTCATATTTTTCCTATGTTATTTCCAGTTGCCTGAATAAAACATTTGGGTCCATCCCGACAGATTGTGCCCAGAAAGCAAATCTTATATGCTGCTTGGCACGTCCTCTGTTCTGTGCTGTAAGAACATGACATCACTCAGCAAATGTTTTCTATGCTGTAGGGTACTTTTACAACCTTTTCCCATTTGATGAACTGTATGGAGGACATTTCGTTTTGTCTTGGGTTTAACTTCTCTTCCCTGTAGCGGTGAATGGAATAATTTTGTACCTGTGGAATATTTGGTTGCAGCTGTGTTTTTGGTCATTTTAAAATAGGTTTTATAAGGGTGGGGTATCCTTCCCCCACCTCCAGCATCATATTTGAACAGAGGTGGTTTTGTGCCCAGAATTTTCCACTCTTACTTGTGAACGGGTGCACACCATCTATGTGAGTGTTTTGGTAGCACATTTTCCATTTCTGCTGAGCCTTTTTTTGACTGTCAGTAGTAAAATCAAGACCTGGGAAGAGGTGCAGTGGCAGGTCCCAACAGCTAAGTAGCATTCCTTTCCCCAGTATGTAGGTTAACATACCATACAAAAGGAATGACCCTTCTTTTTGATGATGTCGATTGAAGAAAACATTTAGGAAACAAAACACATTTGGTAATTGCACTTTTACATGGATGTGTGTGGCCATTGACGACTAGAGGGTAAAGATTCTGTTGTGAAGGATGTATTGTGCTCGGAATAGGCACCTAAAACTATGACCTCCCATGGCCATGGAGGCATAATGAGTACAAGTGTGGATACGCAACATGATGTTCACGGATCTGACAGTTATATGGACCGCCACATGTTCCGATTCAGGTGAATTTAATGGTGTTTTCCCTCTCTGCAGAGTGAAGGGATGAGGAGTCTCTGTCTGGGCGGCCATGTTGGCTTTGACAGTCTTCCTGACCAGCTGGTCAGCAAATCGGTGTCCCAGGGATTCTGTTTCAATATCCTGTGTGTAGGTGAGCACAGCCGTCCTTGCCATTTGATGCCTGGCTCTATTTTTCAATGGTGACCACAACATTTTGTGATTTTATCTGGAGTTAAATTCAAAGTAATTATCTTGATTCTATTTCAAGCTCAAATTCAAATTTCAGATACTTTTAAATGACTTTTACATTCTTTTGTTTGTACATTTAATAATTTGGCAAATTATTTTATCCAGGGTGACACAACGTTATTGTAATATATTAGATTAAAATGAAATACTGAAATTCTTTCTGTTCCAGGTGAGACTGGCATTGGGAAGTCCACATTAATGAACACCCTCTTCAACACCACGTTTGAGAATGAGGAAGCCAGTCACTACATGGACGGGGTGCTGCTTCGACCCAGGACTTATGACCTCCAGGAGAGCAGTGTCGACCTTAAACTGACGATCGTGGACACTGTAGGATTTGGAGATCAAATCAACAAGGAAGAAAGGTACGGCAGAATTTAAACAATACCGTTGTGACGGCTCTGAGGTTTTTATAGTGAGAATTATACCTTACAGCTCACATTCAGTTTCCCCTCTTGTGGATTAAACTTTTTGGCACTGCAACCTGCGTAGAGAGTGTTGGCTCGTGGTTCAGTTTTGTCTTTGAGTGGGCATGAATGGAAGTGAAAGAAAAAGCCGAAGGTGAGGATTGACTAAAGCTATCTGGAAAGATACACAGGCATTTCTTTCCGCATTTTACAAAACGAAGACACAAAAATGTCCCGCTGGTTGTTGTGTTTGACTGAATCAGCTGTTTATTTCATCTTAATGTGCCTCCTTTTGAATAAATAAAAAGTTAAATTGAATCAAACTGTCGGCGCTCAAAACCATTGTTGTAGCAGAGACGCCTGGATTACACTCTGGCTCAGTAACTCAATTAGTATTTTTCTCACTATTTCATTTTATTATTACAAAATCATTTTTAGAATCCTGAGCAGCTGAAGACCGCAGCTATATGTCCCCGCCACGTCTGTGTTTGAACAAACCTGAATTCATTCACTAGAATAAGAATGCAGTCAGATTAGTGACAAAATAGAAAATGGGTTTTATAGATACAGTGGGCCATCTCTCTTTTTTCCCCTTACAGCTATAAACCCATTGTGGACTACATTGACACACAGTTTGAAAACTACCTTCAGGAGGAACTGAAAATAAGGCGCTCCCTCTTCAACTACCATGACACTAGGATCCACGTTTGTTTATATTTCATTGCACCCACGGGACATTCACTGAAGTCACTGGATTTGGTCACCATGAAAAAGCTGGATAGTAAGGTAATTTGTGTTCAACATGTCAGTCGTCAGTTGTATGTAATTGTATGAGGGCAATTACTTGTGTGTTCACGTCTGTTGGTGTTATGTTTGTTTACTGTCATTCACGTACAAAACGGCAATACATTTAAGTTTTGATTGGCAGAATTTCATAATGTTGTTGATCTGTTTCCCTTCTTGATATGTGTTCCTTTGACATCTTTAGCTTCTGTTCATGCTGTTCATTATTGAAAAGCTTGACAAAATGCACCAACCACCTAACACTGTCCCAACCTCTCCTCAACGAGGCAGTGAGAACTGACTGTGTCTCTCGAGTATTTCATTTGAGTATTTTTTGTTTTGACGACGCAGGTAAACATTATCCCCATCATTGCAAAAGCCGACACCATATCCAAGAGTGAGCTTCACAAGTTCAAGATCAAGGTGATGAGTGAGCTGGTGAGCAACGGCGTTCAGATCTACCAGTTCCCCGCAGAAGATGAGGCTATTGCAGAGATCAACTCCTCTATGAATGTAAGTTTCTGATGGAGAACCCCCCCCCTCCCTCCCCATACAGGCATTATTATATTTTTATTCTGATATAAAAATGAAACCCGTCTGCCCATGTTGTTCCTACATAGGCCAGCATGGCTGTTCAAAGCTGTATCATGTTTGTCCAGCAGGGGGCGGTGTTGACGTGGGAATGGTTTTGTGTTCGCAGGCTCATCTGCCCTTTGCAGTGGTGGGGAGCAGCGAAGAGGTGAAAGTGGGAAACAAAATGGTGAGAGCCAGACAGTACCCATGGGGAGTAGTACAGGGTAAGCCGCTCCATAGCGCACGCAGACGGCTGTGTGTCATGCACTCGCTGCTCTCGTAGTGCTTTTGTTTTTATTTATGTGTTTTATCATATTTTGAAGAAACGGTCCGAGGTCGCCATTCTGTGTGGGATTCCCATTTTAGTTCTGAATCCATTGTAGAATCAAATCCAAGATAATCCCTCACCCCCCTGCCCATTTAAGTCAACATCCCAATAAGTGCAGAGACCAGTCTAAAAAAGTTGTTGAGTGGTTTAGAAATTCCATATGCGCTGCACAGTGCCTGCTGTTGTATCTTATTTATCGTTGTCTCTCTTAACCTTTAAACTCTGTGAGTGTATATGTGCTATGAAAGAGGCCGTAGCTGTATTGATTAAATCAGCAGGCAGCTGCTTTATAATGACCTCTTTTGAGGTGGAAAAAAGCCAGCCAAGTGTTATAGTCATTATAGTGGTACAGCCAGTTCAAATGGAATAACACTCGCTTTCAATATCAACTTTTTTTTTGCAGTGGAAAACGAGAGCCACTGTGATTTTGTGCGGCTGCGTGAGATGTTGATCCGGGTGAACATGGAGGACCTGAGGGAGCAGACACACGCCCGCCACTACGAGCTCTACCGCCGCTGCAAGCTGGAGGAGATGGGCTTTAAGGACACAGACCCCGACCACGAGCCCTTCAGGTAGACACAACACACCACACCGCAATGCAACGCACCGCACCACAAGCAACGCAACACAACGCAACGAAATGCATCGCACCCCCGAACCACACCACCCCACCCCACCGCAACACCACACCACACCACAACACACCACACCACACCACACCACACCACACCACACCACACCACACCACGTCAGTATCTGCTTCTCACAAGGCAAACTGTGGCTCATGTAGGAGCTCAGGATGTTTCTGATTGGTGAGAGATGGTGGAGAGGAAATGGTGAAGTGCAATGCTACATAGATACATACATACATCATACTTCTCCCTGCAGTCACATCCAAAGCAGAAACACACACACGTGCACACGCGCAGACGCACACACACACACACACACACACACACACACACACACAGACAGTAGAATAGTAACATAGCCAATTTGAAGCACATATACGCCGACCAGACAGCTACTAGCAGGTTTTGTTTTGAAAGCTTTTAGTAGTAGTTGTAGTTTGTTGACGATGTTATTGCACATGACTGCCCAAACCCCTCTTGACCCGTCTTTCTCCTTTCCAGTCTCCAAGAAACGTATGAGGCCAAGAGGAAGGAGTTCCTCGGCGACCTGCAGCACAAGGAAGAGGGCATGAGACAGATGTTTGTAAACAGGGTGAAGGTGACCGAGGCAGAGCTGAAAGAGAAGGAGAGAGAGGTGAGGGTTGAAATAGAAGCACAACAATTCAAAACCATCATCACATTTTTCTCTGCTATGATCTATAAGTAAGAACTGACATTCAGATTGTGGTAATAAGCAGGTTTTTCTGAAATATCACTGTTGTATGTATTGAACATTGAGCTATTTATGTTGGTGTGGACAGCTGTTGATAATGTAGATGTCTTTTCTGTCACAGTTTTTTTTACGCAAGTTTACAGTTCATGCCACAGATCTAAAATGGCTGAGGCATACAGGGACAAAATCACATCTTTAGACTACCTCAAGAATCAGTCACAGGGTAACTAGTCACTGCATCCATGTGCACATGTACTTTAAAACTAGTCACTGCATCCATGTGCACATGTACTTTAAGATTTTTATGTTTTTTTATCAGTGTTTATTATTTTCCACAGAAAAAGCCATAATTTGCGGGCATTAAACATTACCAATTCCCCCCATGTAGATGAGCAAGTGCACTACCTTCATTGATGAACGTCTTGAAGGCATAATATTGCTATTAAGATGAAACATAAAGAATGTTTCTTCAGAGGTGAAGAGGTGGTGAAGTATGTAGCCTAATTCTAATGGGGTCCAACGTGTGTGTCTGTGTCTGTGTCTGTGTCTGTGTCTGTGTCTGTGTCTGTGTCTGTGTCTGTGTCTGTGTCTGTGGCTGTGGCTGTGTCGGTTGCTGTGGCTGTGTCGGTTGCTGTGGCTGTGGCTGTGTCTGTGGCTTTGCCTGTGTCTGTGTCTGTGTCTGTGGCTGTGGCTGTGGCGGTGGCGGTGGCTGTGGCTGTGTCGGTTGCTGTGGCGGTGGCTGTGTCTGTGTCTGTGTCTGTGGCTGTGGCGGTTGCTGTGGCTGTGTCTGTGTCTGTGGCTTTGGCTGTGGCGGCTAGCTGCACGACAGGTTTGAGCTGCTGAAGCGAACCCATCAGGAGGAGAAGAGGAGCGTGGAGGAGAAGAGGAGGGACCTGGAGGAGGACATGAATTCCTTCAACCGCAGGAAGGTGGCGGCAGAGACGCTGCAGGGCCAAGCATTCCAGGGCTCCGCACAGCTCTCCATCAAAAAGGACAAGGACAAGAAGAAGTAAGACCTTCTCTCTCTTATTGTTTTTTCGGTAACACTTTCTATGAAGCCCAGCGTTATAAGGCCCTATAAGGACATTATAAGGGCCTTAATAATGACTTATAGCGATTACTACAATGACTTATAGCTACTTTATAACTACGTATAATGTCTACATGATGACTCATAATCACCTTTATGATACATTATATCAGTTCATTATGAATGGTTATAATTAAAGACGGAATAATGCATTATAAATATGTGACTGTCGGGTAACACTTGCTATGAAGCCTGCCTTTATAAGGTCCTATAAGGACATTAATGATGACGTTTAAAAGTAGCTATAAGTCATTGTAGCACTCTTTATAACTATGTTTAGCATCTCCACAATGACTCATATCCACTGCTCTGAAACGTTATGTCAGTTAATTATAAATGGTTATAATCTAAGATAAAATGATGCATTATAAATATGTGATCATAGGTTTGTGTGGGTAATCATGAATCCTATTAAGCTTGCATATATGAAGCACTATAAGAACATTCATAATACCTTTAAAAACTAGTTAAGTCATTGTGGCACTCATTATAACTATGTATATAGGTCTTCACGGCACATCATAACTACCTTTGTGATATATTATGCATATTCATTAATGGTTATTAGTATGGTGACTAGGCTGCTATACAGACATAGAATATTATAAACTTTTAGAAGATCATATAAGTGGATTTTGTCAGCTTTAAGTAAAGTGACAAAAGGGTGGTGTTGTTATGAACAGATATAAGATTCTATTAGTGTACTTTGTCAGCTTTAAGTAAAGTGACAAAAGGGTAATGTTGTTTTAAACAGATATAAGATTATTATAAGAGAAGAGAAGAGAAGATAAGGCATTATGAACTTGTTAATAGTGCTGACAGTAAATACAACAGGATACAGATGAAAACCCTTTTATTTAAAACTTTCTAGAAGTGCTCAGACTTTATACAAAAACACATTGTAAAGATTTCGGGCTAATACTTTTGAACTTCAGAGTTGCTGTTATTACTCCAAACCCAATGTCCCTACACAATAAATACTGATAGTTGCAGAAATGAGGAAATATTAAAGTTGTCTACATAAAAGCATAACTTTGACACCGCACGCTTTTGGACCAATGAAATCTGTTCATCAACCAGTCAAGCAAACATCGATGGTAATACAGCTTTCAGACCTGAGAGCACGCTCAAGAAGGTAGAAGACGTAGGACTGAGAAGGTAAGAATGAGTGCCACAATGACTTAACTAGTTTTTAAAGGTATTATGAATGTGCTTATAGTGCTTCATATATGCAGGCTTCATAGGATTCATGATTACCCACACAAACCTATGATCACATATTTATAATGCATCATTTTATCTTAGATTATAACCATTTATAATTAACTGACATAACGTTTCAGAGCAGTGGATATGAGTCATTGTGGAGATGCTAAACATAGTTATAAAGAGTGCTACAATGACTTATAGCTACTTTTAAACGTCATCATTAATGTCCTTATAGGACCTTATAAAGGCAGGCTTCATAGCAAGTGTTACCCGACAGTCACATATTTTTAATGCATTATTCCGTCTTTAATTATAACCATTCATAATGAACTGATATAATGTATCATAAAGGTGATTATGAGTCATCATGAAGACATTATACGTAGTTATAAAGTAGCTATAAGTCATTGTAGCAATCGCTATAAGTCATTATTAAGGCCCTTATAATGTCCTTATAGGGCCTTATAACGCTGGGCTTCATAGAAAGTGTTACCGTTTTTTCTTTCTCTCTCTCTCTTTCTCTCTCTCTCTCTATATATATGGGCCATTCTACCGAATTCGTGTAATATGCAGTCCCTCAACAATAAAAACTATTTACAAAACAATTAGGTATTTAGGCATAGATATTTAATTAGAAAATGTTATGGTCTATATAAACCCAATGCATTACATGAGATAGTGATAAGCTAAATATATACAAAATCATCATTTATAGGGTACTTTCTATTGGGAAGTAGCTGTCCCCAACCCTGACATCTAAATTTCAATGCCTTTAAATAACACTTTTCAATTTTTTTAGATTTTTTTCAATGATTTAATTTCAAAGATCTTTATGATTGGGTTGAAACAGAACTTGGAATATTTAGATTTATTGTGGGTTTAATTTTTAAATCAATTTTCTATACTCAAAAAATCATGTCCCTAGTTTTCATGTCACTACCGAAACACAAGAGTTTTAGTCCATTGGCTGAGCCTGTGTTTTAGCCACGACTCTACATTTTTGACCATGCAGTGACACTGCATCTCTGTCCCTCATGGTTGAATGGTAAGTAGCTAAATCCCATAGTTTTTATATAAATGTGTTCCAAAGTCTGAAAATCGACGTGTAACCTTAAGAATTGTCACTACCGAAACGCATGTTTTCTTCAATTAAGTAAACCTTTTGGGGTTTCATGGAAAATCTTATGTTTGTATGTGTGTTCACCTCTTCAAAGATGTGTTTGAAAGCCGTGTGCTTGCTAGAATTCTTTATTTATGCTTAAAATTAGCTAGAATTGTCACTACCGAAACAGTCACTACCGAAACATATGGTAGTGACCTGATGATTTCAGTAGTGACAAAATGAAATGGTAAGTAGTTCAATCCGATAATTTTTTTAATAAATGTGTTGTGTGGACTAAAGGGCGGCCCAGAGCACCTTTTGGAAGATTTTGGGAGAGAAATTAACATCTATCCAACAGTGCAGTCACTACCGAAACACTGGATGTCACTACCGAAACAGTGCAGCACTACCGAAACACAGGATGTTTTGTAAAAAATTAAGTATATTGAGTAATCAACTAAAATGTTATGATACTGATTGGATTAATGTATGTTCAATTTCATCAATCAACAACTCTGGAATCAATATGATCAGTATTTTGCATTTTACAAAGAAATATTGCACTTAGATTTTGATGAATTGTATAAATTGAACTTGAAAATTTGGTAAAAAATTCATTTTTATGGATTTCATTGTGAAAACCTTCAAGAAATATTTGTAAAAATACTCTTCAGAGAAGGGAAGGAAACACAATCTGAACAGGTCAATAATAATACTTTTTTACTATAGTTAATGTGATGTTTCGGTAGTGACAATTTTTGGAAGAGGAAAAACATTCCAACACATTCTGAAAATACAATATAAAAATTGACTGTTCTTTTACTAGATAAGTGTACTTTAGATATGGTACAATATACATACGGACAAAGTTTTGGGAATAAAACATAAAAAAAAACAAAATATTTCCGACCTGACTTTGCACCAATTCGGTAGAATGGCCCATATATATATACAGTACTGTGCAAAAGTGTTAGGCAGGTGTGAAAAAATGCTATGAACTAAGAATGCTTTGAAAAATGTAAACAATAAATGTTTATTTTTTATCCATTTACATGGTAAGACTGAGCACAGCAACAAGACACAACGTAGTTATACTGCATCAGCAGGGTCTCTCCCAGACAAAGATTTCAAAGCAGACAGGGGTTTCAAAATGTGCAGTTCCAGCTCTTTTGAAGAAGACGTTGAGGATCGTAGACGCAGTGTTCAGCCAAGGAAACTTAATGCAGCTGATGAAAAACACATCAAGCTTATTTACCTTCGAAATCGGAAGATTTCAAGCAGTGGCATCAGCTCAGAACTGGCAGAAACCAGTGGTACCCAGGTACAGACATTTACTGTCCGGGGAAGTCTGGCCAGAAGTGGTCTTCATGGAAGAGTTGCAGCCAAAAAGCTCTACCCCGACAAGGAAACAAGGCCAAGTGACTGAACTAAGCACGTAAACATAGAAACTAGGGTGCAGAAACATGGCAGAAGGTGCTCTGGACTGATGAGTCAAAATTAGAAATATTTGGCTGTAGAAAGGCAGTTTGTTTGCTGGAGGCTGGATAGAGGTACAATAATGAGAGTCTGCAGGCAACAGTGAAGCATGGTAGAGGTTCCTTTCCAGTTTGGGGCTGCATTTCTGCAAGTGGAGTTGGAGATTTGGTCAGGATGAATGGTGTCCTCAATGCTGAGAAATACAGGCAGATACTAATCCATCATGCAATACCATCAGGGAGGCGTATGATTGGCACCAAATGTATTCTGCAGCAGGAACATAACCCCAAACATACAGCCAATGTCATTAACAACTATCTTCAGCTTAAAGAAGAACAGAAAGTCCTGCAAGTGATGGTATGACCCCCACAGAGCCCTAATCTCTACATCATCGAGTCTGTCTGGGTTTACATGAAGAGACAGAAGAATTTTAGGAAGCCTACATCCACAGAAGATCTGTGGTTAGTTCTCTAAGATGTTTGGAACAATTTACCAGCCGTGTTCCTTCAAAAACTGCGCAAGTGTATCTGGAATAATTGATGCTATTTTGAAGGCAAAGGGTGGTCACACCAAATATTGATTTAATTTAGAATTTTCTTCTGTTCCTTCACTGCATTTTGTTAATTTATGAAGAATTGATGAAAATAAACTGTTAACACTTCCATTTTTGAAAGCATTCTTAGTTTACAGCATTTTTTCACACCTGCCTAAAACTTTTGCACAGTACTGTATATATATATATTTATATATATATTAATATATTAATATGATCATGTCTGTCCCGCCTAGCTTTCCCTCTCTCTCTTTCTTTCTTTTTCTATCTATTTGTGACTTTTGCCTTGATCCCTCTTTGTCTGAAAGCAGCGTCTTTTGACCCCCCCCTTCTCTCTCTCTCTCGCTTTCTCTCTCTCTCTCTTTCTCTCTGTAT